>NC_061818.1:20223977-20823977 GCF_021462225.1 Girardinichthys multiradiatus
TCTTTTATAGGAATTTCTCTTTCAAATCTACTCATCTAAGAAAACCAATTTCAACCCTCTCTTTCAGACAGCTAATTGAATCTGCAGCTGACTTTTAATTAACACGGAGGCTGATCTCCATAAAGTCGGATGATTTGCTTACGGTTGCAGCCTCTTCCCCAACGCATGTCTGAGAGGCTGGCAAAAAGCCAGGAGCAAGACAAGAAACGGAGTTCGGAGAGAGTGAGGCAGCGGCGGGAGGAGGGGGTTCGGCTGGAGAAGGAGCCAACAAAGGAGAGGAGAAGCAGCAGACTGGGGAGGGATGAGACAAAAGAGGGCAACACCACCTTATGTCCATGCAGTAGGAGACAGCAGCAGATATGCAAATACATGCAAAACACCAACAGGGCTTCTTAGAGAGAAATAATTCAAGTGATTTTCCAATCAGGCTAATTATATAAAAAAAACATAATGTGATGCTCATCGTACAAACAGATGTTAATTGGTAGCATGTTAGCTCTATGCAGATAAGATGGGAAGACTCATTAACAAGATTTGGCAATGGGGTGCTATGCATTATGATGCACTCAAACTAATACTGGTGTTTGGAAAAAAAAAAAAGCTAATTAAAGATCCTTTAATTTGTTTGAATGAATACAAATCCGTAATAGTAGTGAGCATTTGTATTTATCATCCTGGGTCAATACTTTGCAGAACCACCCTTTACTGCAACTACAGCTGCAAATCTTTTGGATTATGATTCAGCTTTGCACAAAGGAACTAAAGGTTATGCTCATTCATCTTTCCAGAATAGCTCCAGCTATTGTTTATGGTCCTGTCTGAAGGTAAAACTTCACCTGACTCTTAAATCTTCTGTCTATAGCAGGTTTTCTTTCAGGCCTTGTATAAAAACGTCATCCATCTTCCCTGCTGTTACTGAAGAAAAGCAACCCCACAGCATGATGCTGCCATGTATCACTGGAGTGATGGTGTGTTCAGGGTGATGTGCAGCTGAAATTGTTCAGCCACACATAGCGGTTTGTATCTGGGCATAAAAATGGTCGTCTGAGCAGAGCAGCTTCTTCCAGATGTTTGCTGCTCTCTACAGGGGTCATGATGAACTGCAAAACACATACAGTACATACATACATACATTAATATATACAGTATGTGTGTGTGTGTGCTGTATGTGTTTTGCAGTTTATCATGACCCCTATATATATATATATATATATATATATATATACATATAGATATATACATACACACTAAACAACTCAAAAGTGCAAAGGTGAGCTGTGGATCTTGGCAGCTCCTCTAAAGTTACCATGGGCATCTTGGCTGCTTTTCTGATTAACGATCTCCATCAGTTTAGGTAGACAGCCGCCGTGTTTTAATAGCTTGGCACCTGTGCCATAGCTTAGTATTAACTTTATCCCTGTTCTGTCTGTTGTGCTCCTAGGTCTTTATGATTCTGTATGTCCACTAATGTCCTCCAAAAACTAGCTGAGGCCTTCACAGAACACCTGAATTTAAGATCCAATTAAGGACAAGTGGACACCATTCAAGGTGATTTTTAAAGGGAGTTAGTGGCACTAGATTTTATTTAAAAGGTGACAGAATGAAGGGAGCTGGATACAGATATATGCCAACACTTTATTTGAATAACTGAAAGGCGTCTACCCTTGTCTATTCATGTTTGTGGTTGTGATTTGACAAAACGTGAGAAACTTTCTCAAGGCATTGTATATCCAGCCTTAAATAAAACCCTGAAAAACAACTCCACATGTGCACAGCCTGGGTTAAACAAACTGTGTCTGTCTTGGAGATGCCAACTTCATTAGTACCCATAAGGCATGCACCTCATTAATGAACGTCATTAAATCAGGTGGCGAAGCGCTGGGTGGCTGCCAACGAGACGACTGCTGGCTGACACTCAGGAGAGGCGGCTAGTCCCAGTTGGTGCAGAGCCGAGTTGCACCTGCTTCTCTTGCAGTTTGTTCTCAGAAGGACAGGAGGAGGCACAAAAAAAAAAATGAAGAAAGAGGAGATTTCAAAATATGACATGGGTGAGTGGGGGTGGGGGGATGTTAAGTTTGCAAAAAGTGGGGGTGTCATGGGTGTGCGCTCAATGAAACCATGGATATGATGTCATTTCGAGGAGCGATGATCTGAGTCACCATTTTGAAAATTGCACGTTTCACAAACATTTAAGACAATTTAGTTTGACTCCAGTCAGGTTGAATTCCTCAGAAAATTATGTTGCTTTCGAATCAGTACACCAAAACTAGTAACAACAGAAATTGGAGCATAATTTGCAGCCTTTTTAGATTCTACAGCCCCAGTTCTTCATGATGCTTACGTCTGCACATCCTTACGTACCCTGAGGTGTGGTGTCTACTGTGGAGCTTACAACTCCTTTCTACACACCTCACCTACTGAGGAACTCATGCCCTCAAGTAATTAGTGTCAATCAGCTATGCACTGACCATGTAGAGAGCCATATTGATCCCAGAAGGAAATCAAGGAAGGACTTAAAGACAATGTAAGTGCTCGAGTGAGTAAATTACACCTGCGATTAAATGCTGTGGGGATCCAGTGTGGCAGAAAAGGATCTAAAACGTGGTCTTTTCATCTGAATAAAGCCCCCACTTCCTCACTGAGATGAACTAGAGAGAATAACAGCTAAACAGGACTCCAGACATGATATAGAGCAACCCAGAGTAAATATTTAAAACTTCGATCTTTATTTCTTTAAAATAAGATAAAGGAAACTTTGTTAATAATACAAGTACAAAAAAATGTATCGAAACACAGTGGAATATACAAGACAGAGCATGACAGCGACAGAAGGACATTAGATATGCATGAAAGAGAAAGATTCTTGGTACATCATAGTCAACAGAACAAAAAGTGGTCTGGTCAATGGAAAATAAACGACACGAGGACTAAAAGATGTTTAAATGTAATTTTAGGTGGAACCAAAAATCTGCTTCTCTTTCCAGTTTCAGTTGACAAGCTCACAAATCATCCTCCAATAAATAAGGCACTGAGGAGGACCCAAAAAGGCAGGAAAAGCTGGAACGTATGAGCACGTTTGTGTTGACATTTTTGAATACGTGGAAGACAAAGTCATAAAAAATGTTCACATTTTACAACGTGCATAAATACCTTTTCCATGTTAAATCACTCTTTAACATATTTCTACTAAATAACGCTGACGTTTAAAAAGAGTTGACGGTAATATTTAACAGGATATGAACGTAGAACAATCAAAGCAAAACAAAACACAGGTTGTGATGCACAAAAAGATAAAACCTCAGGCACATCATGTGTTTATTTTTGGTAACCTTTAAGCGAACTTACAGTTTTGGCTGCTTGCATGTCAAACGTGTTGGGAATGAACTACCCCACCCTCTTCCAACATGCTCTAATCATGTCGTTTTTAAACATTAAAACTCGATCTTCGCCAGTTTTCATGCATATTAGTGTTTGTGTCATTCAAGACATCACACTGTGCTTCTAATGCAACACAAGTTTCTAACATGGAAACAAAACGTCAAACTTGTTTAACTGATTAAAGCAAATCCGATCAGTTTGGTAGATGAAAAACATTTTGGCACCAAAAAATATCTACGGCAAAAAATTTGTAAGAGGAGAGGAGATATAAAACCAAAGCTGCTTGAAGGCAGAACACTTTCTTCTCTGTTTTGTCACCAATAAAGATAAGGTTTAAGAGATAAGGCAATAAATTGACAAAGAGTCCTTTAATTAGCAGATGTCCCTGTGGCAAGCTGTGGAGTTTTTACCCCACCTGTGAGATTGGGGCTAGAGTGGAGGCATGTATTGGAGGGACCATCAAAGTCTCATATCTCATGCATAACTCTGCAGGCGAGGACAGGTGGCGCCTACATCTCGCGGGTGGTCAGGTGATGTTCGGGGATGCCGTTGGCATGAGCCACCGCAGTGTTGTTCTCATTGAGGCGCCTCACGCGATACATTTCGTAGTGGATGCTGCTGGTGATGTCCTTAATGTTCTGCATGTGGGTCCTGAACGAAACAGAGACACATGCAAACACAAAATAAGAAGAAATTCACAATTTTTCAGATTAATTCCTGCTGCTTCCACCATATTAAACATTGATGATAGGAAGTGGTTATCCCACTGAATTATTTTCAACACAAAACACAAGTTAACAAGAATAACTAAAACAAACATTAAAAAAAGTATGAACTTGGATAAAGATAAGTGTTTTGGAAATATTTTTGTCACATTTTTAATCAAATTGTGAGCCAGATGTTGAAAACACCATACTGTACGTAGGCAGTAATTTCACTCAGCAAGTGCAAGGTGTAGTGTGGAGGGTTACTTATTGTTTTGTGGTGTTGTTTTGTTTTTGCCTTTTTTATACAAATGGGAACAAAACACTTTAATCCATCTATCCCAGTATCTTCTGATTCTTCACTCTTCCTAATGTGAGCTGTGAACCTCGTGGCCTTCCTCCCCGCTATGTCGTCAGCCTATGGATCAGTCCAGTTATTTCTGTATCCATTTATCCACCTACTTATTGTAACAAGACCGGTAAACTAACTGTTCATAAAGTGTCTGAATCAGATCTGGGTTGGTACTGAACATTGAACCCCAACATGGACATCCTATGTTTTTTTAAGAATAAGCAAACTTCATATTTAATTGTTTTTCTCCAATTTTACATATTTTTGCAGATATGAATTTAAAGATATTTGATAAAAATCTACAACTTAGTTCTCTGAAAATATTCAGACAAAATCATGTTGCAAACTACTATTTTTATTTCATTTTCTTCCAAGTTGTCTAGTCAAGACGTAGGTGGGTCTGGTTGCCTGCAGTCTTTGAAACCCAAGGCATCCAAAGCTACATCTGAATAAAATGAAAACACACAATATTTGAAAAAGACCAAACCCAAACACTTCAGGTTTTTGGATGTGTTTAACTGGAGTTAGGGGAGGGGAGTTTTACAAATGAGAACATGTACAGGTCCTTCTCAAAATATTAGCATATTGTGATAAAGTTCATTATTTTCCATAATGTCATGATAAAAATTTAACATTCATATATTTTAGATTCATTGCACACTAACTGAAATATTTCAGGTCTTTTATTGTCTTAATACGGATGATTTTGGCATACAGCTCATGAAAACCCAAAATTCCTATCTCACAAAATTAGCATATCATTAAAAGGGTCTCTAAACGAGCTATGAACCTAATCATCTGAATCAACGAGTTAACTCTAAACACCTGCAAAAGATTCCTGAGGCCTTTAAAACTCCCAGCCTGGTTCATCACTCAAAACCCCAATCATGGGTAAGACTGCCGACCTGACTGCTGTCCAGAAGGCCACTATTGACACCCTCAAGCAAGAGGGAGAGACACAGAAAGAAATTTCTGAACGAATAGGCTGTTCCCAGAGTGCTGTATCAAGGCACCTCAGTGGGAAGTCTGTGGGAAGGAAAAAGTGTGGCAGAAAACGCTGCACAACGAGAAGAGGTGACCGGACCCAGAGGAAGATTGTGGAGAAGGGCCAATTCCAGACCTTGGGGGACCTGAGGAAGCAGTGGACTGAGTCTGGAGTAGAAACATCCAGAGCCACCGTGCACAGGCGTGTGCAGGAAATGGGCTACAGGTGCCGCATTCCCCAGGTCAAGCCACTTTTGAACCAGAAACAGCGGCAGAAGTGCCTGACCTGGGCTACAGAGAAGCAGCACTGGACTGTTGCTCAGTGGTCCAAAGTACTTTTTTCGGATGAAAGCAAATTCTGCATGTCATTCGGAAATCAAGGTGCCAGAGTCTGGAGGAAGACTGGGGAGAAGGAAATGCCAAAATGCCAGAAGTCCAGTGTCAAGTACCCACAGTCAGTGATGGTCTGGGGTGCCGTGTCAGCTGCTGGTGTTGGTCCACTGTGTTTTATCAAGGGCAGGGTCAATGCAGCTAGCTATCAGGAGATTTTGGAGCACTTCATGCTTCCATCTGCTGAAAAGCTTTATGGAGATGAAGATTTCATTTTTCAGCACGACCTGGCACCTGCTCACAGTGCCAAAACCACTGGTAAATGGTTTACTGACCATGGTATCACTGTGCTCAATTGGCCTGCCAACTCTCCTGACCTGAACCCCATAGAGAATCTGTGGGATATTGTGAAGAGAACGTTGAGAGACTCAAGACCCAACACTCTGGATGAGCTAAAGGCCGCTATCGAAGCATCCTGGGCCTCCATAAGACCTCAGCAGTGCCACAGGCTGATTGCCTCCATGCCACGCCGCATTGAAGCAGTCATTTCTGCCAAAGGATTCCCGACCAAGTATTGAGTGCATAACTGTACATGATTATTTGAAGGTTGACGTTTTTTGTATTAAAAACACTTTTCTTTTATTGGTCGGATGAAATATGCTAATTTTGTGAGATAGGAATTTTGGGTTTTCATGAGCTGTATGCCAAAATCATCCGTATTAAGACAATAAAAGACCTGAAATATTTCAGTTAGTGTGCAATGAATCTAAAATATATGAATGTTAAATTTTCATCATTACATTATGGAAAATAATGAACTTTATCACAATATGCTAATATTTTGAGAAGGACCTGTAGATGATATGCTGAGTCAGAAAAGTTATGATATTGTCATAAGTAGAGCCCTTTGATTTGTACAATGTGGAAAACATGCAAATAAAAGAAATTCCACAGTAGAACATGTCATATCAGAGAGTTTGTGTACATGGAGATGGGTTCTCACTAATAACATCTGTCCATCAGACTTAGGAACAAAAGAAACATGTTACAGTTCTTATCTTGGTGTATCAGACAGTGTATGACAATAACAAACTCCCCTTAAAATCCCCCTTAAAAAAGCTGGGAGAGTTCACCAGTTCTGTGTGCATGTTTATAATTAACATGGTATAATAGAAATGTGATGCAAAAGCATTTTTACATGGATTTACAAGGTTATCTCTATCTGAGCAATTGCACTTCCCTGCAAATCTCCCTCTTGTCTAGAGGCCATCAATGGTTTTCAATACATTTGAAACAAAAGATAAAATGAGCTCCAGATTTTTGACAGTATTACTTTGAACAAAAGGACAAAACCCACTCACCTAATAAGAAGGTCTCGTAAGTAGGCAAACTCACAGTGGGCGATGTTCTCCACTGCATGGGAAACATAAAAAGAAGTCTTCAGCATTTGAAATAAATAAATTAATAAATATATAAAACTAAAAAGGAATCAAAAGACTGTTGAAAGGTTTTAAGCTCAGTTTCAAAACAGTCCACTAGGTGGCGGCGCGGACAGAAATAGTTACAGTATCAACATAGTTGCAGTCTGCTCTCTGCTACTGCACAGATCTCTGCAGCTATGTAAATATGAAGAGATAAGAATCACTGCAGACAAACTTGAGAATAGACATGTGCTTGTATGTCTGTGCAGCATGCTGCAGGAAATGAAACTTCCTTAATGAGATATTTGATAAAAGGACCAGAGCCTCCTATCTGCAGTGGCTAACATAATTTAATATTTGATCCCAATGCTGCAGTGAAATGAAAACAGATGGACTGATTTGAGACGGAACATTATTACCATACTATTTATCTATATTATTCAAGTTGTTTTTGTGCGATTCTATAAAATTATATAAAAAAGAAACATCCATTAAAGTAATATGGCTGTTTTAGAGTCACAGTCTACAAAAAGATTGAAGTAGGACAACAGCAGCCTGAAGATTTAGTGGAAATTATTTTACAGCATCAAATATCTTGACTGTGTCTCGCTTTTCGTCTTATTCCTAATGAAATAATTTCCAGGTAAGCTGTAAATGTACTGCTTTGATGATAGATGATCATAAATTATAGAAGTGTAAGAAAAATTTACCTTCAATAGTGCCCCACTTGGTCTTCCTCCCCAGCAACCTTCTGCCGTTCACTTGGTACTCCTGATTGCTGCCCACTACTGCAAAAGGGATCATCTCCTGCTCCAAGGATCAAAGATCCACAGTCAGTGGAATTATAAAGTCACACCTACAGCCACTGCCTTGCACATGTATTCACACCTCTTCACTTTATCAGATTTTGGGGTGTGTCTGTACCAGATTTTCACATATAGAGACTGAGGGTTTGGCAAATAGCCCAATCAATTTGCACAGTAATTTATAAGCCTTGAAAGAGTTTCATTTGGATTTAGGTCTGGAGTTACAGCGACACTTTCTAACTAATAACTATGCTTTCATGTAAACCATTCAAATGTAACCCAGGCTGTTTTTGCTTGTTTGTATAATATGCAGTGGGATTTTTCCTCTGCACGTAACGTTTTACATACAAGCCTAAATTTTCCTTTTCGGTCTCATCTGACCATGTTTGCAGTGACCCATACACAGTCTGTAACAAACTCCACAGTAGACTTCTGAAGGCTTTCTTATACTAAGGCGACTTCTATGACTAATGCTCCTCTTTGTCCAGCCTGTCCTTTTAGAAGAACAGCCATGTCTTTATAGGTTCACATTTGTGTTGCTCCTAATTTTAATATGATGAACATCTGTGACATCCCTAAAGCTTTGGATATTGTTTTATAACCTATAAGCCTGCTTTAAACCTCTCCACAACTTTCTCCATAACCTGTCTGATGTGTTCCTTGGCCTTCATGATTCTTTTCGTTTACTAATCTTCTCCAACAAACCTCTGAGGCCTTCAAACAACAACTGAGAGATTATATTACAGGTGACCTCTGAAGGCACCTTGTTGCCCTGGAGTTTGTTTAGAGGTATCAGAGTAAAGCAGGGTAAAAATAAATGCATGTCAAACTTGTATATTTTATTTGTAAAAAATGTTGAAAACTATGTATGCTTTTCCTTAATTTTCACAATTTTCAGCAGCTTTGTGCAGGTCTGAAGCATAAAACCCCAGTGAAATAGATTGTGGTTGTTTGTGGTTGTAATGTGACTGAAAGTGAAACATTTCGAGGGCTGTGAATACTTTAATATATCATGTTTAAGGTGAAAAGCTATGCTCTCACTCTGATCTTTTCATTAATCATTCTGTCCTCTGCATCCTCATCAAATTCCTTCTGAGGGTACACATCGATCCCATTGGCTCGGAGCTCTTCCCTGATCTGGTCAGAAGACATACAAACATATGCACAGAATCAACATTAACCTGCTACAGATTTAATGGGGAATTAGAGAGACAAGGTTCATTCATTCTACACAGATATGCAACACATGTACTTAAATTTACTTAAATTATTCATACATTAGTACTAATAAATTAAATCTTCACCAAAGTTTTAGAGTTATGTGTTAACCATAATATATAAATAATTTTAAAAAAATCTAGTCATGCCTGATCCTTCAAAAAAAAAAAAAAAGTCAGTAATCATTTGAAAAAAAGCAAAAAACCAAAAGGTACCTTCTTTTTGAAGAAGTCTCTCTCCTCCAGCGTGAGAGTATCTGCCTTAGCAATGACCGGGACGATGTTGACCACTTTGCTGAGACGCCTCATGAACTCTACGTCAAGAGGCCGCAGACTGACAGGGAAGACAATAACAGCGAAATTAGGAGCATCAACGTAATCAGAAAAATTCAATACTAGATTTCACCAGCAGAGGGCAGTTTTCTCCAATTATTCTTCCAGATCAAGTTATTTCACATCCATCTGCTCTACTGGATGCTTCGTGAGATTCAAGAGCCAGGACCTCTGAGCATTGAGGAAGCATCTGCATATTTTTAGATTAAGGCCAGTTAGTCTTGTGCACTCAAGCAAAAGCATGCAGAAAAGAGAGAGGAGTGCAAAAAGTGATAGCTTGCACTCAGCAACACACACTCTTTTTCATGACACACTCTGTTGTCCCTTCTGCGTGTCTTCCATTAGCCTTTTTAGGGTGAACTCTTTTAACAACTCTGTCTCCATCAAGGAGCCGGCTGTTGCAAGATGTTTCCCAAGAACCAAGATACTCGGCTAGAATTTCAGAGACTGAAAGAAAATGTGTTCTGAATCCATCACTAGATGGACACGTTGGAATATGCGAAACCTCCTGCTAATTCCTTCTGTGAGCAAACCCCAGTTCCCTGATCTCCAGGAACTACAGGCTGAGACAAGCGAGTAGATTCGGCTGTTTGATAAGAGCCAGATGTTTGCATTTGTAAGAAATCCAGAGAGAAGCTTAGCATATTGGCAAGAGCAGCCTGTGTTTGCAGTGCAGTGGAATGATGTTCTGGGATATATTGCCTGGATTTGGAGTAAAATGACAGGGCTTCATGTGTGTGTGTTCAAGCTGAAGCATAACGAAGCCCAGCTTCATATATTAAAACCCGAGAATAAACAAAAAGCCTGGATGAACGCATGCAGACACTTCTCAGCTGAGCTCCAGCCTGTAACAACAGCAGTCTGTCACAAAGTCGGTCCTAATCAAAACTTATTTATACTATCTGGTGATGCTTTGCAGGACAACATGCTTTTTACAATAACTGTTTTTTTTATTAATCTCACCTCATGTAAGTTTGCTTTCATTCAGACATTAATATATTTAAGGCTGCCACTAAGAAGTTGTTGTTTTCATGATTACTCTATCATCCTAGTTTATAGGTTAATTGATTGTCTAAGAACAATGTTTTTTTTTATCCAAAAAAGCTATTTTACTTGCATTTAATATTCAATAAAATATAATTTTTTGCAATAAATGTGTTGACTAGAGATAGGCTATTTTTGTATAGTTTGTTGTTATAAAAAAAAAGAGAGTAATTTACAATAAATATCCAGCACTATCCAGTATGGTTGTGATTGTTAATTATAAACATCTTATCAAAAAATATTGTGTTCATATTTTAAATCTTTATAACCCATTCCTAGCGTGCACTAAAAATATTGATGCTTACAGATGATTATAGTCAAAGTTATTGATTACTCTGACAAATGGCAACAGCGTTAAATATCTTTACAAATCTTGGTTGTTGTCATTACCAGTGACCAGTCGGGGGTATGAAGTATATGCAGCAGTGGACTCTGGAGTCTGGAATCCTTTTCTTCCTGTTGATGTTGATTTCCTCCTGCAGATACGCTTCATACTGGTCGTTAATAAACTTCATGATGGGCTGCCAGCTACGTTTATGGTAAAAGAGACAAATCAGTTAAGGGGAACACTGAAAATAAGGTGCAACAAGATTTTTCTAGGATGTTGGTTTAATTAAACTGTCACTGAATACACGCTGATTGCAGTAACAGAGAAACTGTACCAGTTCTCATTGTTAATTTGGTCTCCAAATCCTGGTGTGTCAATGACAGTCAACTTCATTCTCACTCCTTTCTCCTCAATGTCTGCACAGAAAAGGGAGCAATGCCACTAAATGCCAGCTATACAAACACAGGCATGCAACATGATTCAAATAGTTGAGTTTCTTACTAAAACCCAGCAGCTTCAGGTGTTCGTATGTAATAAAACAGAAAGAAAAGTAGAAAAAGGAAAAGAAAAAGAAAAAGGAAAGAAAGACCATACCATGACTAATGGACTTAATTTCAATTGTTTTTGGGATCTTCTCCTGGCCTGTGCCCAGTACAGACTTCCGGCTGACTTTAGACTTGAACAGGGTGTTCATCAGAGTCGACTTTCCAAGGCCACTCTGTCCTGCGAGTTAAAAGCAGAAAATTAGACAAATCAGCAACATTGGCTGCATTCTAATGCTGTTATAAATCAACTCATAATGAAAATAAAACTTTCCATGAATGTCTGAAACTCATTTAAGGTAGGCACCAGACTGCAATTGTTACTACATGAATCAAAAAGTGCTCCATTTGGACAGAAACAAGATGAAGAGAATTACTTTGTTTAACCTGCCAACTGAGTAATTAGGAAGAGCTTGGAGTAGTCTTTTGAGAAGTAATCATTCACAGTTGGAGTTCAGGTCAAGTCAACAAGAACTTCTCTGATTTATAGAGATGACCTCTAAAACACACCTAAAACACCTGAACAGGCCGTCAGCAGGACATGATTCATTCAAATGTTTAAAACCCGACAGCTGGAGCTCATCCAAAAAGGTTGTATTAATACCAACAGTGTGAAGGGGTGTAATAACTTACAACTATCACAGAAAAAGACATGAACGCATCTGTAATCAAACATTTTGACAATTTGCCACAGATTTTCAATTGGCTTTAGCTCTTTACTTTGACTGGGCCATTCTAGTGCATAAATGTCCACTGTATCTCTAAGTTGTGTGTTTAGGGTTCCTGTCTTGCTGGAACGACCCAGTCCTAAGTCTTTTGCAACAGTATTTCTTCCAAGACTGACTTGCATTTAGCTCCTTCCATCTGCCAATCAACTATGAACAACTTCCCCGAAGATAATCGCCACAGGTTCATGCTGCCACCACCATGTTTAACAGCGGGGATGGTACGTTCAAAATGATGTGAAGTGTTACGTTTTCTGCCTCAGTGTTCTGTATGTTGACCACAAATTTCAATGTCTGTCTCCTCTTACAAAACCACATTCTTCAAGAAAATTTAAATATTTTTAAAACCACCATAGGTGGTTCAAGAGTAAGAAGTACTTTTTTGTATTTCTTTTGATCGTGTCATTTTCTTTTTGCATATTTGTTCTGATTACATTTCTTTCCTGCTTTTCCAGTTTGGTAAGCGATTTCTGAAATGCTCTGATTTGTGTAACAGAATGTATTTCATCATCGACTTACAGTAGCAAACAAAAGAAAACATTAAAACTGAGGTTGTTTTAGTTTACCCAAGATCACTTCACAACCAATCTTTTTTTTTTTTTTCATATGAGATGGCAAAGCTGTCGCGACATCATCCTCAGGAGACGTCCATTAGTGTTGGAGAGAGTTTTATGATGGCCTGGTTACAGCAGAGGTGTGTGTAATTAAAGGTGTCTGATCACAGGACTCAATGAGAGTTAGGCTTCCAACAGAGAAGGCTGCTTGTTATAATCGGCTTGACGCCTCTCTTTTGAATCAAGAATGATTAAAGAGACAAATATCATTTCAGTGTAACAGGAGGAAACAAAAATGAGGGGATTTTTATGAGAGATGTATCTCTGGATGTGAAGGCAGGAGAGTAAAAATAGAAAAAAGGGCATTTTTAATTATGCTACATATGTTTTGGATTTAACATTATGTATGAGGATGTAAAATGTGAGGAGAGATGAGTAAACCATGGCAGAGTTACAAAATGTATGTTTTTCAAGACCAAGGCTCTCAAACTCTAAGTGTAAAAATGCACACCCTACCTACAACCATGATGTTAAGTTCGAAGCCCTGCTTCATGGCTTTTCTCCTCATCTGCTCTAGAATGGCATCAATGCCCACATAGCTGAAGTCCACCACAGCTCCACCAGCCTTCTCCCCATACAGGCTGCCCACTGCTGGGGGTACCACAGCGTCAGGCACCACCGCCTCAGACATGGCACTGCTACTGTTGCTGGGGAACACCTCTGGTCCTGCGTTGACACAAAGAGAAAGAGGGAAAAGGTTACTTGGTTGCTGTTAATGTGAAATCACAGAGGAACTAAGCATTTGATGGGAGGGAAAGAGGGGTCGAGTGAAGTCAAATAAATGTTATCGGCAATGCGGAGAATGTGCAAAACCGGTACTGCAAGCAAGATAAGGAAGTGTGGAAGAGATGTTCACAGCTGAGGTTCTTTTCAAAAACGTCCTCATAGCAAGAATGCCAACAATTCAAAGAATCTGAGGAAGTATGAGAAAGACAAAAAAAAAAAAATCACACCGTAAAGTGTCAGGCAGGTCAAACAGCTGTCATACATGGGATGTAATAAACAACATCACAATTAAATAAGAACATAGACAGAACAAGTAAGCTTGTTAAGTTGCCTCAAGGTCTAACGCTTTTGAGTACAGCATTCACATAAATGGTCTGAAAAACTTTTTCATTTTGCCGGGTATAGCTCTTGAACAACAATCAGACTTAGACAAATTTGAGATTGGCAGGTCATAGTCTCAATTAACAACACAAACAAAAAATCCAACACAAAAACGGCCATCAATGCAGGTGGAGTCGTCTTTAAATCAACAAAAGACACATGGGTTCAAGTTTGAGAGCTGAAGCTAAACCAGGTCTGTACAGCCCCAGCTACAATACTCAGATATTTTATTAAATGCTAGTTTTACAGGGTTTGTTGGATCCCCATCACAAATTTAATATGTATCAATGCTCCACCAGCATGGTGGCAATGTTATCATTCCCTGCATCAAAATGTAGCAAGTGGGTACAGATTCTCCCAGAACAACTGGAACTCTTGTTTTCTCAGCCCCAATTTACAGATTTCTTTTGTTGTTTGGAGCAACATTTGCAGTTTAATGGAAACAAAGCCAGAACAAAACTAAACTGATGTGAAAAAAAACCATAAACAGACAGACACCAGCCTTCCTTAGCCTCTATGGGCGTGGATGAGCACAAGAGCAGGGACAACAGTTGACTGATTTTAGGAAATCATAAAACAGCAGTGATACTTCCTGTAATGGCTTCCTGAACATAAGAAAACAGGTCAAGTATGGTCAGCAAGTTAATTTACTTTAGATGTTCAGTCTGAATTAATGCAAAAGGCAAACCCATATCCAGAGGACAACATCTGCACCACAATTCATAATAATTTAATTAACCAAAAAAAAAAAAAAAATCATCAAAAGTCCAAAAACAAAATGATGAAATAACTTAAAAAACAAGAAAAACCAAAGCTCTATGTATCTTAAATGTCTGCAAAACATTTCAACCTAATCCTCTTCATATTTCACACGATACTTCATATAGGACCAAAAGTGACGATCCGACAGATTTTACCACCCCGACACCAACCCTGCTAAAACAAAGTGAATTTTAAACAGATGTAGCCTTCATTCCAGCAGGCTGACTCTACTCAAGGGAAACTTGTTAGAAAATATTTGATCTATTTTCGAAGTACTTCAGACTTGGCGGGAGGTCATTGTACCAGTCTCTTTGAATCATTTGATTTCCTTGCATGGATTAATAGGTTATTTATTTAATGTTTAGCCAATATACTGAAGACTGAGCATGCAGAACATGCCTGCACCTCTCTAACAGTGTAACCTGTCAGTATACAGGTCCTTCTCAAAATATTAGCATATTGTGATAAAGTTCATTATTTTCCATAATGTCATGATAAAAATTTAACATTCATATATTTTAGATTCATTGCACACTAACTGAAATATTTCAGGTCTTTTATTGTCTTAATACGGATGATTTTGGCATACAGCTCATGAAAACCCAAAATTCCTATCTCACAAAATTAGCATATTATTAAAAGGGTCTCTAAACGAGCTATGAACCTAATCATCTGAATCAACGAGTTAACTCTAAACACCTGCAAAAGATTCCTGAGGCCTTTAAAACTCCCAGCCTGGTTCATCACTCAAAACCCCAATCATGGGTAAGACTGCCGACCTGACTGCTGTCCAGAAGGCCACTATTGACACCCTCAAGCAAGAGGGTAAGACACAGAAATAAATCTCTGAACGAATAGGCTGTTCCCAGAGTGCTGTATCAAGGCACCTCAGTGGGAAGTCTGTGGGAAGGAAAAAGTGTGGCAGAAAACGCTGCACAACGAGAAGAGGTGACCGGACCCTGAGGAAGATTGTGGAGAAGGGCCGATTCCAGACCTTGGGGGACCTGCAGAAGCAGTGGACTGAGTCTGGAGTAGAAACATCCAGAGCCACCGTGCACAGGCGTGTGCAGGAAATGGGCTACAGGTGCCGCATTCCCCAGACCTGGGCTACAGAGAAGCAGCACTGGACTGTTGCTCAGTGGTCCAAAGTACTTTTTTCGGATGAAAGCAAATTCTGCATGTCATTCGGAAATCAAGGTGCCAGAGTCTGGAGGAAGACTGGGGAGAAGGAAATGCCAAAATGCCAGAAGTCCAGTGTCAAGTACCCACAGTCAGTGATGGTCTGGGGTGCCGTGTCAGCTGCTGGTGTTGGTCCACTGTGTTTTATCAAGGGCAGGGTCAATGCAGCTAGCTATCAGGAGATTTTGGAGCACTTCATGCTTCCATCTGCTGAAAAGCTTTATGGAGATGAAGATTTCATTTTTCAGCACAACCTGGCACCTGCTCACAGTGCCAAAACCACTGGTAAATGGTTTACTGACCATGGTATCACTGTGCTCAATTGGCCTGCCAACTCTCCTGACCTGAACCCCATAGAGAATCTGTGGATATTGTGAAGAGAACGTTGAGAGACTCAAGACCCAACACTCTGGATGAGCTAAAGGCCGCTATCGAAGCATCCTGGGCCTCCATAAGACCTCAGCAGTGCCACAGGCTGATTGCCTCCATGCCACGCCGCATTGAAGCAGTTATTTCTGCAAAAGGATTCCCAACCAAGTATTGAGTGCATAACTGTACATGATTATTTGAAGGTTGACGTTGTTTGTATTAAAAACACTTTTCTTTTATTGGTCGGATGAAATATGCTAATTTTGTGAGATAGGAATTTTGGGTTTTCATGAGCTGTATGCCAAAATCATCCGTATTAAGACAATAAAAGACCTGAAATATTTCAGTTAGTGTGCAATGAATCTAAAATATATGAATGTTAAATTTTCATCATTACATTATAGAAAATAATGAACTTTATCACAATATGCTAATTTTTTGAGAAGGACCTGTAGATTTAAACTGCTGTGTCTATATCTACGTTTCTGTGGTGCTGCAACGCTTCATAAGGCCTCCACTATCCTCAGTATCTGTCCTGTTAATGTGAGACTGGAAAAGAAGCTGAAACATGATCCACTCCCAGCTGGCCTGCCTCATGCACACATTTACAGAGTGCATGCTTGGCTTTGTGAATTGAAACACTGTACTGGCAATGAACCTTTCTTGTTTGATCATACACCTGACAGGTAGGCGCGTACATGGACATTTATGAAACTGAGTCCAGCAAACGTTTCTGCTGCTTCGACATAAAAACGTCCAGACAACGAGCCACTTCACCCAAATCACTTAAACCGACATGGATCGGTACCAGTGCTGGTGGAAACAGGCACGCACTTTGAAATGGCCTTGGAGTGATTAATGAAAGAAAAAAAATTAAATCAGCAAAAAATAACACATCAGTGGAAACTCTAAACCTTGGCCTTACTTTCATAATGTACCTCATTGTGTGAATCCATGTGTCATCGAGACCCACCTATGAAAGCAACTCTCTTGACCTCCTTCACCACTTCCCCATCCTGTTCCAGTCAGACAGTCAGCAACTTGCTGCATCTCACTGCCTTCTACCTCCCCAGTGCACCTCCCTTCTGCTCATACCTCTGTTTGCTTCTGTCCTTTTCCTCCCTTCTGTCAATTACTTCATTTTTTTCCCACGTGTCCTGGGGCAGCATTTCAAGCATAACATATATAGAAGCTGGTTGCTGACATGTGCCAGGGCGGTTTTGCTCTACAGAAAGGATATCCTAAGATGGAATCCTAACTTTTATTAAATAAGACAGCATCTAAGTAGACAGCCCACGTTGCTGTAATAGTAACTTGTGTTTGAGCCTATGTGTAGAAATAAGCGTGTTTATGTTGTGTGTGTATGCGAGCAGGTTTGTCACCCAGAGGTGCAAAGTGGTGAAAACAGTTGAAGTTAAAGCTACTTTATTTCTCCAGTTTTCCTTTAAGTATACATGGACCAGTATGGTCAGCAGAGTATGATATCCCTAAATAAAAATTCTACTTTTTATGATACCTATTCATTTATCTATATGCACTTATTTACAGAACAGAACCACTTTGCCTGTTAGGTTAATTGGTAACTTTAAATTGCCCTTAGGTGTATGAATGAGTGTGTTCATGGTTGTTTGTGTGTTGCCCTGCAATGGATTGGCGACCTGTCCAGGGTGTACCCCCGCCTCTCGCCCATAGACTGCTGGAGATAGGCACCAGCTCCCCCACGACCCACTGTGGAATAAGCGGTAGAAAATGACTGACTGACCACTTATTTATAACAAGATTAATAAATTAATACTTTATATATTTAACTGAAAAAAAAATCTTATGCCTGGATGTCTCCCTCGGGAGGTGTTCCAGGCATGTCCCACCAGGAGGAGGCCTAGGGGACGGCCCAAAATACGTTTGAGGGACTATGTCGCTCGGCTGGCCTGGGAACGCCTTAGGCTCCCCCCCCCGGAGGAACTAAAGGAGGAGAGGAAAGTCTGGGTGTCTCTAGTGAGTCTGCAGCCACGACCCGGTTCCGGATAAAGCGGAAGACGATGAGTACAAAAATCTTATATATTAAAAAAAACTACAATGATACCTACTGCTGTTAAAATAACGTCACATTGATAATATTACTTATGATTGTCTATAACATTCATTTTAATCACAAAATATTGCAAAAATAAATAAAAGACCCCTGGTAAACATCTTTTCAAGTGCTCATTATGCACTATAGATGTCTACTCTTTGTAACTTAAGTAGTATTGTTAATATCAACAGATATAATTATAATATTACCTGGTTAACTTGTCAGGGTATCTGCCTGGGTTCCTTACTGCTTTTATTTAATACTTGCCAACCATAGTTTTAAAACAGTATACCCTTGACAAGCATGGTGGGAGCTTCTTTAGCTTCCACACCATGACTTTATATGTTTTTTATGGATGGAAATACCCCTTAACAAAAACATTTATTAGCCTTGTCAGCAAGAAATAGGTTCCCTATCCGTCTTTCAGCCAGCTGTCTGTAAGTGCACAGTAAATCAGAAAGGTTGCTCTATTCTTCATATAGCTACTTCTTTTAGTCTGACATTTTCTTTGACATGACATTGTAAGGGCCTTAAATCATAGGAATACTATGATGGAACATTTTTGCAGCTTTTAAACTAACTATTAAAAACCTTGGTATTCCTAACAAATCCATGCATAGTAGCCAAATTTTGTTCGTTTTCTGCTTTGACTTATGTTTATTCAAAGTCTAAACATATGGATAAAAAGCAACAACAACAGCGAAGAACATCTTAACACATAAAATGTACAAATATGTCTTACCTAAAATGTAAATTGTATTTAAAGTTAGAGATGTTTAAGGCTAAAGTAACAAACTTTTCTATTCCTAAAGTGATACGGATATCTTTTTTTCAGGGTGTTGCACACCTCCAGAGGCAAGTCTGTAACCAAAGACTTTCACCTGAGACACCAAACTCCTGCACACTGTTTTTTGCAGTGTGCAGGAGAAGACACTTAATCTCAGCAACTGGAAAGCACAGAGGAACTCATTGGACTTGCAGCATTGCTGTTTTCTATTAGAGTCACAAAAGATCTTTTAGTGTGCTTTCAGCAGTATCACATTTCTTTGTTTTTTGCAAATACAGCCAGCGGTCTGCTCAACCACCAAGCATTTTTTTTTAAAAGAGGGTAACAAAAGCAGGGAGGGGCATTAAGAAAAAAGTATGGGGATAAGGGTGAGATAAAGTTAAGAAGCAAAAAGGAAGTGGACCTTTAATTCTTGGGGGTTGAGGTAGAAAAAGATAAAGGTCTGGGAAAGGAGGATGACAAAGGAAAGGATTTAGAACAGAGGAGGGGGAAGGAAAGAGGAAAGACTGTGTGGACAGTTATGTTGGTGATTTATTCCACTTTTGGGCCTTAGGCATTCCTCACTAACTAACTACAGACCTCCAAACCGAGATGCAACTACATTTTAAACAAACATCTATGTTCACTTCACAATCCTCCGAAAAGTTACAGAAACCCTCAACAAGCACACAGAAAACTGGCTCTTCAATATACTGGTCCTTCTCAAAATATTAGCATATTGTGATAAAGTTCATTATTTTCCATAATGTCATGATGACAATTTAACATTCATATATTTTAGATTCATTGCACACTAACTGAAATATTTCAGGTCTTTTATTGTCTTAATACGGATGATTTTGGCATACAGCTCATGAAAACCCAAAATTCCTATCTCACAAAATTAGCATATCATTAAAAGGGTCTCTAAACGAGCTATGAACCTAATCATCTGAATCAACAAGTTAACTCTAAACACCTGCAAAAGATTCCTGAGGCCTTTAAAACTCCCAGCCTGGTTCATCACTCAAAACCCCAATCATGGGTAAGACTGCCAACCTGACTGCTGTCCAGAAGGCCACTATTGATACCCTCAAGCAAGAGGGTAAGACACAGAAAGAAATTTCTGAACGAATAGGCTGTTCCCAGAGTGCTGTATCAAGGCACCTCAGTGGGAAGTCTGTGGGAAGGAAAAAGTGTGGCAGAAAACGCTGCACAACGAGAAGAGGTGACCGGACCCTGAGGAAGATTGTGGAGAAGGGCCGATTCCAGACCTTGGGGGACCTGCGGAAGCAGTGGACTGAGTCTGGAGTAGAAACATCCAGAGCCACCGTGCACAGGCGTGTACAGGAAATGGGCTACAGGTGCCGCATTCCCCAGGTCAAGCCACTTTTGAACCAGAAACAGCGGCAGAAGCGCCTGACCTGGGCTACAGAGAAGCAGCACTGGACTGTTGCTCAGTGGTCCAAAGTACTTTTTTCAGATGAAAGCAAATTCTGCATGTCATTCGGAAATCAAGGTGCCAGAGTCTGGAGGAAGACTGGGGAGAAGGAAATGCCAAAATGCCAGAAGTCCAGTGTCAAGTACCCACAGTCAGTGATGGTCTGGGGTGCCGTGTCAGCTGCTGGTGTTGGTCCACTGTGTTTTATCAAGGGCAGGGTCAATGCAGCTAGCTATCAGGAGATTTTGGAGCACTTCATGCTTCCATCTGCTGAAAAGCTTTATGGAAATGAAGATTTCATTTTTCAGCACGACCTGGCACCTGCTCACAGTGCCAAAACCACTGGTAAATGGTTTACTGACCATGGTATCACTGTGCTCAATTGGCCTGCCAACTCTCCTGACCTGAACCCCATAGAGAATCTGTGGGATATTGTGAAGAGAACGTTGAGAGACTCAAGACCCAACACTCTGGATGAGCTAAAGGCCGCTATCGAAGCATCCTGGGCCTCCATAAGACCTCAGCAGTGCCACAGGCTGATTGCCTCCATGCCACGCCGCATTGAAGCAGTCATTTCTGCCAAAGGATTCCCGACCAAGTATTGAGTGCATAACTGTACATGATTATTTGAAGGTTGACGTTTTTTGTATTAAAAACACTTGTCTTTTATTGGTCGGATGAAATATGCTAATATTGTGAGATAGGAATTTTGGGTTTTCATGAGCTGTATGCCAAAATCATCCGTATTAAGACAATAAAAGACCTGAAATATTTCAGTTAGTGTGCAATGAATCTAAAATATATGAATGTTAAATTTTCATCATGACATTATGGAAAATAATGAACTTTATCACAATATGCTAATATTTTGAGAAGGACCTGTAAGTATAGAGGCGATGCGGCCAAGACCACTGAGCTGTGCTACAGCTGTTCAGAGTGTTGATCTTGACAGCATAGTGAGCAGGTCAGAGGTCATGTCCCAGATTAGGTTGGAACAAGAGCTGCGCTGAGGTTATTCCCTTCATGACTAACCATTGCTCTGACCCACTCTACAAACTGGCTTAAGTCACAAATCCAGTGTAACAAACGGACTGGAAACTTGAGAGCATGGAGAGTTTCTGTAAATCACTGAGTCACTTACTGGATCCCTAAAACTCTCATCCTATAAAGTGTCTGCTTTGTTTGGAAACCTTTAGAACAGCAGGATACAATTTGTGGGCCCCTTGTATTTTATTTGGAAAGACATAATGGATTTAAAAGCTTTATTTAAGGAGCAAGGCAGACATTTTACAGAGAGGATGGGTCAGAAAAAAGTCCGATTATTTTTGTGCATCACTTTCAGTGCCTTAAAAATGTCAACATTCCTTGAATGTTTCCACATTTTGTCACAGTGCAACCACTGACAATGTGTTTTAATGGGATTTTATGAGACAGACTGACAGAGCAGTGCATGATTTTCAAGGGGAAGTAAAATGATACATGGGTTTCACAACAAGAAAAACGCAGGATTTGTCACATGTTCTCCCACCTGAACTGTGGAGCTCTTCAGTTCCTGCAGTGTTACCTCTTGGCCTCTTCTCTGATCAATTCTGTTTGCCTGGAACTGTGCCATATTCTTTCCATGTTCAAATGATGGACTGACCAGGGTCCAGTGAGATGCTCCAAGCTAAGGATATAGCCTTTTAACCTAACCCTACTTCAAGCTTCTCCATAACTTTATCCTTGACCTGTGTGCCATGTTCCTTGGTCTATATGATGCAGTTTGTTCATTATTGTTCTTCAACAAACCTCTGAGGCATTCACAGTTCATTTATATTTATACTGAAAATAAATTATATACAAGTGGACTATTGATTACGTCAGTGTTTTTTCAACCCTAGTCCTCGAGGGACAGTTCCTTGCATGTTTAAGACGTTTCCCTGGTTCAGCACACCTCGTTTCAATTAATGGCTGATTAACAGGCTTTTGCTGAACTGCAATGATCCAAATCAGGTGTGTAAGAGTAGACCAACATCTAAAAGCTGCAGGGCAGTGTGCCTCAAGGACCAGGGTTGAAAAACACTGAATTAGGTGACTTCTGAAATAAAGGGCTTGCTTTGGATTTTTCAGATTTTGAAACAAGTGGATTAAACACAAACACAAATCAAACTTTTCAGATTTTGTTTGGTAAAATCATTAAGAAAACCATGTATGCTTTTCCTTGTACTTTTGTAAACTGTTAAAATTAAACTAAAACATATTTAAGTTTGAAGTAGTGAAGTGACAAAACGTGAAGAATCTCAAGGGGTTGAGATACCTTTGCAAGGCACTATAAGTTATCAGCTGTAACCTTTACCTGTACCATCATACTTATGCATACAAAGGCAATAGTACAAGGCCAACATAAAGGAAATGACAAATAGAGGAACCCTGTCCTGCATATTTTGTTCATGTAACCATTATTTTGAATCTGAGTGAACAAAGAGCCCAGAAATAAACTTTAAGTGCTTGTATGAAGCACAAAGTCAAACAAATAAGACAATTCATACCCTAAAAGCTTTTTTATGAGACTCATTTAAAACTATCTGCTTATTTTGAACTGTATTTACATTCTCAGACAAGACAAAGGAGGCCTGTAAATAAATCTCTTCTCAACATTGCTGGATTCAGTTTGAAGGAGATCCAAATGCTACGTTCTTGAAAAGATTGTGGGCTGCTGCAAATTATGCTCATGGAGATAAAATCCAAAATTCCCCAGTTCCAGACTTTTCCAACGCTTCTAATAAGGAGAGAAGATGCTGCGATCCCAGCAGATGAACTCCAGCACTGATCAGCAACTCCAAACCATATGGGTTTATGGCTGACAAACATGCATGCTTAAACACTTTCCAGCCCCTGGCAGTCTATCCTTTAATAAAAGGGGGAAGTAGGTGTAGTGGCAGTTGTGTTATTAAAGTCAGAATGTTTGTGTAACAAAGCTGAGTTCCCAGACTCCTGATCCTTCACCTCAATGAAGAAATGTGCACTTTGCCTTGCAGGGTCTAAGCTTGGGTCACATCCATGTAACGTATCTATTATGTTTATTTGTGATTCATTTCATTGTACACTATATAACATACAAACAACTATTGCTAGGCTTCAAAAGAAATGCAAATTTCTGTAACGACAGCCGGATCCCACAGGTTTGTCTCAACTGTCAGAGGAATGTGTTCGGTCTCCCGACTGGTGGTACATAAGAGAGTTGTTGTCTTTCTAGTCTCCTCACAGCTGCCTCTGACACCGAGATGCTCACAAGTAAAGGACTTCTCTGCATTCTTGCAGGTTTCGTGAGCATAATATGAAACTCCAGCATGCATCGATGTACAAGGTGCGCGAGTGCATGCAGGAATGTCATGGAGTGACAAACCAATCCAAAACTCATTTGTATAATTTCTATCTCAACATCTACAATTATGGAAAGCCATTCCACTGCAGAACAACATTCCTCACATAAATGCAGTTGAGGGAATTTTCTATGCTTTGGAAAAATAGACACGCCTGAAGAAATGTCAGTTTATCTGAAACTGTCCATTTTCTAATGTTCTCGTGGCAAATATAAGCCACTTCAAAATGTTTGTTTCATTACAGTTTGTCCGAAATCAAAAAAACATCAATGATATTAATTCCATTTAACCATTTATTTTACCTTTACATTATTTTACAGAAAAAGTAGGATTCTCATTTCTTTATAAATACTACTAATTGAAAGTATAAACAGTGAAAAACCTAACAATTCAATTCAAGATTAAAGAGGAAAAATATATCTCATACAACTGAATTGATGTCTACTCTCTTCTGATGAGCTAAAGCAAAAGAAAATTGAAGACTTCGTTAAAACAAGAATCCTGCAGGGTCCTGAATTTCCAACTGTCCTGAATTTCAAAATTCAATTATTAGAGTGTACAAGGCTTAAATATATCCAGATGTTTTGACAATAACTGTTTAATTACATCTTAAAATTTAATTCATTGCTTCTCCCATTGCCGTTTTAAGTTTTTTAGTTCTGGTTGAGAAATTTGGGTGCTATTGTATGTTGTTTAAAAATGACAAGGCTGTGCCTTCAGCCTTTGGGAGAAACAGTTACAAGAATTTTGGTCCTAAAACTGTAGTTTGTAGTTTGATTAAAAAACTCATTCAAGTCTTGAACTGTAATTGAGTTTCTTTAAAAAAGGTCCTGAAAAATCTCAAAGTGAATGTACTGAAGTTTTCAGAAAGGCTGGTGGTACAATTTGCTAACAGAAGTTCTGTCTGGTTGAGCTGCTTTCTTCTTTAAATGTTTTTCTTTATTATTATTTTTGTCCTGGAGGTTTCTGCACCATCCCAGAACTGGATTGTTAATGCAACGTGGATTTGAAAAAGTTACTGAAGGAGAAAATCCACATCAAGAGATGTGAAAAATATTAATTGATTCTCGCAGAGCTTTAATCAAAATTAGACAAACTTTGCGTAGTATACAACGGAAACATTTAATGCAACCACATTCCAGACATTGATCATTCCTGGCTTTGACCCGGTCAGATATGACATCCTTGATGAGCAAAATCATTCTATGATTTGATTTCCATGTCTGCTCATCTACCCAGACTAGGGTAACCGGGGGCTTGTGGGCAAAGTGGGCTCTGCATCATAATATACAGCCAGTAAGTTCAAGGAGGTACCCAATTACCAAATTCAGACTTCCTTTATGGCAAAGTATTTTAGTCACAATAATGGTGGTTTTTATATAAACAAAACTGTTTAGAAGGTCAGAAACACAATTATTCTGAGAAACTGCTGCAACCACAAGATAAATGGTTCATCTTGGCTAAATCACAGACAGAGGTGGTCAGCTGAAGTCAGCAGGACAGCAAAGGGCTTTTCTAAGTAAAAATCTTTGAATCCAAAAACTGTTTCATCCAACATCCCCTGGAAAAGAAGCTAAAATCAAGCATTAGCGACCCAGTATTTGCTAGTCACTCACTGCCAGAGGAGGTTAGTGTCATTAAGCTGGCTCTGGTAATGTTTATCTTAGTAATTGGGTCGAATTATCTTTGTGAAACGGTTGGCTGTCAAAGTATGGATCCATGGGGCCAAGGAGATCAGAAATGTGGCTGACCTCAACAAATGTTAAGACAGACATGTCTCACTGTCAGGAGTGCATTTTACCTCCTAATGTAAATGAATGACCATAAATCTGTAAAAATCTTGTTTGTGATGGGGTGAGGTACGGCTGATCAAAAGAGTTTGCAATTATAATGAAAAGTTGTTTTTTTTAAACATAATGTGGACAACAGGTGATAATCAGGAATGTGTTTATCAATCCAGAATAGATAACTCAATCACAACACGTCTGCTAAACTATGTAATCAGAAAGGTCTCCAGGCCCCGCAGCAAACAACAGTCTGACGTGATGGATGTTCTGCAAGACCATCAGGATGAGTATTTATTGACCGTGACTGACCCACATACAAAACTCAAGAGTGCACTCAGAAACAACAGATCCAGAGGCCCAAAGTACTGGGCATTGATTGTCTACAACCCAAGGTGGATTTTATTTGTTTTAGACGCTGTATATAAGTAAATTTACTGCTTGATTAAACAGTTTAGGAAGATTCTCTGCATCCTCTTGAAGAACAGACGTGTGTATATTGGTAAAGGTAACAATCCGCACATGTCAGCTCATAAGACAGACAGAAGCAAGATGATTTCAGTTTGCTTTAAAGAAAAACTGATTTTAAATCTCCACACAATATAATTTACAGAAGGCATGGGCGAGAATGTTGAGTTTCACATTATAAAATGATAAACACTGCGGTTTTATAGTATTTAAACAAGCATTTAAAGCAAAAACATGCAACATGATCTAATTTATTTTGTATAAAACAGGAAAAGGATTAACGATTGACACTGCTGCTAAATTATCGTAGATTACTATTATTATGCTATTTTAATACAAATCATTTACAAAAACCTATTGTAAAAAAAAACAAAAAACAACTATTTGCTGTTCTCATCTTTATAGAGAAACAAATAACCAGCTAATAATAGTCGAGGGGCTGTCTGCAGTTGGCAGCATGCCCCTCTGTGTTGGCAACGGTAGTTTCAAAAACAGCTTCATTAACAAGAGTGATGGGTGGGCCTCTTTAGTTTCTAGACCATGGCCATCTGTGTTTTTAAATAACTAGACATTTTTTTACAAATGATCAAATTGGTCTTTCTTTTGAGCAAAAGAAGTGTAGAAGCCTTCTTTCAGCCAGCTAAAAAAAAGTGCACAGCAAGAGGTTAGGGAGGGGCTGTGGTATTCTATGCTTCAAACAGGCAATAAGAACACCGATCATTAAATCACTTTGTTTGGAATCTTATTAAAAGGACTTTTTTGATATAACTTCTTTATACCTCAGTGCCATTAACTGACCTATGTCTTCTTGACACTGTTAGCATTGTTAATTTGATGTTAAAGTTGTTTGATTATAGATGTACTTTGTTACAGTACAGTCTGCATCATAGTCATTTAACCTCTTCTCTGCCCCACACCTTCATGACAGATGCAGGTAATGCCAACTACAACCACAATAAAGCTGCAACCATTCATACCTCACTTTATTAAATGTTGTCTTGGTGTAAAAGCGAAACAAGCGTTTATATTTTACAGCTTGTGCCCTCTAGACATAGCATGCAAACTGACAGGTTTTGGAATCAAAACAGTTTATGATTACAGAGTGCAGGTTGCATTCATAAAATGCTTTGCATTACAAATTTATGACACTAACTTCCAGTAAGGCTGCGTTATCCAACTCCGATCACCAACAGTCTTGCTCACAAAGACACAGGAGGTAATAAACTTTTCAGCATCCCATTAAACGCTGGTGAAAGGCCATGGTCTGTTCCTGCCTGGCAATGCTAAGGGGCCACAAAGGAGCTCCTTTCAACAGCCCTCTGTGTGTGTAAATGTGTGTGCACTGAATGCCTCTGAGGCAAAGCAGAGGCTGACGACTATCTGATAAAAGGTGAGGGGTGGTCGGGCTTTTCCAAGGGTTTGATTTTATGACAGCAATGCTTGAACAGTGAGCAACAAAGCCCGGGATGACAGAGAGCCGAGACACAGAAACCGTTGCCGCAACAATGGCAGAGAGATGAGACAGCAGAGCAGAGAAGAAACAATGTGAAGAAAAACTTAATCTGAAAGAGGGTCATCAAAACAACTCTCAGAACAAAAAAGATAAAAATCCTTTGATTTTCCTCCACAATTACTAGCAAGTTCTAATTATTAGAAAGTATGAAAATGACTTAACCGACCAATACTGGTTATAAGACAGTTTAATAATTAAAACTGACCATGTTTGTTGTGTACTTTGCAAATCTACTTTCTAGAGTTTAAAAATTATCAGGACGACAAAAAAACTCAATTATTAAGAGGCAAAATATTTTCATAACGCAGAGACAAGATTCAACTGAGGAGCTGATTGCTGCACCTACGAATCATGTCTTAAAATTAAAAACTATGTTTCTAAACATGAATACAGAGGCTGAAAAGCAACATTAATAAATCACTTATCACTTATTGACTCCAAAACAGACGTCCACTTCAGGGGAAGAAGAAAAACAGACCAAGGAGGGAAAAAAAACGCTGAGTTCCAACAGATTTCTTAGAAACCCCCACACTTACATGCGTGCACACAAGCACTCCCCTGCCAGTATGTAAAGCACTTACCGTGTGTAAATTGTGTGTGTGCAAGTGTGAGAATGACTTGTCCCCTGCTGAAGTGAAGAGCACCAGTGAGAGGCAGATCCCTGCTTGGCCCTCCTACTCAAGTCTGCCATGTGACTCAGCATGAATAGCACCAAGATCCGCCCATTTCCTTCAAACCCCCCCCCCCCCCCACCTCTCTCCAGAGAAAGAAAACAAAATAGATCACAGTGGACAGAGACAAAGAGGTATTATCTGTTTGCCAGGAGCAAAGTTTAGGAAGGAACATGGATTGTATAGGTGTGTCTACACAGCCCTTTAAATAACTTTATTATTAATATATCAGTACCTCATAGCTTTGTGGGACAATGGAAAAATGATAATACCAAGAGATGCTCTGAGAACTCAACTGGTTACTGGAATTTGTCAATTCTTAGCTCAAGCAGTTGGTTCAAAACTGAAAATTAAATCTATTTCTGATCAGTGAAAGTCCGTTAGCAAAATGTTAATGGGCCAGACTATGACCAACACTGGTGTGGGTGTTGTTACTGTGTGGAGACAAATGAAAGCTAGATGTAGTGATGAAATAAGGTCATAGGAAACACAAAAGTCGTGAGAAGATATTTTAAAAGGAACTATTTTTCTAGTTAAGGTAAGGGCCTACCTCAGGGGTGCCGAGGTGTGGTCTGGAGGCCATTGACTGCCCTTGGAATTGGTTTCTTTAGCCAGCCGACCAAAAGTCAAGAGTGGTACAAATTTGGTTTGGCAAATGAAGATGGACATGAATTTCACTAACAAATTAGAATATTCTTAAAATAGGAAATGTACTCGCCTTTAATAACCATGCTTTTTGCATGTATTTAGTATTATATTAAACAGGAACACATATATCCAGCCACTCTTGCTCTAAAGCAGACCTGACTGCAACCATTTATTTAACTTGGCAAAATACAAGAAGTGTTTTTGAACAAAGACCGACCCAAATCCTGTTCTTTTCGCTGAAAATATTGTTTTAATATTGTTTTTTTAAGTACAAGAAAATAGAAAACAAATGACCACAAAAATAAGAAAAATTGTACTTTTTTTTATTGAGGTAAATGTGCGAGACATTTTTATATTTTGGATTTTAAGAATACCTTTCTTGCAAAATCTATACTACTTAGTTTTATTAAACCATTGCAAATTTAGAATAGAGTCATCCTTTATTGTCCCTCAGCGGAGACATTCTGCTGTACAGTGACAAACAAATGCAGACTCACACAAAGGTAATAATATAATAAGACAAAACAAGAAATAAAAGGCTGAACATAAGAAAAAACAATGTACAGCTATTAAAAATAGCATAATCAGATATAAAGCAATGTGCAGCCAGTTATTGACTATTCAGAGCAGGAAAACTACAAAAAAATACTTTGAATGTTGTTAATTATATTTCTTACAGAGAAATCGGCACTGGCCAAATCCAGCCAATCAAAGCTTTATAAAAACTGGGCCACAAAACTCTGATCTGGTGCTTTTGTAGTCATAATTCTTACAATAAGAGTGACTGTTTAACTTTAAAAGTTAAAAAGAATGAAGAAAACAAATATTTAACACTACTTTAATATCTGCTAAATAGCAATGGCTTAGCTTTAAACAAACCAGCCTCTTTTTATTTATCTTTAGGTGCATGTTTGTATAATTAAAAGGTAAGGGAGCCAGCTGTTCTCCTCCATAGTATAATTATGTTTCCACTTAAGCATCAGTATGATTGTAACTATAGTGCTACACATGCAGAAACACACACATTACTAAAAAACTAGGGAATACTAAGTTAACAAGATTAATTTGTGTTTTCTCTGGGGGAAAAAAAGCTCTTCTTGTCTACAATGAATGTTAATGTACCTAGTCACCTGCATTAAACGCCAACACAAACACAGGTGGTCATACAGTATGTGCCTGGTAAAAACACCCAGACAAAATATGGAGGAAAAAACCCCAGCTCTTGATGTTTTACAATTTAGAAAAAAAACAAATTTTTTCCAAAAGAAATGGCTCCCTCCTTGGAAACCCTTCCACTCTCTTTTAGACCGCTCCTCTTTTAAGCTCGACTTCACCTCAACACACACAGATGCTACATTTAACTGGAGACACTAAAACTGTAGATAAAACCTGACAGTTTAACAAGCTGCTCTCTACTTCACGGTTTGAAGAAGAAAAAGAGGGAAATCCTGTTGGATTTTGAAGCTTTGTTTTTATAAATGTTGCTCTGCAGATAATACAGACATGATTAAATGTGCATAATTGCTCAAATATTGCTCCAGTTTATCTAAGAATGTTTTAACATACAGGGTAAAACCAAAGTAAAATCCTTTCTATTTGTTTATTTAGGAGTTTTTCTACTGTTAAGGCAAATTATCATTGTAGATGGGCTTTATTTAATCTTTGTGTATTTGCAAACTCTTCCCGTTCCATGCAACTCATCATATTTCTTTAAGAGAATTCCCTTCAGTTGACCTTTTCAATAAGCCTGTAAAACACTGTTGTCAAAGACACCTCAACTCAGCCCAATCACTGCAGGATTTAACCACAAACTACCAATAGTGACACATGGTACCATGTTACTTGCAGGTTAAAATAATCCTTTTCTAAAATAATTCCCCTCTCTCTTTTTGAGCTTCTCCTTAGAGATGCAGACTTCTGTTTGACCCTGCATGCATGCAGAGTGAGTCATTCATCACTTGTCTAATCCAACAAAACTTGGCACACTTCTTTATTAAAAGACCCTGCTGTTGGGAGCCATTGTGTTTAAAGATCAATGATCCCTGTTTTGAGGAGATGAGGACATACTGTAGTAACAGAAAGCCAGTGTCATGGGTTGATGTTTGTGGACATTTCTGAGCCACGATGTTGTCATGTATTGGCAGGCAGAGCGTAGGACTGCCTGGCAGACCACTAACAGAGTTCATAGCAGCTGCTCAGGACGTTTCACACATGCAGTTTTGTTTTTCTGTGCAAAGAAATCCAGGCAGATCCAGGGTCTGAAAATTGTTTAAATTATCTACAGCCCCTAGCGGAATGACTCACTTTTCACATTTTGTCCCATTATAACCACATTGTATTTTCTATTTTATTTGGAGGTTGTCCCATAGACCAACATAAAATAGTCCATAATAGGAACGTGAATAGAAAATAGTATGTAGTTTCCTATTTATTTTTATAAATAAACGGTGGCATGTATTTGCAATAAGCCCAGCTGAGTCAATTATCCGTAGAACCACATTTCTTTGCAATTACAGCTGGATGTATTTTGGGCTATGTCTTTCCCAGCTTTGCACATCTAGAGACTGAAACCATGGCTCATTCCTCCATGGAGATGGATTATCTTCCTGATGCTCAGATAAATTGGAAGACGAGTTTTTAAACACACACTTACAAGTCTAGGCACATAATCTCTCCCTTAGAGTTAGGTCCAGACTTTAGCTGGAATATTCAGTAACATTAACAGGCTTTGATCTAAACCGTTCTGGCTGTATGTTTTGGGTTGTTCTCCTGCTGGAAGGTGACCCTTCACCCCAGTCTCGAGACATTTGCAGGCTTTGAAAGGTTTTCTAACAGGATAGCCCTGTATTTAGCTCCATCTGTTTTCCCCATCAACTGACCAGCTGGCCCATGGCATGATGCTGCCACCACCATGTTTCATGATGAAGATGGGGCAATCAGGGTAATATGCAATGTTAGTTTTCTTCTCACGCCTGATTTCATCTGATCAGACCCACATGTTTTCTGCATCTCGCTCAAAGCTTGTACCAACATGCACTTTTCATGTCTTTACAAGGGCTTTCTTCTTCCATGCGGAGGAGATTTGGGATTTTGCTGTGGATCTTTGCATCTCTTCAACAGAGACCATGGGCCTCTTGATTGCTTCTCTGATTGATGCTCTCCTTGGCTAGCCAGTGGACAGCCATATTTAGATAGGTTTGTACATTTTCTTTCCCCTTATTCTTTTGGATAGCCGACCAAAAAGTGCTCCATCAGATTGATATGTTGCTTTAAACCTCTGAACAACTTTCTCTCTGACAAGTTTGGTGTCTTTCTTGGTCTTGAAGATGCTGCTTGCTGAATAATACTCTCTAACAAACTTTCACAGGCCTTCACAGAACAACTGGATTTATACTGGGATTAAATTACATATACATGGACTATTCACTAAAGTGGTTGCTTATGAAGGCAGTTCGATTGACTGAGTTTTATTTCATGGCACACGTTTCAGATTTGTATTCATTTAAACTTTAAAAACCATGTATTATTTTCCAAAGTTTGTGATGGTCTAAAACATAAAATCCCAGAAACTTGTAGTTATGTGAAAAAACATATGGGGAAAAAAGTTCCAGGGGTATGAACACTTTTAAAGAAGCTGTGAATAACGTCATTTAACAAAACGTTTTTGGTTTGCATTGTGCTGTAAGATGTGAGACATATTCTTCCAGTTTAACTACACCATGGTTATCACATGGATGTTTTTTCTGTGGGCTCCATATGTGAATTATGTGGGTGGTGTTGACAGAGATACTAAATATTTCCTTTCTCTGTGTTATTTTACACTTTTCTGCCCTGTCCTAGGGGAATAGCCAAGCCTCCATTCGGGAAATTCACTGAAATTTAAGTGGGCCTGTCTTTCAGTGCATTTGTGTACATAACCTATATCTGTTGTATAGTTACACTGAGTGGACCTTATTTCTGTTTGGGAACAAATATTTTCTCCAAAATTAACCAAATAACCACTTAGCATGATGTTTTAAGATAGCCGATATAGGGCTTGGATTTTGATAAATCTTTAGAAAACAAGCCTGAGTAATTTACCAAAAAGTAGAGGAAACACTATGTCTATGTGCTGTCCTGGGGGAGTCACGTGCATCCAGGTCTCTGTGAAAACTGAAATTACTTCCTCAGTTTTTCTAGCAACAGTCAAAATGAGCATCCATCAGTCTATTGAAAACAAATTGTGCAGCTTCACAGCTAAGCTAGGCTTCTGCATGAGTAAAAAGCCAGAAAGCAGATCTTCTGTATGTTTCTGAGTGTAAATGATGTCACAGCTCAACACCCTGCAGGTATCAGGAAAACGACCTGTGTGAGAGCATCCCCTGCTGGTAGCTGGAGGTACTGCAGCACTGCTGATAGCTGCACAGGAGGCGACGCAGAACAAATACATAAACAAACCAAACCCTATAATCAAAGCAAGTGGGGGAATAGGTGAACTTCAGCATGATATTGATCTGATACAATCAGAAGAACAATATTTGAATTAGTGATAACAGATATGTAATTCATATATGGTTAATAATTTTAAAACTTCTAAGAAGACCTTTGGAAAACACTAGGCGCGGCTGTAAAGCGGCACACATCTCAGTGCAAACAAGCTATGTTGCCACATCTCATGTTTCAGCGTTCAACTACAACAGCAGATCTGGTTTCAAAAACCAGGAAACAGAAACTCAGGGGAAGTCACATCAACTGCACAGCAACACTGAGCTCACATATTGACTACGCCAAAACAAATTCCTCGTATGTCCAAAAACGTACTTGGCAATAAAGCTTTTCTGATTCTGATATTGGTCAACATCACAGTCATTCAGGTAAGCGCTCTAATTTTACTCCGGAAATGTATCCTTATTTTAGAAAAAGCAATGATACCCTGAAATACAGTAAGTCTAAAGATATAAATAATACTCAAAGGTGGAATGCATTGTATTATTCTTAACCTACTTTACTAATACAGTGTAGATTAAGCTCTATTTTGTTTGTCTTTAAAAAATTTTGTCTTTTTTTAAGCAGTAGATTCACAGGCACAACCAAACACATTTAGGCTTTGAAATAAGTATTTTTGACAAGTAACTGTTTTTTTTATAAACAGTTATTTTTGGATTCAAGATTACATTAATAAAGAAAATATAGAAAAATAATTGTTGCAGTATGACAGTACAGTGGACATTTTAATTTGATTAGTTTAAAATGGCACTTGTAATTAGAAATCCATGACTTTCCGTTTCTCAGGAGGATAAATATGACAGTTTTATTTCCTTTAGCCACTTTTTGCTTGTGTGGTGTAAAAAAAAAAAAAAACTAAACTGCATGCTCGTTTATGCAAGTAGAAATCACAAAGCTACATCTCTCCATTGAGAATTTCATGAAGACTCAGGGTTTGGTTGTACAAGGGTTCTCTCTTCTATTCAGTCCACTGTGCACACCAAGGCACACACTCATATCCCAGAGAAAGAGAAAAGAGCCCCGATCACTCAGTAGGATGACGTGAAACAAAATTACAATAGTTGGTCATAAAAGAGTGGGTGGAGTCCGTGGGTTAGACTTTAGACATCCGTTCTCTCCCTGCAGGTCAGTCTGTCTTGTTCTCGCATGAATAGAAGACAATTGTTTTTTCACCGTAACTGGATGAGGAAAAAAAAGAATCTCACAGAAGTTGCGTTACCTCATGAGGCGAATGTGGCTCAGTAGGAAGAGTAGTTGTCTTGCAATCAGAAGGTTGTGCAATCAGCTTCCTCCTGCCATATGTCGATGTGCCCCTGGGCAAGGCACTTAACCTCAAGTTGCCTACCGATCTGCGTATCGGTGTATGAATGTGTGAGCGTTAGTGAGTGCAATTGGGTGAATGTGGCTCTAGTGTAAAGCGCTTTGAGCGGTCTGTATGACTGGAAATCGCTATATAAGTTCAGTCCATTTACCATTTTACCATAACTTCTGGATACCATTTACATGCCAACTGGTTGTTTTGAAGACGTATCAGAAAAGTTAATTTAATCCGATCGCAAACGTGAACGCGTCAAGTTTGCTAAACTTTACTGGGAGTTTAATTGGAACCATGTGTCTTGGTCCAATGATGCCGAGCTTTTCAGCAACTTAATCTCCAGGTGGTCTTGGTAACAAAACAAAGCAGGATTATGTGAAAAAAAGCACCTGATGCCTACTGTTGAGTAGGATGGAGGGTGTTTGATACTGTGGGCCTCTAGTCCACTTTAGAAATGGTCAAAGATCCCTAGCTGCCACTAATTGTGCCAGGGGTGATGTTAAAAACAAAATTATGGTAATAAGAATATCCTGTTTTATTATTAGTCAATATTTTGAGAAAAAAGGCCTCTTTTCAGTTGTTAAAATGAGAATATAATTGGAAAGTTTATAGATTAAAACATTTTCTACATGTTTTTACAGGACCATGAAGTTCTCAGGAACAATCCCGAGTCTGAGTGTGGCTCTACTACTTCTCTTGACCTCAGCATCAACAGTGGAAGTGCTCAATACCATCAATGATCTAAAAAAACTCAATTTTGGTACATCTGTTCCCACACACAGTCTTTTGCTCCTACACTGGTTTGCCAATGAAGTCAACATTGACAACAACGATGTTATAAGGCTAGCCTTCCAACCCAATCAAGGCGATTACGGCTCACATCACTATGGAAACTATGAAAGGGTGTTGGCTCCATTGCCTCCTGGAAACATATATCGATACTTCACTGTTGGTAATCTCAATCAAGAGACGTCGTCTGACCTCCCATCCTATGTTGTCCATCCACGAAATGGATATGAGGGAAGAAACAGGGACCAGATCATATTTAGGGTCAGGGAGCAGAATGTGGGACGTCAAGTTCAGCATGTAATAGACAGAGTATATATTACACAGCATTTTGAGACATCCGAATATCAAGAAACAAGGTATGATCCAGATCATACATACCAGGTCACTACCAGCCTTCTGAGACAGATCAGGCAATTTTCTGTAGAAGAAAATGACACGAACACACTGACAAGCCTCAGAGACCAATTTAGAAGCAACGCTGATCATTCTCAACTGAGGGAGATTAGAAACGTGTGGGGTGACCTTGCCTGTCTAGGCCTATTTTTGTTTATTGTAATCAAGGAAAAGTACTCCTCTAACCAGCACCACAACAACAGATTTCAGACTCCAGCGAGACGAAACACACAACCTGATTTTGTTGTCAGTATCCCAGAGAGCAGACCAACTAGAAACTCTGAGGTGTCCATAAGAATCCCTCAGCATCACAGTGATGATATATTACTTCAGGTAATGACAGGCTGTGGAGGAAATGCCAGAATCGTTTGGAGGAACGTTCCGGGGAGTGATTTCACAGGAGGTGTGATGGTCGCACTTTATCGCAGCGATGAGGATGAGGAAGCATTGACTTATAAGTCTATTGGAAACACAAAATCAGGCACTTATGACACATCAGTACTGCTGAATGAAGGCCTACAAGTCCGGCTTCATGAGGTGTCGAAACTTTGTTGTTTCTGGTCCCGTCTTGGAGAGGAGATATACAGAGATCCAGAGTTTAAGAATCCTCTGGAACCAGTCAGTATAAAAGGCTACAAAGCAAGTCTGCAACTCTTCGCAAAGGATGGCAAGGCTTGTGCTCGTTTATATGTGAAAAACTCTTTCACTGATTGGGCCTCTAAATTCAAAGATTCATGGGTTGGCTTTTACAGCTCTGCAGATAAAGGTACAAACAACTATGACTGGTGGCAGTGGCAGTGGGCAAGGAAATTTGAACTTAACGCTGATCTGCAGGACTGTCCGGACAGCACCGTTTTTGAGTATCGCTGTAGTATGACAATTGCTCGAGGAGTTCAAGCAAGATTCATACTGCATAAAGATGTAGAAAAAGCACGCACCCCCTGCTGGATGTGATAAAGACTGCAACAAATGCACTAAAGACAATCCCATTGCATTGAATGTATTATATAATGCTGTAACTTATTTACCCTGCCCTCCGAATCACTTTTGTCCTAAATAATCACCTTCCGAAGGATGTTTTGCAACAGTATAATATCAAATCAAAGGTTTTTGTAAAATGTGAGGACAATCTCTTGCTGATAAAATCTCTATTAGAATGTGTTAATGTGTGAAAAAACAGCATCTTTAAGCTTATTGCAATGATATTGTATACAGACGTTAAACAACATACACAATGCCAGACTGCAGTCTAGATAAATTGTACTGTTTTCAATAGAAATTTTGAAAATAAAAATAGTCTTAAATTTGTCATATATGGAGCAGTTCATTTCTGAAAATTTTCTAGAGGAGTCTAGAGACTGTTTTTAGGTAACTTTGACTTAGTTTTAGCACTGCATATCCATGTGGGCACACAATTACAGAAATGCAATGTGCAGAAGGTCAAGTCACAAGGTAAGTTGTATATTTGCAATGTTGTGCACAAGAATGGCTTAGTAAGTGTTTTTATCTGCAACACTTATGACTCGGTTCACGTTACTTTTAAAGTAACGTGAACTGAGTGAGGCTTATTAAGGAAACATTAAACAACATAACAGTGAAAAGCTGGTGTAAACAATCTGAGGACTTTTTACTATTACGGAGACAAGGAGTCCAAGTAATGTCAAAAAAGGTGTGGATAGGTTAAAGTATTTAACCTGAATTGTGAAACACATACGTGCACATATTCTCTCCAATTTTACAGCAACTCTCAAGACATATACAGTCATATTGAACAAATTAGAATATGCAGCCTGATGAGGCTAATTTCTCAGATTAAAAAGTACCTATTGAAAATAACCTTTATTATTAAGCGCATATTAAACATACTTTCATTAAGCCCACATTTCTATATTAAACAAGTTTTTTTTAATTGGTCAGAAGTAGAATTTTAATCTAAGCGCCTGTGGCACCCTTTTCCCACAAATGCCTTAATTAATGCTAATATGATGTCAAAGACATGATAAAAGCAACACAAGATGGGCACGTTTTGTTGCCTGCAATTCCAAAGTCGTCCGGAAGTGACGTGAAAGGGGAACTCTTCGGTCATTCATTGTGTGAGCATCAATGATAAATATAAACTAGGTAAACTAATGATCATATAAACTAGGTAGAAACCAATTATCATAAAAACAGCATTAATATGGTCAAACAGTGCATAGCTGGTGGTGGCAGCATTTCTACGACAGCAGCCGTAAGTCTGTACTACTTTCCTGAAGTGAAGAGGATCAGAGCTGCCTGGATGAGAGGTGTAAAACTGACGAGGGACCGATGGGCTGGTCCCACCAAGCACAGCCAGTTGTGATCGGAAAACTTTTCAGCAAACTGCTTTAAAACTGAATGTTGAAAGCAGTTGCTACAGCCAGAGCATCTGATGGTCTGGCTGTAGCATCTGATGTGAAATGATTGACAAAGAAAAGGTTATCACTTGCTGTTGCTAAACGGATCAAGGCTCAGCAGGTAATACTAACCCTCTCTAAAGATTTTACCATAAAGTTTAAAAAAATGATGCCAGGTAGTGTCTTGAAATCTTGAAACATCCTTGTGACAGCTGCTACTGCTCCATACTGCTCAACTTTGCCTCCGGTTGTTTCACTCAGTGTCGTATACAGGTCCTTCTCAAAATATTAGCATATTGTGATAAAGTTTATTATTTTCCATAATGTCATGATGAAAATTTAACATTCATATATTTTAGATTCATTGCACACTAACTGAAATATTTCAGGTCTTTTTTTGTCTTAATACAGATGATTTTGGCATACAGCTCATGAAAACCCAAAATTCCTATCTCACAAAATTAGCATATCATTAAAAGGGTCTCTAAACGAGCTATGAGCCTAATCATCTGAATCAACGAGTTAACTCTAAACACCTGCAAAAGATTCCTGAGGCCTTTAAAACTCCCAGCCTGGTTCATCACTCAAAACCCCAATCATGGGTAAGACTGCAGACCTGACTGCTGTCCAGAAGGCCACTATTGACACCCTCAAGCAAGAGGGTAAGACACAGAAAGAAATTTCTGAACGAATAGGCTGTTCCCAGAGTGCTGTATCAAGGCACCTCAGTGGGAAGTCTGTGGGAAGAAAAAAGTGTGGCAGAAAACGCTGCACAACGAAAAGAGGTGACCGGACCCTGAGGAAGATTGTGGAGAAGGGCCGATTCCAGACCTTGGGGGACCTGCGGAAGCAGTGGACTGAGTCTGGAGTAGAAACATCCAGAGCCACCGTGCACAGGCGTGTGCAGGAAATGGGCTACAGGTGCCGCATTCCCCAGGTCAAGCCACTTTTGAATCAGAAACAGCGGCAGAAGCGCCTGACCTGGGCTACAGAGAAGCAGCACTGGACTGTTGCTCAGTGGTCCAAAGTACTTTTTTTGGATGAAAGCAAATTCTTCATGTCATTCGGAAATCAAGGTGCCAGAGTCTGGAGGAAGACTGGGGAGAAGGAAATGCCAAAATGCCAGAAGTCCAGTGTCAAGTACCCACAGTCAGTGATGGTCTGGGGTGCCGTGTCAGCTGCTGGTGTTGGTCCACTGTGTTTTATCAAGGGCAGGGTCAATGCAGCTAGCTATCAGGAGATTTTGGAGCACTTCATGCTTCCATCTGCTGAAAAGCTTTATGGAGATGAAGATTTCACTTTTCAGCACAACCTGGCACCTGCTCACAGTGCCAAAACCACTGGTAAATGGTTTACTGACCATGGTATCACTGTGCTCAATTGGCCTGCCAACTCTCCTGACCTGAACCCCATAGAGAATCTGTGGGATATTGTGAAGAGAACGTTGAGAGACTCAAGACCCAACACTCTGGATGAGCTAAAGGCCGCTATCGAAGCATCCTGGGCCTCCATAAGACCTCAGCAGTGCCACAGGCTGATTGCCTCCATGCCACGCCGCATTGAAGCAGTCATTTCTGCAAAAGGATTCCCGACCAAGTATTGAGTGCATAACTGTACATGATTATTTGAAGGTTGACGTTTTTTGTATTAAAAACACTTTTCTTTTATTGGTCGGATGAAATATGCTAATTTTGTGAGATAGGAATTTTGGGTTTTCATGAGCTGTATGCCAAAATCATCCGTATTAAGACAATAAAAGACCTGAAATATTTCAGTTAGTGTGCAATGAATCTAAAATATATTAATGTTAAATTTTCATCATGACATTATGGAAAATAATGAACTTCATCACAATATGCTAATATTTTGAGAAGGACCAGTATACTGTAACGCTCTGGTTGCACTGCTGTGTGGCGCTGTCGGCTCTGGTAGCGGCTTTAACATACAAGAAGCTGCGCCCAAAACTTGTGCTTCACCATCTGAATGCAACCAACTTTCTTCTTCTGACACAGTTTCGTCCCTCTCTAATAGTGGCCGAAATAAAAAACATCAGACTCTTTGGCAATGTACGTGTTCCTGGCCGCTGCAGCCACTGTCAGTTTACGTGCCAGGGTTCCCCTTTCACGTCACAAAAGAGTAGGGCTGAAACAATTAATCAGATTAATAGTGATTAATTGATTATTTAAATGATCTTCAACCAATTTAGTAATCCAGTAATAGTTAACTGGAAGATACAGACTAAAACATGACATTTGCTCAAAGAACTACCCACGCAGGGCAGTAATTCGGCCAAAAACTTACAAAAAAATATATATACATTTTGCATTTAAGATGAAAAACTCTTTTCAATGAATATGCTCTATCCAGAACTCAAATGGCATAGATTTAGCTTCACCTGATTCAAATTCTGTAAAAATTATTGTGCCATCTGATTATTACTTGATTAAGCAGAAAAATCCTCGACAGATTACTTGCAGCCCTATAAAAAGAGTGCAACAAAATTGCTAAGGAGTAGTCTGGCCGCTAGGCTGAAATCCCTTTGACTCACATCTGGGCGTGGTTTTAATGTCAGCTATAGCATAAGTGCCAAGTCAAAGCTATTGCTCAACTGACTTCCGTTTTTCATGAAACAAAACTGATAAGAAAAAAAAAAAAAAAAAAAGAGACAAGCACTACTTTCACAAACCCCAACCAGATGCAGACCTAACAGAAGCTGACTAATGCAGGTAAGCTCTTCTAATTTCTGATTTCAGAAAGAACGTAATTTATTCTCAACTACAATGGGAACCTAGAAATACAAATATTCGAGGGAAGAAAACAAAAAACTGTTATATGGGACCAGTCTAACTTGAAATAAAAATGTACACCGGTGTTAAAGAGCAAGCTTGCAAATTATTCCAATCTGATGTGCACTGCAACATTCAATCAATCAATTACGGCCGTTTTCAGCTCCTTTTTTACCCATATTTAGTGTTTTGATGTTAATTCCTTTTATACATTTTTACAGTTCTTACAATATCTCTTGTGAACAAAGTTGTAGTATATATTTAACCCAAATAAAGATTGATTAAATCTCTCTACCATCATCAGTATAGTGACGCAGGAACATTTTAGCAGTGTGGCTTTTATTATCTGCTAATCAGGAAGAGGAAGTAAAACCTGTTTTAACGTTTATGCAGTCAGTCAAAAGACAGTGCACCCTCTGTTAGTTCTAGGACTTTAACGTATACATCTTCAAAGAAGTACATTGATCTTTGTACTTTGATTTCAAATACACATGCATAAAGCTTGAGGTTTTTTGTGAACTGCAGGCAGCAAGTCTTGATCTAAATAAAGACAAATGTTATGCATGAGACATTCAGGTAACTGAGTTGAAAGAATGTACAGTACGGATAAACACTGAAAACCCTAAAATGTCTTCACAGGGATTGAAGATGTCAAGAAAAATCTGTTTCTGTGTAGCTGTGTGCATTATTCTGAGCTCGGTGCACGCTGCACGGAAAACTCTGAACTCCATCACCGATCTGATCAACTGCCCTCTTTCTGAGAACACAAACATATTAGAGCTGCTTTACTGGTTTGCCCATCAAGTTGACATTGATGGTTACGTCCGGCTTACCTTTGACCCCAACTCTGATTATGGCTCACATCATTATGAAAATTTTGAAAAATTTCTAGATCCACTGCCTAGGGGCCTACAACACTACACAATTGGTAATCTTTATGAAGATGATTCAAAATCACTTCCATCTTATGTAAGAAAACCCCACAGGAGGAATATTGACCTTAACAGAGCTCGGATCATAATTAGAGTCAACGTGGGACCTCAACGTAGACAAATAATAGACCAAGTGTACATCACTCAGCACTCTGATGAAGGAACAGTTTATGATCCAAACCATACATACATAATCACGACCGGCCTTTTACAGGGAATCAGGCGGAGAGAGATTTATGAACTCCAACAACTTGTCAGTAGTTCCCAGAGAGGAAACGCATCTACACGTCTACACGGATCGTCCGTTTCGTTCACCCAACAGTCTCAACATAACCCAAGAACCAACAACAATGATTATGACTTCTGGAAGAATGTCTGCATCACCATTCTTATCTGTATTTGTATTTTTGTTCTGCCTTTCTTAGGCAATATGAATAATAGGAAATAAGAAGATATTTCCAGACACTATGCCAACCTGTAAATGTGTTGCTTTGTCATTGTTGAAAAAAAGCTAGAAAACCTTAAATTGTAAGATTTTCTGAAAATTTAGCTTTTTTAGAACTGGCTACAAAATTATTTGTGATAAAGGAATCAATAAATCTTTTATATAAACATTCTATAAATGTAATTACTAGCTTTTCTATATAAAATAATGCGTACCTCTTTGAAATCAGTTGTAATATTTTTCTAAAATGTGTGTCACACTCAAAATGTCCACTCTGTTGTCATATTTTTCACTGAAACAATTATAGAGACTTGACTCTGAAGCATTTGATGGGTGATTTGTTAAACTGTACTGGAAATGAATTTGAACCTAATCAAGTGCAAGGTGCACTATAGTGTGAATTATTAAACATGAATGCGTGCACATTTGAGACACAGCAATAGTACACAGTCACATCAACTGTGTCAGAAAATAAATACTGATAAGGTTGTGAATAAAATTCTCCAGTTTATTAACCACACAACTCAACCCCAACAGATAATAGATTTTTAGAGGATTGGGGGCATCAAAATATTAGATCCAATCACAAAGCGGTTTCAAGATACAGCCCAATGAAATTTGAAAATATGAAACATTTATACACAAGATACCCAAAAGTATGGTGCCTTCAGTGTATGCATTAGTTTATCCAACAGCACAAAAAGCTGCATGGTAAGCTGCTTGTGTAATTGAGAATACAAGTGTACTTCCAGTCTTACTGGATTTTAAGGAATTGCGCTATTGTACAATTTTGAAAAGTGAGTATTATGAATTCAGCACTTGCTTAAGTTACAACTTTCAGATAACAGATTTTACAGTTTGTTTTTTTTTCCTGACACAAATTCAGCAGTTCACAACAGTTACCCCAAGGAAGAAAGTGTTAATTTTTTCCAGGTACGTGAAGTAGGACAAATTACCTTGATAATATAAACTAAAATATGATTAAACACTTTTATTTACAGCTACTTTCATTGACAGCTACTGTGCAATCCAAACATTATGGACTATTTAGATTTCTCAGTTTCAAAGCAGATGCACATTTTAAGCATTTAAACTAGTTCAAAACACACAAAAAACAGGATCTTGCTGTTTGAGCAATTTCCTTTTTTACAACCAAAATTAACAACACATCTAACACTGCTCCCTATTAAGCCACACTTTGCCATGTAAGCATAGCTAATGTAGACTAAAGATAAACTAGCTTTTTACCAAATGTAACATTTGGTTTACTGTACTTGTATAGTGATTTATCTAGTCTGAGGACCCCAAAACTGCTTTACACTACAATCAGTCATCCACCCATTCCTGCACACATTTGCAACCTGCCAGTGGTAAGCTACATTGTATCCACAGCTGCCCCAAGGCAGACCGACAGAAGTGGGGCTGCCATACAGTTGGTGCCACTGGGCCCTCTGACCACCATCAGCAGGCAAGGCAGAAATGGTGGAATCCAGATCGTGTGGGTTTTTTAAATAGTCGGAACAGCAATGGAATAATAGAAGCTCACAGTCTCTCCTCTCATCTTTGTTTTGATATTGTCCATCACCTACTTAAATTTGGTTGAGTGTTGCATGAAGTACCACTCACAGCCCATTTGTAAATGTAATTTAAGAAACATCATAAAAACTGAGTTGATATTTAAATGCCACAAGGCGGTGTTATTAAATCTTGCTTAAAATGTTTATTAATCCCTTTCCCAGGTGATAAACCTGTTCAGACCTATAAAGTATGTTCACTAACAATGCCGGGTTATAGCTGCATTTATAACTAGGGGTGCACCAATTGCAGATTTCTGGCCAATCACCAATCTTTAAAAGCCTGAGCTGACGATTCAGATTTTGGCCGATGCCAATTTATTTTATAACTGACACTGTCAGGTGGTATAAGGTCACAATATACACCTTCAATGTTCCAATCTTATTTAATTGAAAAACACTGAACAATACCCATAAAATAATACTGTACAAACATGGTGGTACTCTCAAAAATAAATTAAGTTTAGACAATTGCAGTTCCTTTAGTCTTTCATTTTTCACATTTTAAAAACAAACAAAACTTCCACAACAGGTTAGACAAGTAGATAAGATCTGTGGATAAGATCAGTTTCACATGTAAAGCTGACCGATCGATCGGTGCACCCCTATTTATAAATGAAGGTGATGATATTAAGGCATTTTCTTCTGAGGATAATGAGACAAAGGGACTTTTAGGAGTTAAAATATTTCCCTGCACTGTGATTCTCTACCAAAACAGAACACAACAAAGGGAGGATCAAATATTTACCATCAAAGCATTTACAGTGATGTAATGACATTCACCTAGGTAGTCCTCCAGCTGGTTTTTCATAGAATATAAGAACTGCCTCCAGCATAAAGACCTGGTTCACTACTGGAAGCACTGTAGGGTTTTCCACCACGGAAAACCCTACATGCTTTGAATGAAACAGTAACTTAAGGAGAGTAACAAACAACTGCTCTTTGAAACACACCGATCACGGACAACATATACAGGTAAGATCTTTAATTACTGACTGAAATGCACTGATTTAATCTGATGGAAAAGATCAAATTTAAAGCTAAATAGTTATTTTTGCTAGATTTGACAAGAATACAGTTCATGTCTCATTCTCTAAATCTCCTGTTTTGTATAAATATTGTTATGCACTTGTTAATCGGTCTTAAGTTTGACAGAAAATTTAGTTTTTAACAGTTGTTTAAGTACAGATATAAAACGGTAATAGTGCAAAGTTTGCCTTAAAACTGACCACTTACCTGTGTCAGCAGAGAACACAATCAAATATGGCCATAGGCAGACACATTTCTGGAGCATTGTATAGTTATAAACTATCATTTGCAGCCATTAATGTTAGAATATTAGTGGGTGACAATGACTAAAATAAGGACTGGAGAATTGAATATAAAGTTACTTACCATAGAAACCTAAAATTCCTGACATATTTTGACTGGAAAGAGCAAGCCAACAGTGGTTACACTGCCAAAAAACTATCCCATAGCTTTTATTGTGCCCATTTAGATAATTAAACAACAAGTTAACCCAGTTTTTGTGTTAATTTATAACAGATGCCTATATCCTGCAAGGTGTGTCAATTAATTATGGTTTAAATCATGAAGAACTGATTTAAAACAAAAATACTATAAGCCAGTGGTTCTTATACTCTGGTACATTTATCAGCTATTTACAATGTAGATACTAAGCAAGTTAGCTGTAAAACGGTTAATAAAAATGAATCCCTTTTACCTAAACTGTAAACTACCTTGAACATGGAAATTTCCCTAATACGTTCTGGTTAATTAATCTTGTAAAACAACTGACAAAGAATGTATTCAAATGTGGGATATTATATAACGAAAAATATTAAACTCAGAAAAAACAGCGTACAGCTCTGTCTGGAGACGAATTAATAAAAATTTTAAATATCCAAAAATGTACTATACACAATACTTCACTTTATTTGTTCTCTTTCCGTATTAGTTGCCTTTAGATCACTACAAGTTGAAATGTTGGGTGGTTGATCAAATCTGTTGTGTTGCCCGTGGGGCTGTAGGAAATCCTGTACATTGATTTTTTTATTAGCATCTATGTTTTAAATACAAATCAACTTACCCCACCTTTTTGCTTTGCCCAACAGTGTTGCTGACAGCCCGAGTGCTCATCATTTCACACCTTCGCCTTTGTTTTGCCATTTCAATCGTTTCATGCCCAACGTTTTTCAGGTACGTAATGGGGCCACTGCATATTGACCTATTGGGAACATTTGGCCACACTTCTTTATTCAGCTGCATGTTTTAGAGTCTGTATACTCCGGTTTACGATTAGTTGATGATTATTTCAATAGATTAATCACAATTAATCTGATTAATTGTTTCAATGCTACTCTGAAGTCTGAACTTGAATGTGGAAATTAGTTCAAACCAAACTTAACCACATTCTAGTTACAAACCAGCAGCATTTGCTAGTTGTATTCAATTACTAGGACAAGATTACTATGGTTACCAATAGCAGCCTGATACTATTAGCAATGCATGTCAATAGCATTGCATGTCTTATTCCTGCACACATTTGAAGTATCACTATATTTAAAAAGTGGCAGCCATATTTAATTTTCAGGTTGGGTTGCTTTCCTTTAACTTTAAACATATTTGCACAGATGTTTGAAAATGTCTTGACAGAATTGCAATACTTGGTAAATGTATTTAGTGAGGTGGAACACAAAAAGCTTGAAAAACATTGCTATGTGTCAACATCTCAGGATTATAGTAGATTTGCACAGAAAAATGCACAGCATGGATGAAAACTGATATTCTGAAACATCTTTACAGGAACAGAGATGTCGATTAAAGCGACAAGTTTCTGCCTGGCTGTGTTGCTTACTCTGAGCTCAGTGTACGCAGCACAAAGACATCTGGACTCTATTGATGACCTCAGAGATTGCCACCTGTTTGAGCACACAAACATCTTAGCGCTGCTTCACTGGTTTGCCAATGAGGTTTACATAGGGTCCAACACCATCGAGCTGACCTTTGATCCAGACTCTGATTATGGATCACATCGTTATAGAAATGTTGAGAGAATTTTAGAACAACTGCCTGCAGGGTACCGATACTACACAGTTGGCAACATTAATCGATGTACATCAAAACCCCTACCATCTTGTGTAGTTGACGCCCAGAGTGGAAGTACTGAATGGAACAAAGCTCGGATTGTATTTCTAGTGAGACAAGGAACCAGAGAGATTGACGAAGTCCACATCACTCAGCATTATAGTTCATATGACAGGCATGGGTCAAGTTATGATCCAGTACACACATACAGGGTCTCTATCAATCTTTTACGAGAACCCAGGAGCCGTCCCTTCAATGAAATCCCAAGACTTGCAAGTAGAGTTCAAATAGAATACTCTGGAGACCAAGATAATTCACATTTACAAGAATTTACCTACTCCAACCAACGTCCGACCAGAAATTTCCATGACACAGAAAACACATGCGACACGTGTTTGGATAACCTGTGCTTTAGTCATTTCTATCATTTTTATCATTATCATTGCTTTAGGGGTTCACTTTGCCGGGAGGAAATAACTTGACAAAAAGAAATGAGAGAAGACAGAGCATACCCCCTCACACCTTCTAAATGTAACCTTAGAAATGCTTCTTTAGATCAGAAAAAACAAAGCAAGTAGGACTTTGATTGGTAAAGTGCAATAAGAAAATGGCAGATGAACATATTGTTTTAAGTAGTTGCTTTCTTTCTCTATTTGGTTTAGGAAGCTGGGTGCAATCAAATAAGCTATTTGTGGGGAATTTGATTTACATAAAGAATGGTTTATTTTCCTGTCTCCAAAATAAAAATGCAGACACTTAAATATATCTGTCTATATATGCAGGTTTTATTGCTGTGGAAAAAAATACTTTATATCTAAAGACGATGCTTTTGTTTCAACACTAAACAGTAATCAATTGCTATAATCATTTATGACACTTTTACTGTTTAAAGGGCTTGTTCCAGCCAACAAACGTATGTGGGTTGATTTATGTTTGTGAAAATGATCTGCAGCAACACGTTGCTTTATTAAAAATTATTTTCCAAAAAAACAAGTTTCTAAGTTTGATTTGCTTTCAAAACACAGTGCTAACTTGTTAAAGACGCTAAAATAAAAAAAATAAAAAAAAAACCAGGTACAATATTTTAAAAATGAAATCTTTTGAGGAACGTTAATATTGTTACTGACAATAAGAAATAAAAATGTTCTATCAAATATGTGGAAATTGATAAAAGGAATAATTTTTCATATTGCTGGTATTAAAAGAAAGACAAGTGAGCACACTTGAGGGCCTCCAAGTTTTATCTTATTCCAAACACACAACAAGTTCCAAAATACAGTAGAAAGAAATCTCAAGACACTTTTATAATATAAAAGGTAAGATTTCCAATAAAATAACTCATCAGTGTCAAGTTGTCAAGGCCTTCAAGGTGTTCAGAAAAAGGCCAAGGTGATCACGCCAAAAACCTAAAAATAATTAAATAAGTGCAGTTACATTGTTATGGTACTAGCATAGAGCCTTCAGTTTGATCTTTTCTATTCTACAATTTGCGACTTTTCACTTGGTCTGCTATGCAGTGATAACTTATCAGTGTGCTTTTGTGACATTCGTTTGCAAACACTGAAGCACTAACAGTCACAAGTTTTAGTCAGTGCATTCTGAACCAAACAGGAAGTAGTTCTAGTAAAGGCTAATCTTGCACACTACCTGTAAAATGCTTACATGCCTTCAGCTAATTAAAGTAGTTTAAAATTCTTAAACAAAAAAGGTTTAGCCACGAACTGAACACACATTAAAATAACACCTGCAACATGTATGCAGGCTCCTGAAACATATCTTTTATACTTTTTAAAAATCCTTTGCAGTCTGACTCACCAACTGGTAAATGAACCAACAAAAACTTGTTCAGATCAGGAATTTCAACAGCCTCGAGCAACAGAATATCAACTTTTTCCGTCTAGATTACGTAAATACTTTTTAATTGGTCCATCCCCCCGTAACCAACTGTAGCTCCTCCCTTGAGATTTGTTTAATAGGAAACCTTGTGTGAGCATTAACCCAACCACACAAATTAGGGACCTGGCAGCACCTGACTAATCCAGGTAAGCTATTTCATTTTCCAACCCAAAGTTGCAGATTTAGGCCGTACTGCAACAAACCTATTAATAGAAATATTCTAAACATGAAAACTTACAAGTCATTATTACTTTCTGGTAAATTTCACAATCAATAATTTCACATCTTAAACTTCATCCCACTTCTATAAAATCGTTATTAGCAATATTATTAGACTTCGTTGTGTATATAAAAGGTTTTAGGTTTTTTTTGTTCACCAAATTAAGCAGTACTGCATAATTTGGTGAACATCTATAAAGGCAATAAGTTTGTGATTTACATTGGTGACATCAGTCAGACAACAAGTTTGCATGTTATTTAAAGCACCTTGTCAGTACCTACCTAGCATGTGACTGAAAAAAACAAGATAAAAGAAACTTTACAAATTATGGAGACTTTTTAAATCATTTTTATTCTTTTAACAGTCTGTTTATTTAAACCCAAATTATTTTTTCCTGAACTAAATTGAGGTCAATCCTAAAATATGTAATACAACCTATTTCATAGGGTCATACATATTTAAGTTAATTAATGTAGAAACCTAAGACACTATTATAAAATTTTCTAAAAAAAAAAAGGTCAAATCCATACCTCTGGTGCTGTTAATTCATCAACTCAAAACCTATTTTAGACTTCCCTATTCAGTAAGAACATCAAGCTGAACCAGTTTGGTGTTTATCAGTTTGGTGCATAGGGCATAAAAAGGTGTGGCATTTTAAGATTAAACTGATAACTAATTACACTGCTCTGAGTTATTTACTGGGTGCATCCTAATAGCCATAAATAATTCATGCCATAGATAAACAATAACATCTGCAATGTCTTCACAGGAACTGAAGATGTCTGGAAAAACCGCATGTTTCTGTGTAGCCCTGCTCCTAACCCTCACCTCAGCATACGCAGCACGGAAAACTCTCAACTCCATCAGTGAGGTAAAAAATTGTGTTCCTCAGCCCACCAACATCTTAGAGCTGCTTCGCTGGTTTGCCAACATAGTTAATATTGATAATTACGGCACCATCCAACTTACTTTCAACCCAGACTCTGATTATGGTTCACATTATTACGGCAATTTCCAAAACATGTTGGATCGATCTTCTTGGGGGTACAAATACTACACAGTTGGTAACATCCATAAAGACTCTTCAAAACAGCTCCCTCCTTATGTAGTTCAAGCCAGGAGAGGAAGCATTGGATGGAACAGAGCTCGGATCATATTTAGCGCCACGGAATGCAACGGGATATGGAATATACGACAAGTCTACATCACACAGCATTATGACACTCCTAGAAATAATGGCACTAATTATGACCCAGAACACACATATGAGATCACTACCAACCTTCTACGAGAATTCAGACGACGGTCCGTTTTAGAAATCCAACAGGGTGCCACTGTTTCTCAAAGAAGCAACTATGGAAACACGTCTACTCATCTACAAGGATCCTACTACTCTTACCAGAACACCTACGTACCTCAGTCTTATTCAAGAACAACTGATCAAGATAACCTGGGCACTATTTGTCTTGTCCTGGCAGTGTGTATTATTGTTATTTTCTTGATTTTCCTAACAAATGTAAATAAATAAAATATCAGCAGTTATGTTCCCAGAAACCGATCACACCTAACAGTAGAAGTGGTGCTTTTAAACATCAATGATAAAAACAGACAAAATGTTTGAAAAAATAAAAAAAATCAAGCAATATCTTTCTGAGTAAATGTGCTTTTGATTGTCTTGTGGGTGTGATGGGCATTACAATTGTTAAGATTGAAAATGTGTATTGCTGGAACTGCGTTTTTATATTATGTTTACTCAGTGGTTGAGCTGCTTTCCCCCCTCCCAATGTAAACTGGATGCAATAAAGCGAAACAAGCCAGCTGTGTGATCTTTTTTTAAGTATGTGTGCAAACAACCTGTGCCCAACTCATATTTCAATAACAGAAGAAAAACATTGGCAATGATTTGCTTTACCAACAGTGCCTTGCAAAAATATTCTTTCCAGCTGAACCTATTCACATTTTGTCATTTTTCAACCACTGGCTTCAACATATCCTGAAGTGATTTCATGTGAACTATGTTTTCATGTATGGCAAAGTAGCGCATAACTGTAAAGTGAAAGGAGCAAGGAGAAAGGTTTAAAGATCTCCTAAGCTTTGAACATCTCTGGGAAGGCTGTTCAAACAATCATCTGAAAAAAAAGAACTATGGCAGTAGTTCAACACAACATCCCCACTTAGAAACACGGGGGTGGTAGCATCATGGTGTGGGGATTCTTTTCTTCAGGAGGGACATGGAAATTGGTCAGGGTTGAGGAAAAACAAATGGAGCTAAATACAGAGCAATCCTGGAATCCTGATTTAGACCTACCACAGAGTGGTAGGATCAATGTATATTCATGGGTTAGAATGGTCCAGTCAAAGTCCAGACCTAAATGCAGTGGAGAATCTGTGGCAAGACCTGAAATTTTAAGTTTAAGAGATGCTTTCTGTGCAGCCTGAGCTTTTTTTGCAAAGACAAATGGGCAAACATTTTTGTCTCCACATTTGTGAAACTGGTAGAAACCTCAAAAGGCCTGCTGTTGTAACTGGAGGGAAAGGAGAGTCAAAAAGGCATTGACTCAGGGAGACTGAATAGAATTTCATATCCCAGTTTTCAGATTTTTGTTTTTAATAGAAAAGCATTAGCAACAGTTATTCTTTTCATTTCACTTCAAAATTATAGATCACTTTCTGTTGCTCTATCACAGAAAATCCCAATAAGATACATTGTGGTTGTAAAATTACTAAAACTAAAGAAGTTCAGCTAGAATGAATACTTTTACAAAGCTCTGTATATTGACGATGGGTTAATTTATGCTCATAAAAACAACAAAAACCAGAAAATCTGCAGAAATGAACTCTCACAGAAACTTGACTAGCTTCTCTTTCAGTTTCATTTACTAGGAAATTTAAACAGAGTGAACACTCCCTACCTTCTGTCTCTCCCACACCAACACACACAGAAAGACACAGCTTAGAGATCTGAAAGAAGACAGCTAATGCCACCGGTAAGCTCCATTTTGTACTAATAAAAAGATTTAAATGTACGCTTAGATGTCATTTGGGCTATTTAGGTACACATTTATTCTACAATCATCTACTTACAAGTATGTTATAGGTCTCAAAGTACAATTGATCAAAAGGACAAAACATTTTTGGTTACCAATCAGGTTTACTTTCTGATTCATTTTATACGGACCAGATTTTCTCTTTAAACTTTGCCTCAAACAGCCAATAATTAAACAGATGTGAACAAAACTGTCATCAACTCCAAGCATTAGTGAGACAAGAATAGTTGAAAACTAGTCAGGATTTAGTCCCAAAGCTGATATCCATCATCTCAGAGAGAATTGGAGAAGGTATGGAAAAAGAATGACCTACACTGTAAATAGTTTCTCATGAAATTTTAATATTTGCTAATAAAAGCCTTTAAGTGTTATTCTTTAATGTACTCTAAAAACATAAAAACAAAAATAAATCTTATAAACAGCATTTGTTTCAGTACTAAAATCTTTAAACTATAGTGTACAGAAAGGATACGCACTAAAACGTTTAAAATGTCTTTACAGGGATTGAAGATGACAAGAAAAATCAGAGGTTTCTGTGTAGCTCTGCTCCTTACCCTGACCTCAGTGTACGCTGCACGAAGAAGTCTGAACTCCATCAATGATCTGGTCATCTGCCACCAGTCTGACCGCACAAACGTTTTAGAGCTGCTTCACTGGTTTGCCAATGAAGTTGAGATTGATCAATACAATGTCATCCGACTGACCTTTGATCCAAACTCTCGTGCTTATGGCACCCATCATTACAGAAATCAGGAGGGGCTGCTAGATCCTCTGCCTTGGGGCTACCAATACTACACTATTGGCAATATTCATCAAACTGCATCAGAAAAACTTCCATCTTATGTAGTAAATTCCCGGATGGGGAATATAGTCTGGAACAGCGCTCGAATCCTAATTAGGGTAAATGAAAGGAGACTTCAAGTTGGGCAGATAATAGAGGAAGTCTACATAACTCAGCATTATGGGACATCTGAAAACCATGGGTCAAACTATGATCCAGACCATACATACAGGATCACTGTCAGCTTTTTGAACCAACTCAGGAAGGTTTCTATTGATGAAATCCAACGACGTGCTGATGGTTCCCAAAGCAGACCCTTTAGAAACACTTCAGATGCTCACTCCCAGGATGTTGACAACCGTAATCAATACACCCAAATATATATCCCTGATACCCCAACTATCCAAGATGACTGCCTAGGAGACTGTATGCGCAACTTTTGTTGTTTCATTTTTGTTCTTTTGATAATTTTTTTGTTTGTTTCATGGTCTTACTTTGGTAATTGGAGGAAATAACAGTATGAAATAATGGAAAAGAGAGTCTTTCACAATATCTTAAACACATACCCATTGCTCTTTTTGATAAAAATGCTTTTCAAAATATAGACTTTGGGAAATGTTTTTATTAGTATTTTGTATTTTTGCATGAAGATATACAGCCTTAAATAATTCTCCACCGTTGACTTTCTACACATGTAACTGTTGCAGACATAATTTGAACTCTAGCTAAAGCAGGCTTTTAGCATCACAACATACAGTCCATCTATACACATATACACACAAAGTTGACAAAGTGAAACTAAAATCTTATTAAGAGATTGAAGTGGCTGATGAGGCACAGTAGTTTTCTCTAGTTATAGGCAGGTTCATAGTAATAACGTCTTCTAAGGTTTTAAAAAAAAAACTATGTTTTTGTCATAACCTTCTATGGGTAATTTTAATGAAATATAATATAACATAATATAATATTAAAGTAATTTCAATGAGATCTTCAAGAATGTATCGCACTGACTGGAGTTTTTTCCAGCTCTGTGGAGGCTAGAATAGTTCATACACTTTTCTCTTGCTTGCATTAAAGGCAAATTTGGCTGGATAGAAATATTTCTGTCTCCAAAAAGAACAAATATTATAGAGAACATCATTGTAGCTATAATAATTGATGTCATTATTTTATAAGCAGCAGGGATAATTGCTCGGTTTTAATCTTATTTGAATAAAAGCAATCAGATTATGTAACCCCTTTGTGTAATAAATATCTGCATTAATACTGTGAAATAGTGAACCATGGTACTGCTGTAGATCATCCGACCATGAAGATCTCATCTCAGCCATTGCCCACTTCTTACTAATTGAAATAATGATAGGACCACTTGGGGGCACTCTTAGGCTGTGTGTAGAACACTGACCTTTCAGCCCAACATGGTTGATTATAAAGTATCACACACTGTTCATTTTACACCCTACATTCAAATATGAACTAAATATACATATAAATGGGAGCACATACCAAATGATACAGACTTCTTACAAGTCACAGTACTGTTTCACAATATGCACTTACAGGTCCAAAAAACCTCAAGCTTTATGCATGTGTATTTGAAATCAAAGTACAAAGATCAATGTACTTCTTTGAAGATGTATACGTTAAAGTCCTAGAACTAACAGAGGGTGCACTGTCTTTTGACTGACTGTATAAACGTTAAAACAGGTTTTACTTCCTCTTCCTGATTAGCAGATAATAAAAGCCACACTGCTAAAATGTTCCTGCGTCACTATACTGACGATGGTAGAGAGATTTAATCAATCTTTATTTGGTTTAAATATATACAGGTCCTTCTCAAAATATTAGCATATTGTGATAAAGTTCATTATTTTCCATAATGTCATGATGAAAATTTAACATTCATATATTTTAGATTCATTGCACACTAACTGAAATATTTCAGGTCCTTTATTGTCTTAATACAGATGATTTTGGCATACAGCTCATGAAAACCCAGAATTCCTATCTCACAAAATTAGCATATTTCATCCGACCAATAAAAGAAAAGTGTTTTTAATACAAAAAACGTCAACCTTCAAATAATCATGTACAGTTATACACTCAATACTTGGTCGGGAATCCTTTTGCAGAAATGACTGCTTCAATGCGGCGTGGCATGGAGGCAATCAGCCTGTGGCACTGCAGAGGTCTTATGGAGGCCCAGGATGCTTCGATAGCGGCCTTTAGCTCATCCAGAGTGTTGGGTCTTGAGTCTCTCAACGTTCTCTTCACAATATCCCACAGATTCTCTATGGGGTTCAGGTCAGGAGAGTTGGCAGGCCAATTGAGCACAGTGATACCATGGTCAGTAAACCATTTACCAGTGGTTTTGGCACTGTGAGCAGGTGCCAGGTCGTGATGAAAAATGAAATCTTCATCTCCATAAAGCTTTTCAGCAGATGGAAGCATGAAGTGCTCCAAAATCTCCTGATAGCTAGCTGCATTGACCCTGCCCTTGATAAAACACAGTGGACCAACACCAGCAGCTGACACGGCACCCCAGACCATCACTGACTGTGGGTACTTGACACTGGACTTCTGGCATTTTGGCATTTCCTTCTCCCCAGTCTTCCTCCAGACTCTGGCACCTTGATTTCCGAATGACATGCAGAATATGCTTTCATCCGAAAAAAGTACTTTGGACCACTGAGCAACAGTCCAGTGCTGCTTCTCTGTAGCCCAGGTCTGGGGAATGCGGCACCTGTAGCCCATTTCCTGCACACGCCTGTGCACGGTGGCTCTGGATGTTTCTACTCCAGACTCAGTCCACTGCTTCCGCAGGTCCCCCAAGGTCTGGAATCGGCCCTTCTCCACAATCTTCCTCAGGGTCCGGTCACCTCTTTTCGTTGTGCAGCGTTTTCTGCCACACTTTTTCCTTCCCACAGACTTCCCACTGAGGTGCCTTGATACAGCACTCTGGGAACAGCCTATTCGTTCAGAAATGTCTTTCTGTGTCTTACCCTCTTGCTTGAGGGTGTCAATAGTGGCCTTCTGGACAGCAGTCAGGTCAGCAGTCTTACCCATGATTGGGGTTTTGAGTGATGAACCAGGCTGGGAGTTTTAAAGGCCTCAGGAATCTTTTGCAGGTGTTTAGAGTTAACTTGTTGATTCAGATGATTAGGTTCATAGCTCGTTTAGAGACCCTTTTAATGATATGCTAATTTTGTGAGATAGGAATTTTGGGTTTTCATGAGCTGTATGCCAAAATCATCCGTATTAAGACAATAAAAGACCTGAAATATTTCAGTTAGTGTGCAATGAATCTAAAATATATGAATGTTAAATTTTCATCATGACATTATAGAAAATAATTAACTTTATCACAATATGCTAATTTTTTGAGAAGGACCTGTATTTCTTCACATTTGGAACCACGTAAGACTTTCAATACGCTAACATACACAGCAACCTTAAAACGTGAGGCAGCAGATTAAAGGACAAAAATAAAATCTATTGTTTAATGCATGTTTGTAGCCAGCACTCTGGACGGCCCAACAAAAAGGTGTCTTTATGTTTATATTTAAAAAAAAAATTTCAAACATGGCTTTTCTAAGGCAGTGAAACAAGAGTGGCACTCAGCAGACCAGCATAAGACAGATCATAAGATACTGAGTCATAATAAACTGTTGCAGGGGTCAGCCTGAAGAAAACAGAGATGAAAAGGCTTCTTTTATTAAGGAGGAACACCAATCCAAGCACTGATACCGAATAAATATTGAGGTTTGTTTGGAAGAAATGTGAAAAAGGCTAAACTCAAGCATAATTGAGACCACTCACAAAGGGAACATGTATTGAATTATGTGAATGGAAGCTATAAAGATCAGTAGCTCTCCAGCTAACTGTTGTCTTCATTGGCGGTTATTAAACATCCTTGAAATCATGTTTAACACAATAAAAGGCAGATAAACACTCCTGCATGCACCTAATTTGAAGGGGGACCACTCAAAGGAAAGAACGATAAAAAAAACTGCGCTTTAAACTAGTGGTGCAAATAGTACTGGACAAACTATTTGTAAACAATCTTGTTTAGTGATTGGATGCCTAAAATTGAGAGAAATACATTAAAGGCTTTTATTGCTCATTTTAGTAAGCACAAAAACAATTAGCAAATCCAACTGGTTTTACGATTAGCAACTAGAACATGCCCAGTGTGGGTGGACCTTAATTCATTAGTCTAATCTGATTTCTATGGGGTAAGAACGCTGTCAAAAACAACGTGTATGTAAAGACAGAAATGCATGTATATTAGTCAATAGTTGTGCATAAGTAAAATCCAAAAGAGGTATTGTATATTTTCTCTGTAAGAATACAAAATAAAATATTACAGCTTCAAGAAATTACAAACACAAAGTTCAAGTTTACAGTTGTGGTTTATTCTTTATGAATACAATATGCTATAACAGTTTGTGCATACTGCCACCTACTGTACATCATTTATAACTCCACCCACTATATCCTGAGCCTGAGATCGCGTGACACCAAGTCGCTGATGTAAATTCGTATTCTCAAAGAAAATAAATCGTATTCACAAACTGTTATAGCATATTGTATTCATAAAGAAAAAAAACAAAACTGTAAACTTGAACTTTGTGTTTGTAATTTCTTGAAGCTGTAACATTTTATTTTGTATTCTTACAGAGAAAATATACAGTACCTCTTTTGAATTTTACTTATGCACAACTATTGACTAATATGCACACATTTCCGTCTTTACATACACATTGTTTTTGACAGCGTTCTTACCCCATAGATTTCCAACTTCCGAGTTAAATAGAACAATGCCTAAGTTGCAACATTTGCAAAGTTCTAAATTCTGGCCTGGCTCATATAAAAACCCAGCTCAAAGATCCAATAGGTAGACCTCTAGTGTAAAAATCCTGTGTGTGTGCAGTGCCTAAATTTTTAGATTATTAGTTTAAACTTTTTTGTAATTTTGACAACTTCGGATTGTTCAGGTCAAATTCCAGTCACAAGTTGCAAGGTAAATGCTTGCATTAGGGAGAGAAAAAAAGACTTGAAACAAACTAATAAGTCCAGTTTTGAAAGCCTCCACAGGCTGTTGTGAAAAATTAAAGTTACAATTACATTGAAGAAAAAAGAAATTGCATAATGTCATAACCTTTTAATCCATAAAAATAGTTATCATAGAATATCATGCCAACAGCATCTTTTATTAGATATTTTAAACTCAGGAGCCGGGCTTATCTAGTTTACCAAGAACAGTTTGTAAACAGCTGGTACCAATGAGCAGACTTCCAGAGGATGCCTCTTGAAGTACTTTGCTTTGCATGTCCTGCCCTGCCTTGTTATGCCATCCTGAACTCTGACCAGAAAAGCTATTCTGTACAAGTTTATGTGCATGCATAAATACTGGCATCAAAAGATAAGGGTCTAGCTCTCATGATACAACGTGAGTGTCAGTTAGACAAGAATACTAGTTGCTGGATAGGATGGAATGATATGCCTTAGAATGTACGCCTATGTATTTTCAGACATAATACTACCTACTTAAGTACATTTTATGAATATTTTGAGTTTGAGTATTGATATGAGTGTATTTGTTTGTATTTTGTTTGCATTTTTCTGCTCTAATATCTATTTTATACAAATTGCATACATTTTTTTTTTACCTTAAATTAGGAAATAGTTCGAAATATCATTTATCAGCATTGGCTCCTTTGCAAATTTGGACCCTCATTTTTGTACCTTCCTACTTCCATTTCATTTATGTAAACAAACTACTTCATACTCACATACCTATGCAATCATATTGTGCCTTAAATGTCTATTTTTTGATGAATTGGCTGTATTTTTCCCTCACCTGCCCTTTCATAACCCCTTTGTTTTGACCAGGTCCAAAATCTTCTTTTGGCTTTATGCTGTTTTTGGTGGGTAAAATTCTCTTTTTTTCCTGGCACTAGTGGTCTTTGTTTTCTGTTATTTTTCCCAAGTAGGCAGGCAGAAATCCAGTGAAAAGAGGGGAAAGACATGAAGCACAGGTCTCCGGGGTCGGGACTCAGACCCGGGACAACTGCATTTGAAGACTAAAGCCACCATATATGGGTCGCATGTTCTACTGCTATGCCACGCCCCATAATTTCACTTAACTTAAGTTCTAATATACTTTTGAGGTTGTTATGCATCTTTAGTCTTTGGACTATAAAATATATTAGAGAATTCCTCTTGGTCACAGAGAATTGTGATGACTTGTGGAGCTACAAATTGCTGATATAACGGAATTAATTTAATTCCGTACTTTCCAAATTATATTTTCTTCTGGTTATTTTTTATAAAATCGTGGACATTTGAGTACAAAAGATTTGCCTTGTAAAGTTTTATTAGCTGTTTTTGTTCCAGAAATTATGAGACGCTGAAGCGGATTCCCATTTGGCACAGCCATTCTACTGTTTTTGCATCTGGACACACTTAGATCAGTTCAAATCTATAATACTAAAACAATCTGGACTGGATTATCCTACGATAAATACAGACCTTTTATATCAGTAGCTACATTTACATGGACACAAGTAATAAACGGTCGATCGGACTAAAAATGTGTCATGTAAACATGTCAGTCGGAATATTCTGATCCGTTTCGGCACAATCGGAATGAAAATGTAATCCGATTTATCAAAATGCATGTAAACGCTGGACCGGATAAAATTATTCTGAATGAGACAAACTGACCTGAGGGTGCATGTGCAACCAGCGTCAACCTAATGCATTTCCTCCTTGAGTTTCTAGTCGCTCTGGCTAGATGCTAACAGAATATTTCGACACATGACACATTTTTAGTCCGATCAGCTGTTTTATTCTGATTATGTAGGTCTATATAAACGGTACAATCCGATTATTTTTTGTTTTTTTATTACAAATACATTTTAATCCGATCGAGAAATTTTGTGCATGTAAACGTAGCTTCTGTTTTTGGTCATTAATAGCTTTATTTCACAAAATTCCAAAGTAAAGCAATTTCAAAAGTAAAACAAACTTCGCTCAAAAACATTGGTTCCAGTTTTAAACCCAGAAGTATGACCCTTTTTCATTGTGAAATGTGTTTATTAATTGTGAGTTTAGATGTGATGTGCCATACCTAAAAAAAGGTCATCATCTAAATATAAATAAACTGAATAAATAAAAATTCCCTTTATTTTTTCAGAAATTCTGATTTTTATCTTTTAGGTAAGTCTGGAAACTCCTTTTTTTCAGTTTTATTTTTCCATACTTTTCTAGACTCATAAGTTTGGAGACGGTTTAGGAACCCTAAAAATTCTTATTTTTTATATAGATTAATTAAATCTACCTGAAACCAGTGGTTGTCAAAGTGCGAGGAAACATCCCTAGGGAGGTACGAGCTGATGCATGCTTAGTATAAAAACATATCAAAATAAAGTGAGGAGAACAAGTATTTGATCTAGAAGAGGAATGAGAGAAGGTCATGTGGTCTAATGAGAAAGATAGAGCGTTTTGGTCTAAACTCCACTTGCCGTGTTTGGAGGAAGAAGGATGAGGACAACCCCAAGAACACCATCCCTTCTCTGAAGCATGGAGGTGGAAACATCATTCTTTGGGGATGCTTTTCTGCAAAGGGGACAGGACAACTGCAACATATTGAGGGGATTATGGATGGGGCCATGTATAGGGAGATCTTAGCCCACAACCTCCTTCCCTCAGTAAAGGCATTGAAGATGGGTTGTGGCTGGGTCTTCCAGCATGACAACAACCCGAAGCACAAAGCCAGGTCAACTAAGCAATGGCTCCATAAGAAGCGTCTCAAGGTCCTGGAGTGGCCTAGCACAGCCTCCAGACCTGAATCCTATTGAAAATCTTTGGGGGGAGCTGAAAGTTTGCAATGCCTATCGACAGCTCCGAAACCTGAAGCATCTGGAGAAGATCTGTATGGAGGAATGGTCCAAAATCCCTGCTGCGGGGTGTACAAACCTCATCAAGAACTACAGGAAACATCGGATATCTGTAATTGCAAATAACAAAAGTTTCTGTACCAAATAATACGTTTTGTTTTTCTGATGTATTAAATACTCATGTCATGCAATAAAATGCTAAATTATTACTAAAGAAAAAAAAAATGACAATGTGGTTTTCTGGATTTTTGTTTTAGAGTTGAAGAGTACCTATGATAGAAATTAAAGACTACTACATGCTTTGCAAGTGGGAGAACCTGCAAAATCACCAGTGTATCAAATACTCGTTCTTCCCGCTGTATTTTAAATACAGGTAGAAAAGGACCGAACCTTTTATGTCTGAATACAAAAAAAAGCATACAAGAAAATTAGAAAGCTAGTATACAACTCAAACCTACTTACACTGACTCCTAATTACTGAAGGTAAATTTAGGCATCCAAAAATAAGCTCTCTTAGTGGACAGCACATGTATTCCAGCAGCCATGATTAAATAAATAAGAGTCAAGTGAAAGGACAGGAAACTGGGATGAGCTACATCCACAGTGGATGAGTGTGTGTTTTTCTGTGTAAGCCTGAGATCACATCCTGTGGAGGCGCTCCAAGGCTCAATCCAGCTGCTTATGGTTACAGTCAACTAATCTCCCAAAGAAAAGCGTATCATTATAGCACCTGGTGCATGTTACACATTCACCACAAAAAAAAAAAAAAAAAGAGAGGCACATTATTTATCAGCCTGTTCATTAGTCACTACTCCCTTCAGCAAGGCATTCTTAGACCTGTATTCAGTGTTTGCACATGAGCAAAGATGCGCCAGATGTCTATAAGCTGTTATGGCCTCGCTGTAGATCACACACACACACACACCCTCACGCAAACGTTTCCTGGACCACACAGAAATAAGCCACCAGCATCCAGTTGGATGTTGTAGTAAGGAAGAAAAAAATATATAAATATATCTAAAAATAATAAAACCAAAACAAATAGTTAGGCATACTGTTGTAACAGTAAGTTCTGTCCAGATTGATTCCCAAATGAGTCAAAGTTAAACAATTTTTTGTTTTTTTCTCTCAAAAACAAGCAACAACAAATCACACTTTCCAGTTTTCTTCTCACTTGGCTTTACAGCTCTCTGAATTTTTTTCCTCCGCTCCCTTCTGCCCAAAACGTCTTGTCTCTTTATTGTCCCTTCCTTCTTCCCTGGCCTCATCCTCGCAGGGCCTCCCTCCACATGCTCAGCTGAGAAGGAAGTTGGTAATCGGAGCCAAATGTGGCAGCATTGAGAGTCCTAATACTCTCCCTCTTCCTTGCTAACGTCTGTTCAACTTATCCAAGGCCATGCTAAAGACATTCACAAAGCTCATGGGCTTGCCGATCGCTCAAAATAATTTGTGAAACTCAAAAAGGTCGTGCTAGAAAAACATCTAGCAAAAATGGAAATAAAATTACCTGTGGATGTAGAGCAGACAGAAAGAGCTAAGGAACAGCCAACACAAAGCTTTAGAAAGTACAAGTTGAACCCTATTTGTAAGTAAAATCTTTTATGACCTCCAGATTTGGAATGCTACACCTCCCTGCCGCCCACAAGTGGATCCTGCTTAACCAGAGAAAGCAACACATGAGCACAGCTCTCTCCAGAGAGCAGAGGAGCACAAACACACATCAGCGAGAACGTGAACTGTTCTAATCACAAAAAAAACAGTGCAACAACTGGACAGGTGAGTACAATTTTACCCTGTATGAAAAAAATAAAATAAATAAAGACAAATATGGTTCCATTAAAGCCTTTGCGCGTCCATCAACACAAAACTTTAAAATGGAAAACAACGACAACAGCAGCCGCCCCTGAAGTCTTTAATTAGTTCACTTAGGGATGAAATATTTTTAGCAAAGACAGGAACTTTTTCAGTACAACACCATGGAAAAAGTATTCACACCCCTCGATCTTTTCCTCATTTTGTCACGTTACCAACAATTTACTTGCATTTTTCTGGGACTTAATGACAAACCAGAATTGTGAAGTGAAAGAAAAATAATTTTAAACTTTTAAAAAGTGTGGCAAACATCTGCATTCAGCTCCCTTTAATCTTACACCTCTTAATAAAATCCAGTGCATCACTTTGCCTTTAGAATTCACTGAATTACTAAATAGTCCCACTGTGTGTAATTTTATGTGACATTAATACCATTTACATATCCAAAGTTTTCCTGAGATTGTGCAGCCCAATGCTAATCTACCAAGACTTGACCGCCCAACTATAAAACCAAGATGGTTAATGAGAACACTCATCAGAAAAGCAGCCAAGAGACCCTCTGGAGGAGCTGCAGAAATCTATAGCTCTGGTGGGAACGTTTGAATGAAAACTCCACATAGATGGCCTTTCTAAAAGGAGTGGACAGAAGAAAGCCATTGTTGTAAGAAATGTCTGGTAAAAAATCCAATATGCAGAGGTCCTGTTTTCTGGTTTCACATTAAAATGGTTCAAATAATGATAAGTCAGCAAAACAAGCTAGTTATCTTTCCAGGTGTTCCAAGTGTGAAAAGCAGCACAATAATTGAGAAGAGCAAGATGGCTTATTAGATTAAGGAAAAATACAAAGAAAATCTGCATTTTTCCAAATAAACCATCACAAAAAGAAAACTGGCATGATGTCTTACTTAAGGGAGGCATTTCTGCTTTTTAGAGGAAATAAAATGTTTTATATGTTGAGGTTTTATATAAAAAAAAACAATCAGTGAAGCAAGTAGACAGTAAAGAAAATTACCAAAACACACCTTAACAAATAAAACACGTTTTAGCGAAAAAGTATAAATAAGTAATAAAACGTTCAACTACTCCAAAGCTTGAGTGGACAGTAAGCTGAAAAGTGGGTTTGAATCAATTGTGACTATAAAACTGAAAATGTGTTTTATACATTTAATTGTCTGCTCTTAGGGCTGCAGCTCTTTCTTTGCAGCTCTGGTTTTCTCATCATCAACCCCACTGACCTATATTTACAGACAGCAGCAGATAAGCATGCATTTAGTGTTGAACGTCGACAAAGAAAACTGCATCGGATGTGTTTGAGCAAATAGACTGAACTGAGTTTACTCACTGTCTGTTGGTCGGGTTGTGGGCTGTTCTACGACAGGTGACTGCACCTTCTCCACCCTTGGCTCTGTCAGGGTTGGCAAGGGGGCAATGGGTGCAGGAGGTGGGTGGTTGTTGTTCTCTATAGTGCTGCCTGACACTGAGCTGTCCAGTTGTCTGAAGATGGGAATCTCTGGTCTCCTGGAGACGCCATCGACTAGGCTCAGGTTGGGAGAAGGGGGCTCTGCTCTTCTCTGGGCAGGTTCAGGGATCCTAGAGACTGGCGTAGATGACAGATGGGCGTCCATCCTCCTGGGTGGGGCAGGGGGCTCTTGAGGCCGAGTCATGCTGAGCTCTGCTCTTCGGTTGGTGATGCTGGAGATGGAGTTTGAGGTGCTGTCAAGTGCATTGCTCCGACTACTCAAACTCACCTCTGGCCTCTTGAGGCCAAAGCGGGTGATGCCGGCACTGGGCGAGCTGTCGACCTGTTTGGAGGAGACCTCAATGGAAATCTCTGCCCGGCGGGAAGCAGCTGTGTCAGGGTTTCGCCCTCCTGATAACTCAACGCGCCTCATGCCGCTCTTTGGAGATCGTAGATTGGAGGACTCGGATGCCGTGTACCTGGAGGAGGAGGAGTAGTCCGAGTTTCGTGAGCTCAGGTCGTAGCTCCGTTGGCTGGTTGAGGAGGACGTGGATGAACGGAGGGGGTTGGTATTGCGGCGAGACAGAGATGAAGGGTGCGTGGTTGTATCTGTGTCCTCCACCTCAAACGACCGTTTCAGCGCTGTAAAACACAAATACTACTGGTTAGACATAAAGAAAAGAGAACTGGCAATTCCTATATTATTTTTCATGTTAATCTTCCAGACTTTTCCATAGTTAAACTTCTAGAGTTCACAGTTGTGAAGAAAATATGGGATGGATGGATGAAAGAAAGACATCACATTTAAAGAACACGACAGGGAATAAAGTCTGGAAATAAATGTTTTCCACACTCTTTCTGCAGTTTTTTTCTTTATCTAGACTGGGCAGCCTATATTGCCAAATTCTAGCATTATTAATCCTTAGACATTTTAATAAGCAAAAAATAAAACCAGCAAATATGGTTACAAAAAATGAAAATTTTTATTTTGTTTTGGATTGCACTGAGTATAAACTTCTGACATTTTAGATATAACTTAAAGCAGAAACAAATTTCCAGGAAGAAATACAAAGCGAGGAAATATCAACAAAAATGAATGTTAAAATGTAAGAAACTTTAAGAAATTCGCTTGGCTAATAGAAATAAAAATACGCAGACAATAGGTTACATACAAGTCGTTAACGGAGAGCAGTGAACGTATTTTCCTACTGCGCTCATCTGGCAATAAATCATTTCAACTCTTACCTGACTTGACACGCTTCAGGTAGCGCGTCAGCATGTCGCTAAAAGCCTAAATACCCACTCGATAAAAAAAAAAAAAGATGTCTTTACTGCCGACAAAGAGCTGCACCTCACAAGATTAAGTCCAACAACCCAGAAAGACAACCATCATAACACCGAGTCAACCATATTTTTTTCTTCCCGTCGGCACGTTCTGGGCAGCTCACTCACCTGTGGACACTTGGACTGACCACTTCTCGCGAGATTTTAATGAATCACATCAACATAAATAAACCAGAAATTTCGTTTTCGTCCTTTTTGTGCGTAAAACTATCTACATCATACTGAGCATATACAGGATTTATATAGTTTTGTAACTTATCTTGTTATAGCTGTTATACATCATGGTATGAATTGCTTTACTGATATAATTGTACTAAAAAACAAGTCTTTTTTAATTTTTTTTAATTTGTTTGGACGAGGATTACTTTTTTAAAATTATATTTTAGTTGGATGTTTAGCTCATCCCTACCATTTATTGATAGTGCTATGTGTTACAGAGATAAATCAACTTTGTGAGGACAAGGTGAATGCGGAGGGTTTCAAAAAATCTTTCTTGACGTTTCTACAATTTATTTATTTGCTTGCTTTGTTATATATTTGTTTATTGGTACTTATTCATCCATTTTGAATTGCCAGTTTCATTACACAGTTATGTGGAAACACATTGACTGGTGAGTGCAACCTCATCTCCAGGGAAAATTCTTCTTTGATTTTTTTAGAAGATTTTATCCACCTCCTATACATTTTAAATAAAATTATTTCTACTTCATTTACTATAGGTTGAAGACTTTAAACAGTGTAAAAAATAACTAGCTTTTAAAGCCCAATGACAATTAAAGATGGAATATTTTTCAGTTTCTGACTATAAAACGCAATGTGGTTTTGGGGTCATGTTACGAGTGTCTATGAGTTATCAACAACTCCACCAAACACTGACTGTTCTTTCCAAAATTCTCACATGGTTTCATTTTCAATAAATGTGTAAATAATCCAGTGATCTCACAGAAAAAAAATCAAAGATTAAAGCTTTATCTAAAAAGTGAAAACAGATTTTTTTGTCAAACCCTTTCTTCTTTACTTTGCCCTTTTTCAATATCAGCACACAAGATGCTTTTTTTGCGTTTCTTTGAATAAAACTGTATAAAGCAGTTTAAGTATTAAAGTGTAGTGACAGCATTTGCAACAATTTCATTATAGAGAAAGAAAACCAGCATAACACACTGCAGCAGCCATTTTTACGGCCATGATGATACAAAGACCAAAATCTTCTCTTACTCATTAACATATTTCCATTGCGACCCAAATTTAGTTAAGATTTTTTTATAAAAACATAAATGCAAGCTTTAATCTTAGGTAAATCCTCTCAGAGAGGGTCTTGTCTTTAACTTGATGTTGTTTCAGCTTTATGTCAGATGTGAGGGTGACTCCTGGCTCACCTTAGCTATAGGCTCAGGGACCACAGCAGCTACACAATCTGAAGCAACAACATGGCTCCTGTCCCAGAGCTCTGCGCAGAGATCTGACACACTCTAAAGCTTACGAGCCAAGCACCAGAATGGGAGAAAACCATCTTTTTCCACACCAGTGTATTGCATTTCATTACATCCTTCCTATGGTTCTGTTTTACCTTACAGAGTTTTGCATTTAGAAAGCAGAACCGACTTCTGGTTCAATACATCTTTGCAACCTCTCTCCTACTTCTTTGCCAATCAAGGTAATCCAAAGCTTATTTATTATCTCATAAACACATATAAATCTGTCAGATCTATCTTATATCCTTCTAACCTTCATGTAACAAACTTAAAGGCAATGGCTGTATTACTGTAGATATTTATTGGGAACAGTGCCATCATTCAAAGTCTCTCTCTCTTTAAATATACAACAAAAGAGCACAAACAGCATGAAGAAGGTAAGTCACAAAGTAATCTAAAACTAATTGAATGCACTGGTAGAGGAAGAAAGTACTTATTAGATAGAAGGGTGAATTAAGCTTTATTAAAAAAGTAAATGTAATGTGGCAAAATTTAAATCTCTTTCATATGGAAGCCAGTTTTTAAACAAATTTACTCGTACTCGTACTCGTCGTCTTCCGCTTATCTGGGACCAGGTTGCGGGGGCAGCAGACTCAGCAGAGACGCCCAGACGTCCCTCTCCCCAGACAGCTCCTCCAGCTCCTCCGGGGGGAGCCCAAGGCGTTCCCAGGCCAGCCGAGAGACATAGTCCCTCCAGCGTGTCCTGGGCCGTCCCCTGGGCCTCCTCCCGGTGGGACGTGCCTGGAACACCTCCCGAGGAAGGCGTCCAGGAGGCATTCGGTATAGATGCCCGAGCCACCTCAACTGGCTCCTCTCGATGTGGAGGAGCAGTGGCTCTACTCCGAGCTCCTCCCGGATGGCCGAGCTCCTCACCCTGTCTCTAAGGGAGTGCCCGGCCACCCTACGGAGGAAGCTCATTTCAGCCGCTTGTATCCGGGATCTCGTTCTTTCGGTCAAGACCCAAAGTTCATGGCCATAGTTGAGGGTAGGAACGTAGACCGACCGGTAAATTGAGAGCTTTGCTTTTCGGCTCAGCTCTCTCTTCACCACAACAGACCGGCACAGTGCTGCCATTACATTAAACAAATTTAGCCACTTTTAAATGGTTTCCAAGCTTGGCACACAGTCCCTTACAAAAGCATTTATGCGCCCTGAACATGTTCACATCTTGTCATGTTACAACCACAAACGTCCGCATTTTATTCAGATTTTTATGTAATAGACCAAAACAAAGTAGTGCATAAAAAGGTTATAAAATATCTTAACATTTGAACACAATACAGTAGTAACATTAGTCTTCAATCCATCTTCTGAAAATGGAAACTGTAAATCTACCAAGGCATTACAAATGGATTGAATGTTTTGTCTGATATATTAAAAGCTTGGGATATTGTTTTATAACTTAAAATTACTTTAAACCTCTCCATAATTGTACCCCTGAACTGTCTGCTGTGTTTCCTGGTCTTCATGATGCTGTTTATTCACAAATTTGCTCTAGTAAACCTCTGAGGCCTTCACAGAATAGCCGGAAAGGTTGAATTTCATTTTGGGGAATCAGATTGAAGGGGACTGAATACAAATCCGTACCACACTTTTCTGGTTTTCACTGATAAAAAAAAGGTTTGTCTAATTTCCAATAAAATAGAATAGAGTTTGTTTTTGAGATGTGACAATAACAATTTGTTTATAGGGTATTGATTGTTTTGGAAAGCACTGCAGTTCCACATTAATTGGTATACTATTAGAATACTGAAACAATAAGTCACAATAGGTGAAAAAAAACCTGAACCAAAAATATATAATGTATAATAGAAGTCTGTCAACAGTCTTCTCTCCGCAGAACAAATGTTTGATCATATCGGACGTTACTTGATGGACATTATTTGTCATGTTCTCTCAGATGTGTGAGCTGCGAAGCTGAGCCATAACAGTCATGGTATCACATGTGCTACACGAGACTTAAAACTATGTTTGACTGTTAGGTTGACATATAATGACCTGTTGGCAATAAAACTGCGTTCTGTGACTGCTGACAGAAGATCTACGCAGTGACGTCTTCACAGACACAGTGGTGACAGAGGTCTTGTCAGAATTGTTTCTGTCTCTTTGGATGTGTGTGTGTGTGTGTGTGTGTGTGTGTGTTTGTGTGTGTGTGTGAACTCCAGCTGGAGAGAAGAGCAAACACAGTATGTTTTCTTTTTCCTGCCGGGGCCAAACCCTTTGCCTCTGCTAACGTCACTGCATCATGGCACATGCTTGTATGATGAATTAGTGTTAGGGACAATTAATATTTATCATTGCATATCCTAGGTATTGTCTGTAAGCCTTTAATTTCATGCATTTTTCCTTCAGTGCATGCACAGTTTGGATGGTGCTGTTTTTCTTTAGGTCTACATAGCTGCATAGAATTTTCTGGGAGTTCAGGTTACTAAATGCTGTTGCTGCTAGGACGCAACATCTCTGACAACTTGGTCATTAAAGGAAGCACAGATATTACTAATAATGCAAAATAAATTCCCATTAACTCAGCCCTCTCTGAACTGCTCATTTGACCTGGAACTAAAGTAAGTTTTTCAACCCAATTAATTTTGAACTCCAAACAATACACCATGAACAGAATGTTGACCAAATAAGGAAGACAAAGAACAAAGCGTAATGTCTTTGGAGTAACACTTGCAGCGGCCACAGTTCAGACTGTGTGTTCAATTGAAATGGAGTCAAACTGCCAAACAGAATCACATGATGTTGCCTCTGCAAGTGTAGCATGCACTGGCAGAGCAGCACATTCTCTTTGCCTCTCTTAGCATGACAGTAGATGAGGCCTAGCTTGTCTTCTGTGGTTTTCCTGAACAAGAACTGTGTAAAACCATTAATCTCATTAAGTTTCAAAGATCTACATTTTCAAAATCTTTTCTTTGGTAATGTAGTAGTTCTTTGTGCGGTTTGCACATACATTTGGGTCAAATTCCCTTCACATGCATGAGGAACTCCCACCAACTGCTGATTTCATTTTGTAATGTCAGGCGTCAAGGTTAATACTCTGTTAGGTTACTGTTAAGGCAAACCTAATATTTCATACTGCAGCTGCCTTACATTAAAATCATTTAGCTGATAATATGCAGGGCAGCCTTTGTTGTGATATTATCTGAAATCAATCATCGACTATGTGTCACTTTAATCCTTAGCGGATTTTGTGCTGTCAAGTTCAAGATGTTTTGGAAATACTGCCAAAAAAAACAAGTTTGATTATGATAAATATTTGGAGCAAATCGTTTGCACAAATATGTGCATGTAGGCTTTTAAATAAATGGCTCAAGCTCCTAACCAAAACTTCAAAGCAAAAAACAAAAGGATTTAACTTTCCATGCATGAGAGAAAAGCTCAGAAATGGCTGTATTTTTTCACAAACTGGTCACACTATTTTTAAGCATTGTTTCATGTCAGCTTGAACTGGTTCCCTTTTCAATTAGAGCCTGCTGTCTTGTCCTCTTTTACCATTTGTTTTGCAGGACAAACCAACAAACAAAACAAAAGCAAATTGAACAAAAACAAAATGCCATCTAATTAATAATAATAACTAGTGCTTAATAATTAGTGGTTCTTAATTCTTTGACTGAAAAGCAGAAACGTCAACATTTAACCCCCAAAGTAAGTGAAACATTATGCACCTTCATTAAAATAGCACATGATTTAAAAGTTTGTGATATTGTTTATTTTTCAGATTTTTATAAATGTTTCCCTGTAATACTATGCACCCTGGAAAAAATAAATAACATCCATCCATCCATCCATCCATCCATCCATCCATCCATCCATACATAGGACAGGAGAAAACCCACATATACAATGAGGCAACATGCAAACACCTCAAAGAAAGAGATTTGAATCCAGGACCATCATGCTGCAAGGCAACAGTATTGAAAACTATGTCAGCACACAGGTCATTCATTATTCAATAAGAGAACAAAAACATATCTGCAAAAATGATCTTCCCACAAAAGCCGGTGTATAGTTGTTGCATATTCAGTTTGCAACATCATACAGAGATGTTATTAAATAAGACTTACAAGCCAGGGTTTTTTTTAAATTAATACTTCATATAAAATCATTTATATATACATGTACTACCTTAGACAACAATCAATAACAAAATAATCAGAAGAACATTCAATGTGTAGTGAATAATACTTCATTTTTAAAAACATCATGGACAAAGGGTAAGTTAGATAAACACTGCCCTAACTTAGCTTTTTTCTTTTCTCATTTTTTGGCAAGTGACTAAAATAACTAAATGAAAATGTAAATTGAAAACCCCATAATGAACATAATAAATAAAAAGGGGGTAAAAGCATGAAACATAAATATTTGCAGATATTTAGTATCACTTATCTTGTGCTGGACGTTTTTTTTTTTTTTTTTACAATTTTACAACTACAATTACAATTTTTATTTTAATACAAATGCCAATGGATACTATTTCGTTCAATACGTTAAACATCAGAGTTTAAACACTCACAAAGGCCAAATCTCGGCTACCCTTGACAAGCACATTTTTCATTCCTCTTAGAATAAACATCAACTCTCCACTCAGTGTATGACAGAAAATCTTTTATTACTAAATAGTTGTTTTTACCATAGCAGAAACGATGTTGGCGACTTTCCTCAGACCGGCTTCTGCACATTCTTACTCAACTCCACCAGTAAAAGCTTTGCTGTGTTTGCTGTGAAGAGTGACCCCTGGTAAGTCCCAGCAGCACCATCATAGCTGCGTCATTAACAGGAAGATTGTCATTGCTGGTAGGCCTACAGAAGTCTGATTGTGCCGATAAGGACGGAGACTCCTGAGAAAAATCTTCTGTGTGGAGGCACTTTTTAGCTCACGCATACTGGGCCAGAGTCTGAATACTGCTGCCTTCATCAGAAGCATGTCAGTCATATATAGGCCTGTTGCTATTTAATGACACTGTTTCAGTTCATTACCAAAAAACGTTTGTGAAAAAATAAACAACCCTGCAGTTAAGTGGCAGCTAGCTTAAAGTAACAATTTTCTTTTTTAAAAGGCATTTGACTTCCTGAGGTCCCACCATAATTCCTCTAAAAGATATGTCTCTGTAGGTTTGGTACTACAAATGTTTTTAGGAAGGAGTTTTCTGAATGTACTCATATTTATATGAATTATTTTATTATTACTGCTTTGTAGTTATGTTAGTTTAACTCTTAAATGACCAAAGAGTCCCTCTGTGATCAGATCCACTCATCCACAGAAATCCACGCCTGAGGAATTTCCTCTCACTGGACCTGCACGAAGAGGGAAAGACTTTCACCAAGACAGTTTCCTGCTAGTGTTGCCAGATATAAGAGTTAAAGCGCACTATTTCTATACAATCATTTATGCATTTATATAAAAAATTCAGAAGACTTTAAGACAACTAAAACATTAATGTGCAAGTTTTTCTGTGTGCATTTTCTTGGTCAACAGGAAGTTTTGTCGGTTGGTTGATAATTTGTGCAGTTTTTGAAACTGAGGCCACATCTAAGGTAATTATCCTACTGGGCAAGAAAGCCCTGTTTTCTGATCCTCTCAGTTTTTACACAGCAGAGAGGATGACACTCTGCTTGCTTAACAATGGTGACATATTGAATAGGCTAGCTGTTTTGTGTTTATTCTGTAGTTGTGTTGGTTTACAAAGAAGTGTCCCTATCTGCAGTGTTTGTAACACGTTGACATGCAAAGAGGGCATGAATTAGCATGAACTGCTTTCATTCATTATGTAATAAAATACATAAAAGGGCATTAAGGTTAATTTCTTAAACCTCATGATTGTCAGGATCTGCCATTGTGGACTTTGTTTTGGTTTTGTGTTTATTTACTCTTCAGTTAGGTGTTCATATTTCGTTGGGTTTAGAAGTCATGTTTGTTTATTCCTTCTGTTTCATGATAGTTTTGTTCTCTCTCCTGCCTCCTAGTTTTACTAGTTCTTTCTCCCCTCGCCCATAGTTACCTTGGTGGTTGCTTTCTCATTTATTTATTACTTAGAATGGTTTTCTCCTGTTATTATTATTAATTGTATTATTATTATAATTACAGTTCTCTTGCTTCTTTGGGTTTTCTAGTTTAGTTTCCCGTTTAGTGTTTCTGTGTTTGTTTATGATTAGGTTATTTGTTTCTTGCTGCATTCTTCTAGTTTATTAGTTTCTTTTCCCTATCTCTCCTCTTGTCATTAGTTCCCCTTCAGTTATTATTTACTCTGTGTTTGTTTCCCTTTATATTTGTAGTTCTTTCCAGCTTTATCCGTAGTTTAGTTCCTCGTGTTAGTTTCTATTGTTTCAGTTCATTCTGATAGGTTAGCTATCAGTTATTGTTTATGTTTTGGTTTGCATTTATTCTAGTCTTCGCTTTCTCTGTTTCCCTCCCAGTTAGTTTCAGTCAGTGTTTGTTTGGGTTTGTTTACTTTTTCAGTTAGGGTTTCCTTTTTGGTTTCTTTTGTTAATTCTTGTTTGCCAGGTTCTTATATTTTAGGTTGTTATAATTTTCTTAGATCAGTTTCCCTGAGTTTGTTATTTAGTCCCTTTCCCATAGTTTAGTTTTTTAGTCAGTTCACCTGTTCCTCAGCCTCCCTGCTCCTCTTTGTGAATTATTGTTGTTTATCTTTTGATCCCATTTTCCCTTTTAGTTTCTCCAGTGTCCCTTTGTCTCCCAGTCCGGTCACCATAACAACCATTCATATTCCCTCAGTTCCCTGCAGCCTGGTCCAAACCTGATTCATGTTTCTTCTGATTACCTACCTCCCTGTCTCATTGGTCTATACTCCACTTCCCTCAGCTTATAAGCTTTCTAGCTTTCATTGAGCCTTGCTGGTTCATGTTATTTTCCTTGCTACCCTGGTTGACTTCTCGAGTTCCTCCTTGTGGTTTAGTTTTTGTTTGCCTCCGTAATATTCGCTGTGGACCACCTGCCAGAACTTTGTACATTGCATACCTGCCTGTAAGTCTGTCTACTTCCACATTAAATCCACATGAGTGAGGAGCATCTGAAAACATGACATAGAGCCACAAGGAAACTTCTTCAACCCCTTAAAGCCTGTCTTTTCTGAACACCACTTATCTTTCTGCACGGCTGCACTGTGTAATCCACAGGCATAAAGACGCAAAGACAGGCGGACAGGTTCCCTGCGTATGTAGCCGGTGCACTAGTGTTGAGAGACCTGCAGCCCTGGACATGTGCAGATGTGTTCCTAATGGCTACATGTTTGCGGTAGATGGACGGAAAGACAGGGGGAGAGGTGTCAGCCTGTCAACCTCTCCCACCTGCCCTCTCTTCTCACATCCACCACCAAGGACATGCCAAAGATGAGCTGTGGATAGACAAGCCGCTGAGGGAGGAAAAGTGGAAGCACAGCCAGAGGACGAGGAGGTGGAGAAGGAGGAAGAAGGGTGGGAGGGGAGGGATGACAGGGGGAATCCGAGAGATGAAAAAGAAGAGGTGGTCCAGGTGTTCACCTCACAGCTGTATGTTCAGTTGCAGCACACAGAATACAGAATCATCAGATGCACATTTTTCTCAGATTACACAGGTTCTGCCTCATACAAGACCTTAAAAGCAAACCCGCTTTTATTGACACTCAAAAAGTGTTAAAGGGCACTGAAAACGTGACATTTTAAGCACAATTTCCCTTTCAAAACACCACACCTCAATGCAAACGCCAACAAGCCCTCTTCATTTTTCCAGATCCGTCTGGTTCTAGTCAAACACGTGGAAGCTATCTGTTGTATCCTCATGGCAGGGTTAAAGAGAGAGCTACGCTGCACGAGAAGTAGAAGGAAAAACAAGCAACAAGAAAAACACTGACCTTCAAAGTCTGATATGATCCCTTCCAAGTGAGCATTGACAGTGGAATCAGACATTTTTGGGAAGAAAGTGTGTGAGGGAGAGAGTGGTAGAGAGAGGGAGCAAGATTCCCTTTTACCCCAGCAAGGAAAGTCTTCCTGAGCCGCCGCCGCAGTCCCGCTTTTAAACAAATCCCAAATTAGGAGCCCGTGCAGCTGAGAGAAGGGGAGGTTACACGGAAAAAGAAAAAAAAACAACAAGAGTTAAGCTGCTTGATCTCCTCTATCTCCACTCTCTTTCCTACAGCAGCAACTTATTTTTCCTTTTCTCCTCCTTCTCAACTTCCAGAGCTTGGAATGACACCCACCACCTCCAACCACCCTCCTCCCTCTCGCTCTTTCCCTCTTCTAGCTCACTGCCTTCCCTCCCCCCTTTTTCTACTTCTCTTCATATACTCTCCCTTTCTGCAGGCCTCCTTCTTTCTGCAAAGACACTCTTTTTCAAGGCAGCTCATATCATCCGCATCCTATCAAGATCACATGACTAAGCACACTGTTCCACCATAGTTTTGCATCAAACAGACACACATTAGAATGAACCTCTGTTTATCTTACTGTGGGTGGAGTGTAAAAAAAGGCTGTAGTGGATCCAGAAGCCCAGTTTGAGCTAATACGGTCAAGGCCCGCTCATACAAGCGTTGAGTGCACAATCTGGAGACACACATCAATAAATGAGTCCCGTAATGACTTAATGACTGCGTGAATGAGTGTTTGTGTGTGGGGGAAGACGTGGGAAGGAGTGGACAGTGTGTGTGTGTTCTCTGTGTGTCTGAAGGAAGGTGGGTGCTGGGGGATGTTTGCTATGTTTTTTTCAATGAATGTATGTCAAGAATGCAGTGTGATTATCCGCAAGTCTCAAGCAAGTTTAACTGAAACTGATGATGCACAACCACCTCTGGCTTTGATTTGTTACCTAAGACGTGCATCGCTTTGAGTTTCAACACACACCTCATGCTGCTTCACCAGACTCAAGCTCATAATTAAATGATAACTACCAGAAGGACTCTGAGCCCTTCATTACTAATGATTGTAAATGATGATGGTGAAGGAGGAAGATTTTTAGGCAAAAAACTCTCCAGGTGGGTCTGGCATGAAACACAGGATTAATATGTGGAAAAGTGCAAGAAGAAAGATGCATTCTTTTCAGATTTTCTTAGATATAAAAATCAGAATAATGTTACATACATGTGTAGTGGACATAACTGTGAAACTGCTGGAAGAAAGCCATATGATATGTTATTAGCAGTTTGCCAGGTAGACAGAAACATGTGGAAGAAGGGGCTCTGCTCAGATAAGACCACAATCAAACTTTTGGCCTGCTGTTGGCAGCATCACACTGTGGGGATGCTATTCTTCAGCAGGGACAGGGAAGCTGGTCAGAGTTGAAAGAAGCTGGAGGGAGCTAAAAACTGGGCAAACTGTGAAGTAATCCTGTTAGAGGCTGCAAAAGATTTGACAGTGGAGGTGGAGTTTTACCTTCCTGCAAGACAATGACCCTAAATAGCCAGAGGTACAATGGAATGGTTCAGATCAAAGCATAGACAGGTGTTAGAATAGCCTAGTCAAAGTCCTCACCTAAATCAAAACCCCTAAATAATCTTGCCATAGATTTGTAATCTGTGGCAAGATGTGTAAATTAATATTCAGACCATTTCTGTATCCAATCTGACTGAACTTGAGCTCTTTTTGTGAAGAAGAATGAGCAAAATGTTCAATGTGGAGAATGAAGCTAGCAGAGGCATACCCCTAAGACGTGCATCGCTTTGAATTTCATCACACACCTCATGCTGCTTCACCAGACTCAAGCTCATAATTAAATGATAACTACCAGAAGGACTCTGAGTCCTTCGTTACTAATGATTGTAAATGATGATGGTGAAGGAGTAAGATTTTTAGGCAAAAAACTCTCCAGGTGGGTCTGGCATGAAACACAGGATTAATATGTGAAAAAGCATGGTGAAGGATCTTTGATGCTGTGGTTCTGTTTCTCTTCTAAAGACATTGAGAACCTTTTTGGACTTCATGGACGTCCCCCACTCTCTAATAAACCAGGGCATTTGAAATAAAAATTAAGAAAACAATGATCCAAAGCAGACAGCAGAAAACAATAGAGAAATGCTTCACCCACATGGTCACCACAGTCCCAAGACATTTTCTTTAAATTCCAGAACAAGGAACAACATACACATGTTTTTCAAACATATGTTTTTCATACAAATGAAAAATGTGTTTGGAATATTGAAATAAATTAAGACAAATTATACTTGAAATTATTTGGGTTTAAGTTGCAGGTAATTTATTATATCTAAAAGAAGCAGAATGAGTTTATATTACCTGCAGTAGCTGCACTCATGCCTAGGATTTCCCCCCTGATTGCTTGAGAATATGTCTTGAACCCTCACAGCAAACTTGCTGTTTACAGTGGTATCAAAGTTTGTACATTTTGTTTACTTAAGTATATATACTGATCATTAACACACAAACCAAAACACTGACTCTGAGCACAGATAAAATTATTTACTGTATTTAAACATTGAGTCTAAGGTTACTGTTCCACCACATTTCACTGAAGCTGAACTGGGCAAAGTATGAAATCTACAAAAAACCCTTTATCGTCAGTGGCCACATCTGGCTAACACAGATATCACAAAAAGTCAGTCCCAGATACCACACAAACCTTTTGACAACATCAAGGCTTTATCGTTTACTGGCATTCACTCTCTCAGTCATATTTCTCCATTCAGATGGAAAAACATCTGTAGCAAACAAATATGTTTGCTTCTCTTACAAAAACCTAACTTCCGCCGGCAGAGGTCAGTGTTGAACCAATATGTCAAACCTTTCATTGTGATAATGCCGTTTCAATGGTAGCAGTGGCACTACAGTATTTAATCTGCAAATAGCTGAAGATGGAAACATCAGGAGAATGTTGCCCCAGACACACCCTCGATCCAAACAGCACGTCCTGCCAAACACGTGTGTGGGAGATTCCTTCACCATGCTACAAACACCCAGAAACACAGAGAGACACACATCCAGATACAGAGCCTTCCAAGATTAACCAAAGTTCTTTAACTTTGTTGCATTTGTCATGTTTCACCTATAAACTTCATTTTATTTTACTGGAATTTTTATGTGATAGATCAACACAAAGATCTGTATAGTTGGGGATTTTTCCCCCTGGATGAGGAATCCATGCCCCAGTCTAAAATCCTTAATGGTCTTGAATAGGTTTTCTTCCAGGACTGCCCTGTATATTAAAGGTTAGAGTCCATAACTAATAGTTGTCGTGTCGACAGATTGTTCCACCTGAGCTATTGATCTCTGCAGTTCCTCCAGAGTGGCCGTAGGTCTATTGACAGGTTCTCTGAAATAGTGCTCTCCTTGCTGGATCTGTCAGTTAAGGAAGATGGGCATGTCTTTGTAGGTTTCCAGTTGTGCTATTTTTCTATTTAATGATGATGGATTGAACAGTGCTCTGTGAGATGTTCACAGCTTGTAAAAGTTGTTTTATAACCTAATCATGTTTATATTTCTCCACAACCTTTTCCCTGACCTGTCATTTCACCTGTTCACTGGTCTTCATGATGCTGTTTGTTCTCTAATGTTCTCTAACAAACCTTTGAGTGTCATGTTTTAGTAGTGAAGGACTGAATTGCAGAGCAGAACAGAAATCTGGTTGAATACTTTAATAGTAAAAATAGAAAAAACGTCAAAAAACTTGTCATTCGCAAAAAGGTGAAGCAGACAGCTATGGAATCATGGAGGGCAACAAAACAACGGGGAGCATGAGTTCATCAGAAGGAACAAATGAGGAACAAAGAGAATCAGTAAGTATCACTGAGGCAGGGGTAGAGAAATGACAGGCCAACCAGATGAGTTAATCAGGGGGAATGAGTTGCAGCTGAGGCAGAGAGAAAGCAGAGCAGAAACACAAAGAGATCTAGGGAAGTATCTAACAGAGAACATGCCAAATGTATTTAGAGCAGAACATGTGAATATACTAGTGTTACAAGATATTACTAACAATAATGAACACAGAGAAAACAAGAAAATAATGAAAATAATAGAAAATCAAAACTCAAACACTTTCAAGGCCCATGAGACAGACTATGTTTACAAGGTGATTTTTGAACTGGATTTTAATTAGAATTATCAGAGTATAAGGGGCTGAATAAAATATGCAAGCCATGCTTTCCAGATTGTTATTTGTGAAAGATTTCAAGAAACAAAAATGAGTTTGTTTCCACTTCACATCTCTGTGCTGTCTTGTGATGGCATTTACATGAAGAAATCAAATAAAAGTCACAGACACAGTTTGTGGCTGTAAATAAAAATGTGAAGAAGTTCAAGGGGTATGGATGCTTTTTAGTAACTATGTGCACAGAAAATGCTTGCAAAAGAACTTGCATGAATGCTGTGCACAGCATCAAACCAATTCACTTAAAGAAAAATATTGTTGTGGAATAATGCAGTTTTTTTGCCACAAATTGAACCAATCAAACTTTAGTCTCAGTCTAATTGTGACTAAGCTAAGGAAAAGTGTACACTCACACACAGCAATTTAGATCTATGCTACATATTCTTGCAAGCCCCAGCACGTCCACAGAGTGCTAATCCAATCTTCTGTAGCAACTGTCACACTGGGAGAGGACTGGGATGTATTTCACCCAGAAAGGTGCTTCATTCATATCACTGCATGCATGCATTGTATTCATGCCATGTTGTGAATATGTGTGGCACTGGCAGCCAAACCTGCATTACCATTTTCAATATTATATCAATATCTTCAATTTATACCTAAATTAGTTTAGAAATGGGGGATTTATTGTTTTATAATGTATACAGATAGGCAGCTGCTGGTGTCAAGTTGCACAGCAGCATACAGATGAAGAGAGACAGAGACAGCCGCCTGCTGCTTAATGTAACCCAGAGAGCTACCACCACCCCAAAGTGGACCTTGGCCTTCCAGGAAGTGAAAAATGAGAGGACTTGGAGTGGGTGGAGAAGAGGATAACTTCTATAAACGGATGCCAGGCTAGTGTGCCAGTTGTTAGGGCAATGCCAGGGCAACAAATTACAAATGTCGACAGTTGATCTCCAGAGACATAAACATAAGCAAAGGCACACAAATGAAAAGCCGGAGCAGATCCAAATGCCTAGAGGCAAGGTGGTCACCTCCGTAGTGGTCCTGTCTGTGCCATTAAATATACACTCTGCAAACTACAATTGTAAAAATGCCTGTTTCTTGTGAAAATCTAGATGTAGATGTGGAAAAAAAAAAACTAAAGAAAGTTTCACATGTATTGTATTTGTATTGTATTTTATTGGGATATCATGTGAGTACCCCAAAAAAAGTGGCACATAACTGTGAAGTGCAAGAAGATAGGTGCATTCTTTTCAGATTTTTTTAGATATAAAAATCAGAATAATGTTACATACATGTGTAGTGGACATAACTGTGAAACTGCTGGAATAAAGCCATATGATATGTTATTAGCAGTTTGCCAGGTAGACAGAAACATGTGGAAGAAGGGGCTCTGCTCAGATAAGACCACAATCAAACTTTTGGCCTGCTGTTGGCAGCATCACACTGTGGGGATGCTATTCTTCAGCAGGGACAGGGAAGCTGGTCAGAGTTGAAAGAAGCTGGAGGGAGCTAAAAACTGGGCAAACTGTGAAGTAATCCTGTTAGAGGCTGCAAAAGATTTGACAGCGGATGTGGAGTTTTACCTTCCTGCAAGATAATGAACCTAAATAGCCAGAGGTACAATGCAATGGTTCAGATCAAAGCATAGACAGGTGTTAGAATAGCCTAGTCAAAGTCCTCACCTAAATCAAACCCCTAAATAATCTTGCCATAGATTTGCAATCTGTGGCAAGATGTGGAAATTAACATTCAGACCATTTCTGTATCCAATCTGACTGAACTTGAGCTCTTTTTGTGAAGAAGAATGAGCAAAATGTTCAATGTGGAGAATGAAGCTAGCAGCTGTAACTGCAGAGAAGGGTGATTCTTATTGACTAATGTTTGCTGAATAAAAATACACAACACTATTTTATTTGCAAAAGAATTTAAAAATAAATCCATGTATCTGTTTTCTTCCCCCATCAAGTAAAACCTCCATAAAATACACTGAAGCATGTGGTGGTAGTGTGAAAAAAAGGGTATGAAGACTTTTGCAAGGTGCTCTATAAAAATGCCCTTTACTTAAAAAACAGATGTAAAAACAGGACACTGGTTTATTAGGAAAGGTTTAGCTCAACACAAAGAGGAATGTCATTGCTAAAAGTTTTAATTTAGTAAAAGGACAAGGTTGACAAGCATCGTTTCCGACCTTAATCTTTCTTTTTTTGTCTTAATAATTATAATAATAATAAATAACTTTTTGGAGAAAATTTTCTTAAACCATTATTTTTCAGTTTAATAATCATGTGAGTTTCATTTAACAATGTCTCAATCTCAGAAAGTGGTTGTTATTTTCAACGTAAGCAGTACCGGCAACCGAGGAAACTCCAGCTTCCTGCTGCGTTCATCCAAAAACAACAAAAGCTTTGTTGGCCTCAAAGTGAAAAACTCACCCGTGAGTCATTCTTTACCAAGCGGCCCCATCTGGAGTCAGTAAAAACTCTGAATGGTGGTGAGTGTATTAATTATGTGCGCTTATTTGCAGATGCATGTATAAATTAGATTTGACAAACTATTATCTCAGTTTACATGGTAACCCCCATAATAAACAGACCTGACGGAGGAGGGTGAGAAAAGGCGGGAAGGAATGCAGGGAAAAGGTGTGCAGATGCCTTTCCAGGTGCAAGAAGGAAAAGAAGATGTATTTAAAGAGAGAGGAAGATATTAGGTGACTCTGAACCTCTGCCTCTTTAATAGAAACCTGGAGAAGAGAATATGTGCATGATGTGTGAGAAACACACACAGAGAGCGAGCATGACTAATGAGAGAAGCAGCGCAGCCAGTTTAAACCCCAGAAGAGAAATTTCTGGCTTTTAATTTGATGCAGCAGTGTGCAGCTGAATGTGGGAATAAACCGAAGAGATATCCCCACAGTGAGGATCTGCAACAGTCTGACATGTAAAACATTCACGTTATACAGTCAATGTACAGGGATGGATTTATCTACTGAATTGTAACGGTAGGAGAGGCATCAACAGGCTCTAAATGCTGCAGAAACATCCTCCCCGCCCCCACCTGAGGCTTCAAAACCCACATGGCCAAGTAGCTTTATCTTAAATACAGTCACAGCTGTGAGGACAGCAGCTGCTCTAACCCAAATGTTAAACATCAGCACCCAGCCAGGCTTTATCTAATGGAAACACCTGTTGGAAACTGCGCGACTGCACTGCATGCACACATACACACATAGACACGATGGCATATCATTCAACAGTTTTTACTCTGTTGTTTTATTTGCATAATGTGACACACATACACACACAAGCTGCAGCCTTGCACGTGTGTATCTCAAGCATGGGCTAGGGAGGAATACTCAGTGCAGCTGTCCATGAGCAGAGATGAATCCCAGTTGGCCTTACTTTCTCCCACCATCCTCTTCCACTATTCTCTCACGGGCAACAACACTGTCTAAAATTATGAAGCCAACATTTTTGCTGTCTTCCCTGTTCTTGCCAGTGCAGATGCACACTGGTCTATTCATCGTGAATAGAAAATCAACCAAAAGAAAACGCAATTTATGCCTCCAAGGTGGAAGCAGTCTTCAAATGAACATGCAAGGCAGGAAAACAATGCTTGGTCTCAAAGGATTTCAGGTGTAAGGGGTTATTTTGTAAAGAGCAACATAACGTTGACTTACTCAACTCAGCACCTCCACCTGCTGGGTGAGGAATATATTACATATTAAATTAAAAAATTGCTCTTAGTGAATATATGAGACTTTGCTGCTGCTCTAACAGTCATAACTCTGACATTTCGATGAGACTCTGACTGCGGCTGTGTCATATGAATCGCTCGTCAGCTGACCCCGCTGAGACTGCTCTGTTCACACTCATTGTGGTTCATGCTGGGCTTTTTCCACTGAAAAACACATCTGCCGTTGATTCATGTTGGGGGAAAAAAAATTTGCGCAGGAAACAAATGAAGCCTTGCAAGCCAGCATGGACACAAGAGTCAAAGGAACATAACGGATTAGTATGAGGAGAATTGATTTAGCCGACGCAGATGGTACAGAGAGGTGCCAATGACATCTCCACAAAAAGTGGAAAGGAAAAAGGAAACATGCAATAACAAACAATACTAAAAATGTTTACTGATAAACAGGTTTCCTGAAGTGGTCAGAAATGGTCAGATTTTCTAAGTTTTATTGAACATTCAAATGGAGGGGGCGGCTTTATTGTTCATTTGACATTTTGAAAAAGCCCCTTACAATAAACTCAATATATTCAACATTTGTAACATCTGCTTTATGTCCTGTCCTGGTTTAAAGTTTCTAATAACCAAAAACTGTTTGATGTGTAAAACCTATTGTGACTTGCAAAAGTGTTCACACCCCTTTAACTTTTGCACATTTAATGTACTTTAATGTAATCTCTGAGATGGTTGTGCAAAATTGTGACATAGAAGGAAAATGATACCTGGGTCCAAAATTTTGCAAATGTCCTCTTCACTGTGATCCCCCTAAATAAAATCCACTGCAACAAAATTGCCCTCATTACAACATTAGTGAATAGGCAGCATCACGAAGACCAAGGATCACAGCAGACAGATAAAGGATAAAGTTATGAAATAGTTTCAAGCAGGGTTATTTTATAAAACAATATCCCAAGCTTTGAACATCTAACAGAGAACTGTTCAATCCATCATGGAAGGACTATGGCACAACAACAGACCTGCTAACACATGGTTCTCCATCTAAACTAGAAGAACAAGTAAGGAGATTATTAATCAAAGAAGCAGTTAGGAGGCCTTTTGTTATTTTGGAGGAGTTGCAGACATCTATAGCATAAATATAAGAATCTGTTCATGAAAGATTGAAAAGAAAGAAAAAAAAAAGAAACAAACAAACAAAGCCAGGTCTTAATGGAAGAAAGCCATAAGAACGTCCTTTTGAAGTTTGGAAAAAGCCATGCAGGGGACACAGCAGATACATTTTATTGCCAAAAGTATTTGTCTGCCTACTTTAATATGTACATGAACTTTGATGACATCCTATTTTTAATCTATAAACTTCATGGACCCACTGTTGCCAGCAATTGCAAATTTAACTATTCTGTAAACATCTTCCACAAGGTTTAGGAGTGTGTTTATAATTAGATGAAAAACCAGAATTGCAGCCTTCACTCTAATTCATCCTACAGGTGTTCCAGAAGGTTGAGGTCAGGACTCTGTGCAGGCCAGTCAAGTCCACACCGAACTTTATAAACCTGCAGCCATGGAAGTGTTCGGAACACTGGAATTCAGGGATATGGTGGTGTGACCCGATATTTTTGCCAATATATTGGTGAGATGAAACCAAATGTTCCTTTTTTGCCTACATGCAAAACATTATGTGTGGTAGAAACACACACATATGCTGTACCATTCACCACAGATATGTCCAAGTCCTGTAAAATGTTTCTTTTTTTAATGGTACCTTGCAATAACGTGTTTTTGAACATCACCCTGAACACACTATCCTCAAGACAAAACATGGAGGAGGCAGCATCGTGCTGTGTGATGCTTTTTTTCAGCAGGGAAAGGAAATCTGGTCAGGGTATTTGATGGGTAGATGGAAAAGCTAAATACAGGCGATCCAAGAAGAACACTGTTAGAGGCTTGAGACTAAGGAAGAGGTTCACCTGTAGTCAGAGCTACAATTCAGTGGTTTAGATCAGTACATATACATGTGTTCAAATGGTCCAGTCAAAGTCCAGACTCTGCTCAGATACTTTCATATTCTGACCAGGCCTAAAAAAATTTAGGAAAGAAGTAAGAGCAAAAACTGCAGGGAAAGATTGTTCAAAAAAACAATGACCCAGGGAGTCTGAATTCAAATGCATGCCACACTTATCAGAGTTTTAAGTGAAAAAAAAAAACGATGTTCTTCATCTTCCACAGGTGTGTCCTACTTTATGTAGTTTGTGAATGTAATATTACAAAATGTAAAAAGGCTTAGTGAAATTAAAACCTTTGGAGGACACTATATCGGATCAGAAGAAACATGTCTTCATAGATGACTCAAAACAGTATGTTAGTGGTTGTCGAGGTAAGAGAGGAGGTGAAGAGATAGATAGATAGATAGATAGATAGATAGATAGATAGATAGATAGATAGATAGATAGATAGATAGATAGATAGATAGATAGATAGATAGATAGATAGATAGATAGATAGATAGATAGATAGATAGATAGATAGATAGATAGATAGATAGATAGATAGATAGATAGATAGATAGATAGATAGATAGATAGATAGATAGATAGATAGATAGATAGATAGATAGATAGATAGATAGATAGATAGATAGATAGATAGATAGATAGATAGATAGATAGATAGATAGATAGATAGATAGATAGATAGATAGATAGATAGATAGATAGATAGATAGATAGATAGATAGATAGATAGATAGATAGATAGATAGAAAGAGAAACAGTAACAGATCTGTCCGTCCGTCCGTCCGTCTGTCTGTCTATCTATCTATTGCTGTGAAGTCCCCCCCAAAGACCATCCTAGGGGAAACACTGGAGGGGTACCCATGGTATAGCAAAATGGTTCAGGGGATACACAAGTCGAAAAAGGTTGGGAACCACTGTTGTACAGAATGAGAGTAATCATTGTTTTCCCTTGCTTAAAGCAGCATATATATTTGAAGCTGAATGTTTCTCAGAAAGAGCAGGCTACCATAAATACACCGGGGTGTTTGTGTCAGTTGTCTGTAAACCCACAGGATGGATGCATAACAGATATATAGTCTGAAATAACGCTATGAACCCTTCATGTTGATAACATACACAAAATTTCAGGGCTGAGTGTCAAATATCAGAGGTGCAGAGAGGCTTCCTCACAGCATCGTGTCCAGGATTACACCACCTGTTGTCAGCAAGCTCTGTACTTCCTCCTCCTTTGCTCTAACTGCTCCGTTTGCTGTCCCCTGTCTGCCCACATGCCCTGAAATCATGACAAATGTCCCAACAGACGTGTCTCAATGAGATCAATCACTCACACAGTAGATTTTGTAGCTTTGTCTTTTACATCTCATCCACTTTGGTTGCCACGGCCCCCCAGTATATACAGCAAAGAAACTCAACGAACAGCAAGCAGGATGCATTGACCTCTAGCCGTAAAATTGCAGATTGCAACCAAGTAAAAACCATGCCTTGCCTTGCTTTTCCAAGCAAACAAAAGAATTATAGGGTACAGGAGAAACATAGTGGTAGAACATGGCAGACTTGTGTCAAAAAGACTTGTGTCACCTGCAGATCAAAGAAGCCTATTAAAAATAAACCAAAACACTGTTTTGTTTCTCAATGACTGAAAATCAACCGCATAAACTGGCCTAAATTTAAATTTGCACACACATACGCAAAGACATCACCATGCCAGCAAATCATGTACATTACGTTTTGGAAAATATAAACACAGTAATACTTTAGTAAATAGTAAAAACCAGGGGGAAACATACATAAAACTGTAATGACTGCCTGCAGACCCTTGGAGGAAGTACCTGGAAATAAGGGGCCACATTTGACACAACCTGGAGGTGCTAGAAGCTGTTAAGTCACACATAAAACCTCCCAGATGACTTTAGCACAATGTACAACACACATAATGACACATATAGACACACATACACACTGACAAATATTTCTGAGATTTTTTTTTAAGTCAGCACTTTGACTGGCTGCTTTGGAACTCTATGCCCCATTAACTAAGGGAGAGCCTGACTGAAGCAAAAGTAGGTTAAAAAGCCACATGAGACAAGAGTAGTACTGTTTGAACAGTGCCCTTTCCTGTTTTCACACCAAGGAAAAATGAGGGAGAAGTAGAAAGGTTTGGAAAGAATGTGATGTTTTGTGTCACTTCAGCAGAATTGGATTTTTTAAAATCCAAAAAAGTGAGACAATATATGTTTATAAGAGAAAATAATAATTGTAATTCACCCGTAAAGGAAGATATAGAGGAGAGTGAAAAGCTAGAAAAGGTTGCCAATCTGGCAGTTAAATCCCAATGCTGCTACAAAAGCTTTGCAAAGCTTCCAGATCCTAACCCCCCAAAAAACATGCAGTCAGCAAACAGGCCAGAATGAGCAAGTGGAAAATACCACAGAGGGGGGATAACAGGCGGCTAGCAAAAATTGTCTTGGTTGCAGAAAGGAGTCGATCTAACTACACCAAAAGGAGAAGTTTGAGCTAATCCCGGCTGAGAGCGTGTTGAATTTGTCTTACCTGAAAATTTGTCCCCCTCCATGACGGGATTGCTCCCTCCACAGCCACATGTAGTCTCTGCTCTTTCACTCCTCTCTCTCTCTCTCTCCCCCCTTCCCTCCCAACTTTTTTTAGACTTCCCTCCTCTGCAGTTAGTCGCTCCCTCTCTTTTTCCCTCACTGGGTTCCTTTTTCCTCCTCCTCTCACTCTCTCTTTCCTTTCTGGCTCTTGGTTCTCTCTCCCTCCTGGCTTTGTTTCGTTCCCTGCTAATGAATTCAGAATTACGGCATCCCCATGTGCTGATCATATGTTGCATTTGCAGACTTCTCTTTCCTATCTATCCACAATACTGAAGCTGTATTGTAAGTGGAAAATAGAAATCATTAGCTCTGCCATGTGACATGGACGGGCTCTTGTTGGGCGAAAATAACCTGCAGGACAAGAAAACTTTTCAATTCCTTGTGTTAAAATGCTGAGATTCATTTGATACCAACTGTGCTCTTGTCAAATCCAAAAGGAAGTTTCCTCATGATATTATGGATACAGCTCTGCCATGGAAGACGACAGCCTGCTGAAATAATACTGGAGTCAGATGGAAAAGGGCAAAAATAAGTATTAAAAAAGAAAAACTTCCCAGAAATGTTTGAAGATTCAACATAAAAGAGAAAGCAAGTCCATATTCCCAGCAAGGATGGATGAAACAAAAAGAGAAAGAGCGTGAGACATTTGAACTGTGGTGAAATGTCAGCCCTTCGCTCCAAAATGTGTGTTCAGGAAACTGAGATGACCTCTGACTGTTGGCACGTCCCTCACACTGCGCCTGGGGTCAGAGGTCACACAGCAAGCGTCCAAGTTCTGATAGAGAGCTCAAACACACTCAGACATGTCAGTCTGCTGTCTTGCGCAACCCCACCAACTGGCTGCATATTTTTGGTAGAATTGTGTTTGATATTTCATTTTTTGATATTTTCATACATAGTATATATTCAGCTTCATCTTCATCTAAAGAGTATGGTTGGTTTAACCCCTTTCGAGTCGGTAGCTCCATAAGTACATGAGATTGCCTTCAAAACATTAACGTTTAAAAGATAAAATCAAATTTTCAATACCATTGAGCCAAAATGGCCTCTAGTTTTTCTTCTTTTGATTGACACCTATTCTGACCAATTTCAACCTATGGCCTATCCAGATCCTATCATTTCCACCATATGTGGTCTCTTGATACAAGTCCCACCAATTCTCACACATACAGCTGTGGCCTATCAGCTTTGACGCTGATTCTGATGCTACAGGCGTGTAGCCAGTGAAAATCCTGTCTTAAAACATACAACAAAAATACAGGAAGGGGAGCCAAACTCGAAGCCAACTTCTAAAAACAGACGTGTTAACAGTGGGTTTTTTGTGTGCCCTCAGCACGTAATTGTGCATCTAGCATTACCGGATTTTGGAGTGTTTTACCAAACAAACAATGGCAAAATATTTTGTTAAAAGTAGCTAAACTCCTGATGAGAAGGGAGAAGAACTTTTCAGAGGTGGACCGACTCTCATTTTTGCTGACTGGGCCGAGGAAGACTTGGAAGGAGAGGATTTTATCCTTGACCAGCAAGTGGAAACTTATATGTATATTTATGGTTTGTTTATATGTTGTTTAGCAAATAAATACTATTTTAAAATAATCAAATAAATACAGTATGTCTTCAAGCACACGATGGGGAGTTTTTGTGTTTACCTGTGTGTGTGTGTGTGTGTGTGTGTGTGTGTGTGTGTGTGTGTGTGTGTGTGTGTGTGTGCGCGCATAAGGGATAGAGAGGTGTTTTGCTTACCTGTGTAACGTTATACAAGACCTTGTTTAACGTTTACTTTGCTGTATGACTGTATTGCCCCTTTTCCATGGGCTCTACTTTGCCGGGCTTCATTCCACTCAGCCCGTTTTCCATTTCTATTACTAGCTTTTCCGGTCCAAAACTGGATTTTTTTGGTACCTTTTTGGCAGCAGGTCCCATCTTCGGTGGCAGCTCGATGGACAGATGAGAAAAGAGGAAGTGTTCGCAGAGGTAGTGGAGAGTATTAAAAATATAAAGGACCATGACGGCCGCAGCAGGTGAAGTTCTGGATGCCATTTATGGCCATTGTCCTGCGAGATGTGGACGGGAGGGTGATCTGGTCTCAACCTTAATGTCGGAAGACATGATGTGCAGCAGTGAGTGTGTAGCTGAAAGCTAGATGAGAGACCCACCTCCAGCCGTAAATGGAAACACGACAGGTTTTGTCCCAAGCAAGGCAAGGTCAAGCGGAGTGGAGCTGAACTTGTGAATGGAAAAGAAGCATATGTTGAAAGAATCCCGAAATTACAGCCTTTTGAAGTTCATATGTAGAGGTGTTTTCTATACTGGCCATTTCGGAAAATACAAGGACATTACCACAGAAAACCTCTCCAGAAGACCATTTTCTTCTTCTTTTTTTGCTATTTATATCAAATTTGAACTTATAGCAGGTAGGACTTGTATCAAATGTCTCATTTGATTTCAGAGTTCATGCCTTTAGCCCTACAAATATAGTTACATAAGAACAAAATATCCAGATAGAACAAATTTACATTTCAGTATAATCCATGTTTTACAACTACAAAATAGTAGAAGTTAAAATAGCATTAACTGTTCAGCTTTAATATTCAGAGTGTCAGTCAGTCATCATCAGTCATTTTCTACCGCTTATTCCATAGTGGGTCGCGGGGGAGCTGGTGCCTATCTCCAGCAGTCTATGGGCGAGAGGCGGGGTACACCCTGGACAGGAGTGTTTCCTTTAAAAAGAGACCAAGTTTCTGCAGATGTTTGGTCTCTTTTTAAAGACTTAAAGAACGGCATCTAATTTATGGCATTTAATGTAATTCAAGTACGCATTTTTCAAGCATTTTAGGTGTTTTTGGGGAATTGTTAAGAGGTTAGAAACAGAAAATCTGTACATTAGTGCCCCCAGATGGCCAAACAGCTGTATTTAGAATGATATTAATTATAACACAGGTGGACTCTACTTCTTTTGGTGACTTTTGAAGGTAATTGCTTATTTTATTTAGCAGAATCAAAGTAAAAATGTAATATATGTAAAAAAGTATTCTCTCTTATGCGCTACATTGAGTTGGTCTGTCACATGAAAAAAAACAAATAAATTACATTAAAGTTTGTGGTCGCAGCATAACAAAATGGGAAAATATCAAGGGGCATGAATAGTATTGCAGGACACTGCATATAAAAGTTTCTGCAAGTGTCAGCAAGTGTGATGCTGTCCTTGTCCCCAAAATTATTCCATCAGCCAGACTTTATTTATAAACCACTTTTCCAACAATCAAAAATAAGAAAGTGCCTTTATACAAGTGAAAACAAGAAACTAACATGCAAGCAACCATCAAGAAATGCAAAATATTAATTATCACAAAAATAAAATGTAAAATGAGAAAAATACAGTACAAGTTTATGTTAACAATAGGGTTTGAAATACCAATATATTTAACTTAAAATTAGGGCTGACAGAAAAAAAAAATTAAATCTATAATTTTAAAAGCATTTTTGATCAAATTAACAATGTAACAGATCACAACAAGAACAAACTAACATAGAAAATGATAAACAGATACATTTAAATATAAAATAAAACTTTTTATTCAGGCTAAATAAGATCAAGGCTGAAACAATACATTTTAAACTGGCTTATAAACCAGTGAAACCTCTATCTTAGTGTATTTGTGACCAAATGTGCATCTACATTAAAATGTGAGCTGTAAAAAAATCCAGCCACGCATTCAGTTTCAGTATAACAAGTAAGCCACATTAGAAAATCCCTGCTGCTCTCTCAGCTATTATGTCTGCACAAGAGCTACAAATTGTTATGAAAATCGTGCTAAAGATCTTCTAAAAAAGTTTGGATTGAGAAAGCAGTTTTTACATAGAAATAAATCATGTTGCTCAGTTAAATTGAAGAAGCAACTTGTCCCGGCCACCTTCTTAACTCACAATGATCATGTCGGCATTATTTATCTGAATGCTGCTGTTGGCTCTTTGTAAATGTCAGGTGCTGTTTATCATGGGGCACTGAGATTTATCACAAGATGTAAACCTCTTACTCACCATTGTACTTTATACTTTTTGGTTAACATGCTGATCTTTGCATTGGTTTCTTTAAATGTATAAATCAGTTAATGACCTCATACCAGTACATCTATCTTCCTATATGTCACCTAAACATAGCAACTACAGCTTTTGCTCACTGGCCTCTATTAAATCCAGTATTCCTTTAGTTTATACAGAACTTGGGAAAAGGGTATTTTTTTACAATCCTCCTTTTATTAAAGCTGGACCTGAATCTGTACAGCTTCACTGACCCAAAGGCTTTTAAACATATTAGAGGATATTAGAGAAAGCATCTCTGGATGGCTGCTCCTGGTTTTAATGTTGCATTGATATTGGTTTTATTTTTTCCGTTCATGTCTTCTATAAATTATACTGACTATCTTCTGTTTTAAAATATTATTATTTTGCATGTCTATTTCAAACAAACTGCTCTTAAAAATGAGACGTAGTTTCTCAATAACATTTACCTCCATAAATAAAGGTAAGATAAAAATAAACAAAAACATTGGGCAGCATATTAATGAAGACTTTTAATGTGTTTCTATGCCAATTTTTGTTATTCATTTGTTATTCATCCTCAGCAAGTGAGACAACATTGGAAATAACTGCAGAACCTGATTTGTGTTTGGACTGTTTTGATCCTGTGGAGCTTCCTGAGTTATCAGAAATATTAGCTTTATCTAAACCTTCAACTTGTATGTTAGACCAACCAAATTATTTAAGGAAGTGTTTCCTCTGATTACCAGCCCCATTTTAGGTATGATTAACTATCCTTAGTAAATGGATATGTACCACAGGCTTTTAAAAAAGCTGTAATTAAACCTTTACTTGTTATGGTTTGCGAGATATAGGACCACAGAATGCAGACAAGCAGGCAGCGTGATGGTAAGTGAAAAAGGTTTAATAACAAAAAAACTCACTCACAGCAGGACGCAGGAACAAAACAACAAACGGGCAGGCAAGACAGGCATGGCATGAGCAAAAAACAAGACTTGATACGAGAACAAGACATGATCAGAGAAAAATGTTTCCTCGATGACTAACTGAACAGGTGTGTATATATGGAGTGAAAACCAGGTGGAGCAAGGAGACAGATTAACTTGGAGCAGGTGAACCGAATAAACTTAATTAACAGACAGAACAAAACGTGGCTGCGGCAAAAACAGAGACTCTAATATACAAACAAAACCAAACTTGACAAAACATGAACAAGACTAAAACATGACCAGAAAAATAATAAACAGAACCATGATTCAAAACTTGAGCAGTGAAAAACATATAAGGAAAAAACCCTCTCTTTTCTCTTCCTAGAAGCTACACCTGGCCTGACTCTGTGTCTACCTGTGACACCTTTCTGGAGAGGGGCATCGTCCAAGCTTCTGCTGGCAACAACTTAATGCTCACCCTCTACCGATGATCCACATGGCCCTGTCTTTCAGTGTTTAACCCTTTCTCTCTCCTAGATGTAGCAATTGACTGAGCTTTTACTATAACTAATTATATGTGCTTTCTTTCAGACTCTGTCCTTGAAAACTGGCTCAGAGTTGATCTGTTCTTTCTTTCTAGATGAAATGACTAAAGGAGCTACATCCACTAACATTTACTTTTCCTTCCCATAGAAAGTACTCCTGGATCAGTGCTTCTTTGTTCTTTTTGTGTCTCTGCTCTGTTCTCTCAAACCCCCAGTCGGTCGTGGCAGATGGCCGCTCACACTGAGCCTGGTTCTGCTGGAGGTTTCTTCCTGTTAAAAGAGAGTTTTTCCTCTCCACTGTCGCTACATGCATGCTCAGTATGAGGGATTGCTACAAAGTCAACACCAGTGACTGTCCACTGTCTCTACATGCTCATTCGGGAGGAGTGAATGCTGCAAGTCACTGACTGGATGCAATCTGCTGGGTTTCCTTAGACAGAAAAACTTTTTATCCACTTTGAATAAAAAGCTAACTCAGACTGCACTGTTCAATGATTAGGATTAATTGGAATGTATGTACCTGACTTTTGTGAAGTGCCTTGAGACAACATGTGTTGTGAATTGGCGCTATATAAATAAACTGAATTGAAACTGAATTGAATTGAATTTGCCTCTCATAGGATGTTAAGAATCAAATACCTAATTTTAATGGATCGCTTTAGGAAAAAAAACAATAATGTACATTAGCAACCCCAAACGGTCAATCAGGGTGTGGAATTGTGATGAGTATAATGCAAAAGGACAAACCCAAGACAGTGACAAGGACAACATTGTACAAACCAAAACAAAAAGAGTTGTTTTTCCAAACAACACTTTTTTTGCCTCCACAGTGCCAGACTTGTAATCATTAAAGTAATCTTCATTAGTAATTCTCTAGGCTTTAGGGAGAACTTTCAGTTTTCATTTGGACTTGGACTGACCCACTTTTTTATTTGCTATTTGTACCTGACTGTGATAAAATATTGTACAGAGTGTCCTCAGATAAATAAGAAAAAAGAACTGATGAAGAACAAAAAAACAGCTGTCAGGTCTTAAAATCTAGTAAAAGTAGATCTGGTAGTTATTTCCTTAAGAAATAAAAATAACAAAAATTAAAGCAGTTTAAAATAACTCATGACACATAGTAAAGGGAAAACAAGTGGGCCTTTAGCTTTGCTATAAAAACATCAAAAGAGCCTGTCTTACATCCATAGGAAGACTGTTTCAACAATTAGGTGCCTGAAAAGAGGAAACTTGCTCACCAACAGTCTTATTCCTGACTTTAGGCAGAGCATGGCAGTGCATATGTTCATTATGTGCTGTATCTCTAAGTTGCAACACTCATGCCACAGATTTGTTTTATGTACAAAACAGCTGATGCTGCCTGACTTAGCCAAAAATGAAATGATGTACGCTGCAGTATCAGATGCACAGAAAGGTGATGCTAGTGAGTTATTTACTTTAAGTGGTGTGCTTTTTGCATGCCAAAGCAACTCAAGGCTGATCCTCAACAGTGTGTTAAGTTGTCTGCTTCGTGTAGATACAGTTCAGGGGCCTTTCTTTGTCTGAATGATTTATTGGTCAGGGTTAAGTGCCCCACAAACCAACAAAACATTCCTCTGAAATCGGTCAAGTACTGGAATGAAAAGGACAGAAAAATAAAGAAAGAAAGAGAAGACCAAATAAAACGGAAGAAATGTTGCTCAAGAACACTTTAAAAGATTGCGAGGAGGCCTGGCTCCTCGGAAACAAATTATGAGGAAATGAGGGATGACTCAAGACACAGCACTGTAAATTATGGACTATATGGCAGCACAGTGTTGATATGTAATCTAAATGTAGAGATTACAATAATGGGCTTGTTGTCCCAACTGAAAGACGGTCCTTGCTTCTTGTATTATCAGTTCAAGTTTTAAGCTGTGACATCTCCATCAGTGTGCAAGTTTAAATGTCTTAAGCAGCCTTTGTTCTGCTATAAATATAGAGTTTAAGTAGTCAAACAGCACAAAATGTTTTTGAGTAACATTCAACGAGTAGCAATCATCTAAACTTGATCCGTTGACTCCCAGATGAGAGTTACCATCACAATAAGCAGTGTTTGGCAGCATTGTGTGTGCATGTACTCTATTTATGACTGCATTAATGAATATTAACAAGCAAATGCTTGTGGGCTCAGAAATCTGCTCTGTTGGCAGATGTTTTGCACACACGCATCTCGCCAAACCATGCTAACATCCCACAGAAACATGCACGCACACATGGATAGTGGTAACTATCTCAACGTCAGGAAGGCCTGCTGACAGGGAGAGCTTTATCCACAGCTTTAAGCACTTTCTAAAAACTTGTGTGTTATAATAGGCATACATGAGGACTTAAGCTTTCGGGTTAGATGCATCACTTACTTTAGTTCAAGCTTGATGAATCAAAGCCTTGAAATGATTTTCAGTTATATCGTAGTAAAAATACGCACATTTGTTTACTTAAACACACATGAAACCCTAAAATAACCTCTGTAACGTTTCTTACATCAGTCGTGACTTGGGTATGTCAAGTTCTGTGTTCGGATCGGACTAAAGCGCAGACAAAAGCCAGGTAGCCGCATAATTAAAGGAATCTCCTTACCCCCTATCACTCCCTTCCCCACGGACAACCAAAAACAAAGACAACCGAAGTAGCCCATTTTGCAAAACAAAAACATAACTTTTACCTGGCAACTTGTCAGAACCATTAAGAACTGTTTATCTCCCTGATGTTAGCTCAAAGGTTTCAAATCAGTTACCAGCTTCAGAATCATTAGCCACCCTTCATGCATGAACACTGTTTCAGTGCTTATTTGTGTACCACTCCCAATTGACAGGACATGCTAAAAAGGAATAGAGAACTTTTTCAGGGTGCAAATGACAGATATGTTTCTCTTGTGAGTGCCTGTGCCACACCACCAGCCTCCCCAGACTGTGCCACCCTGGGCAGTAAGTCTTGTCGCTTATTTGCTCCATAGTGTTGTTTGTATTGAGCTTTTTCCCCTATTTGTAACAGCTTCAAAATATTTTGTTTTTTACTCACCAAGCATTGCGTTTCTTCACTTAACTTCATTTTACACATAGTGTAAGGTATCAAAACAAGTATTCTACAGTTAAAAACATGAAAATATTTGATGCTGTTCAGCATTGTTTGATTTTAATCAATAATCTTACACATCCTAGCATTTATTTACAAAAAACAAATGCCGCTCGTGCAGTGGTGTAAAAATTTGGGTCATGTTTTGCACATGTGCAGACAAAACACACAACCACCAGATCGAGATTAGCTGCATTTGTTTTTACTCTTATCTTTTGTCTTTTACTCTCTGTGCTGCATCCTGAGGGTCATTTTACAATTCAGCATGTGTTAGGGCCCCTGACCAACAGGCTGCAAACGACTTAAAGAACCATCAGCTGCAAGATTCAGCTTGAAGGTTCCAGATGTTGTGAAAGTCCTCTGACACAAGCACACATAAAATTACACAATGAGGCAAAACGCAGAGGATTTTCTTGTGTTGTTTTGTTCACTATGTCTTAGATTGCTTGCAGTACAGTTAAACAAAACACTAAATGTTGTTATGCTAATATGAAAGTTGTGTTGACTTGTTTGCGTTTTTAGCACTGAAGTGTTCTGCATAAATCTGGACTGCACCAACACAACAAGACACAGTAAAGTGAAAAACGTATAGAAATATAAGTGGTCAAAGCCAACTATGTTCCAAGGTGACAATGCAATACCAGAATGTAGTGTGGTCTCTGACTGTTACCTTTATCAGTGCATTAGTTCTCTGCTGCTCCTCAACTATCAGCTGCTATCTGGACAGGAAGGAGCTCTGCCCTTAGCATTGGAGGTTATCAGAACTAATTGCTGTACACTTAAAGGGGACATATCAGGTAATACTTTTGTAGCCTTTAAATATATTGTGTTGTGTGTAGGAGTGCAGAAAAGTTGAATTTAGTCTCTCCAGGTGCTGCTAGGTATCTTTATATTCTGTTTGGGTCATGTTTTTCAGTCCATGCAGTTTTATCTATCATCTGTTACGTTTTTCCAACTGTTACCTTCAGTATTTGCTGCGGAACAGCTAAGTAAGGTCATGGACTTCCGGCTGATCAGTTTTGCATATCTGGCACATTTATTTCTCACTGCGATTTTGTAGTCCAAGCTAAAGTATGCCTATGTTGCAAGAGGATAATTTCGGTTCGGTTGATGGGTGTATTAACCCGCACAATTCATTACACTGTCCCCAGCATCAGAACCTCTTCGAAGTGCCTGGTTAAATTTAATTTTTTATGGAATTCTTCCCACATCAGTGGGGAAATTCCTATTTCCCCCGCTTCAAGGACAAGTGCCTTCAGCAACCTCCGCCAGTATCAAGAATGATTTGCTGAAAGACTTCATCTGATTAAAGGGTCAGTTCCTTGGAAACGACGGACACAGCAAAGCAGTGAGCTGCAAATAACGCTAAAATGACAGCAAACTTTATTTTAAACAAGAATTTATTGTATGTTGATATGTGTTGATATGACAACCTGGTGATTGTTTTCATAGCAGTAGCATCTTGCCTTCTGCTCATGTTATGAGGACATAACTATGCTGCATATTTTAAATATTATTACATAAACAGTTTTGCATTGTTTTTATCCATTTATGACTTGTTTCTGTACTAAATAGTTGTTATCAAACTACAGCGGGTTAAAGTTCAGTGCTCTTTGACCTGGAGGGGAGCGGGGTGTGAAGTGCCTCAACAGCATTTAAAGAGACTGCACCAAAACGAGTTGCTGTCATATGCATCTCAAAACAGGAGTAAAAGAAGAGCCTGTGGAGCTACAATAACAATGACTTTAGACCAAAGCATTGCAGTTCCACTTTAAATAGACCAGGACTGAATAATTTCAGTGTGGAAAGGAAGGATTTAAAAGCATGACATGTCCCCTTTAAAACTAAACTTGCATTTTCTCCCTCTACAGATGATACACTTTTCTCTGTTTTTCAGTGTTTAACCCTGTCTCTAACCTAGACATTGCTTTTACTGAGACTAACTGTATGAGCTCTCTTTCATACTCTTGACTTGAAAACTGGCTCAGAGTAAATCTGCTTAGCTGTGTGTCTCTCCTAGATGAAGCCACTGAAGAAGCTACTACTGCCTTTAACGTTTTACTTGCACAAGCGTGATTGACACTGCTAAAACATTACTCCTGGCTCTGATTAATTGGTTCTGACCAGGAGCAGCGTATTTCTGCAAATGGCATTAGGAATACTGAAAAAAGGCAGAGGGGCTTGATTTTTTCCACAAATGATCAGTCCACTTTGTACTGTTAGGAGACATGGTGACAGTTTTAACAAATATGTAAAAATACATTTTAACAAAAGTTGCGTACTGCAACTTTAAAGGCAAGTTTTTCTTTCCACTGTCACTATGCTCAGTATGAGGCATTGCTGCAAAATCATTGTCTTGATGCAATCTGCTGGGTTTCTTTAGATAGAAACCTATTAACTAATTTAAATCATAAACTAAATTAGATTGCACTGTTTGATTACTAGCATCAATTGGAATGTGTGTCCTTGACTTGGAATCTGTATGATTTGATTGAACTGACTTTGTAAAGTGCCTTGAGACGATGCCCTATAAATAAACTATAAATACATTATTATTTATAGTCAGTTAGTTAGTTAGTTAGCTAGTTATTATGGGGCTGCATGGTGGTCCAGTTGGTAGCACTGTTGCCTTGCAGCAAGAAGGTCCCGGGTTCAACTTTCTGCATGCAGTTTGCATGTTCTCCCTGAGCGTGGGTTCTCATCGGGTACTCTGGCTTCCTCCCACAGTCCAAAAACATGACTGTTAGGTAAACGGATCCCTTAGGTGTGAATGAGTGTGTGCATGGTTGTTTGTCCTGTACATCTCCATGTTGCCCTGCGATGGATTGATAACCTGCCCAGATAGGCACAAGCTCCCCCATGACCCACTTTGGAATAAGCGGTTAGAAGAAGAATGAATGAATTAATAACAAGTTACTAAAGATTGCACAAACTGCATGTTATCTAAAACTATGTAATCTAAGTGTCACTTGTTCCTGTCCAGGTAATGACAGGTAAATCTCTTGTTTCATTCTGCAGCATGATGATTAAAAACAGCAAGATTCATGTAGAGTGATCTGCTGTGTGACTCAAGTGTAGAAGAATTACTTTAACCTTTATGATAGCAATGGCTCTGGTCAAAAATGGACTGTACAAAAATCTTGAAATGTCTGAAGGTGTTTTGTTCTGTAAAGAAAAGTATTAATGTTTTTTAATCTGTTTTTAACAAGAACACTCAAGCCAAGTTTATTTAGTTATTTATTTATTTGTTTATTTATTGTTCTAGCATTGTATTTATTTCGTTGCTGAATTAATCTAATTTATGTTTTTATTGACTTTATATTTGTTTATACGATGTCCGGTTATTTAGAACATTTCATTTGTGTCTGCTTTGTTTTGTTTTCTGTTTTCTTCATTTATTTCTTTATGGGGGGGGGGAGGGGGGGGGGGGTATTTCATTTAATATCATACTCTTAATTAATCATAAAAAAGGAAATGAAATCCCTACTTTATTTTAAGGATGTACAACATCAACAAACATTGTGACACATACATGACCAGTGTATGTACATCAAGGAAATATGACAATGGAGTTACGGTATGTATCTATGATGAACAGAAAAAACAAAAAAACATAGTTGCAGTCTACTTACTGGGACTGGTGATGCCGGATACATCCCTTTCTGTTCTTCTTGTTCGAGCGCTGACTGATCGCACTGAAAAACATTTAAAAGGACAAATTTATAAAATATGCCCAATTCAAAAAGCCTCAAAAGTCATAAGTCATGTGGAAATCACTCATGCTATCAAAAAGATGGCAGTGTAAGTTGAGCGCCTTTTTATAGTTATAAGTTAATAAATTAAGGAGTCTAAGAAAATTACTTCCCCTCCGTTATTCATGCATGCATGCATTTATGTATCCCAGCTGATGTTTCCTTAAAAAACATGGTTTTCAAGTAATTCTTAAAACACATACTAGGAGTAAGTAAAACATATGCTCCTTTTCCACTTGTTCGATTTGGCCCTACTCGACTATACTTGGCTCATTTTGCGTGCGTTTCCATTAATTTTTTTCCTCACTGGTACCTACTTGTGTGGTCCCTGCTCCTGAGCAGACATGGCCAGGGCTGAGTAGGGACATGTGACGTTAACAGACTGCTGGCCACTGATTGGCCATGGGACCAAGAGAAATGAGAAGGTTTTCGAAGAGCTTGTGCAGAGAACAGTTATTAAACCTCAAGAGCGACTACAATAATATTAAGGACCACAATGGCTGGAACGGGTTATACCGAGATATAGTTTTACTATTTACAAATCATAAACCATACCTGAAAGAAAAGAAAAAGGACACATCTGCTTTCTGAATTACACCCAGGTGGGGCGCTGTATTTAATAACATCCAAAACCTGTTGATCACACATAAAATCAACTGTTCAGAGGCATAAACATTTTCCCCCAAAACACACAAAACAAAACCACCATGAAACAGCGTGTTTGGTTCGGAAATTTATTGACGGTCCTTAAGTGAACCAGCGTCTGCAGGAGGAGGGAGCAGGCAGAGAGCAGCTCCCCATAATCAGACTGCCTTCATCGGATCAAACGGTAGGAAGATCACACTGAATTCATGGTTCATGAATGTCCAATATCCAACCTGAAACTAACTTCACAGCAGTCAAAAGTCTGCAGTTTTGCGCTTTAAAGTCATTGTCCTCATTATTGCCATAGATGAGACAAAATCTTCCTCATAAAGCCCAAGATTGTAACTTGAGGCAAACTATGCAGCATTTCCAGTCCACTTAGCAGCATCTCTCCTCTCCGCTTCTCAGTGGGTCAGTGGAAACACAACAGGTACTGTACCAAGTGGAGCAAACCGAGTGGTGCAGCTTTAAGAAAATGTAGGTAAGTTTTCCTGATTTTGTTTTATACCAGTGTGACCACTGAGAGGAAGACTAATGAGGAAGAGTCTTTTTTTTAACTCACTTATGGTTTGTGTTTGTTACAAAAATAAATACAATCTATGCTTATGGAAACCAATTTGGCTTTACAACTGGAGTAATAAAAGGGGAAAAAGAAAACTAGAAAACTTGAAATGTACAGCTCAGGTTACCTTGTCAGATTCACTCTTTTTTCAAAGAAGTGCAGAGCTTGGTTATCTGATATCCCTAAAAATGCTGCACATTGTTGAATAAGTTTCTCATTTGATGAAAAGAACATTAGAGTTTAACCTAAAAGATTATAATAGCTGGTTCCTTTGACAGTAGCTGGTCTATGAGTCATATAAATGCCCCTTCCTCCTAGCTGTCACTGTGTAATCTGCACAATCAGTTCTAATTTATAGATTTTGGTGAGTTTCACAGTAAGCATGTGTTGATCCAGTTTTGCTAAACCACTGACTGTGGCTGCATCATCTCAAGAGTCAGATGGGATCTAATGTCTCTGTTAATTCAATTTATTATGGAGCCAATCTTCCCTGACACTGCACGGTAACCAAGACCCACTCTTGCCTAAGCCACTTGAACAGGGCACATTTAAAAAAGTGTGAGCTACGGAGTAACACTGTGATATGTGAATCAGTTCCACATGAAAAGCTGATGGTTATCCTCTGTACAGTTTACAACTCTGGAGTATATCTAACTAATGTTAAAAAATCAGTAAAAAACAATCCTTATTTAGCTATGGCAAACATGATGTTCATCAAACCTGTGGAAATGTGCCTGTTTATAGCGACTGCTAAGTAGAAGAATTAAAAGTGAACTCTGCATGAGTTGTTATTCTAGTGATGATGAAACAGTTTGATTACATGATGCAGCATTTTAGTGGCCTTTGATAGACTAACAATTTCTCTTTTGTAAGAGTGAACGTATTTAATGCTAACATAAGAGATAAATCTGTGACGTGTTTCACTCTGTTGTTCCAACAACAGAAGATGGAACGTTTACAAGATGCTTCAGGTCGACCAGACTCTGTTCTCTCTGCACTGACAGCTGCCTTGATGAGATAAATTCATCCGCTGGCTGGGTCAGCCGTACCTTCCTGTTTTTGAGTTCTTAGAAATTTGTCTTTTACCACAAGGCAGCAAATTATGTGAAATTTAGTCTATGCTTATTAGACCAGGAAACTCAGCAGTTTCCACCAATTTTGGGCAAACTGAAGGTGGTTTCTCTGAGGCAGAGGAGTTGAATGTGCCACTATACACTGTGACTGGAAGATGTGAATAAAGCTACTTGTTAGGGAGTTTAAGGATGGTAAGACAACGTGTGCACTCTATGCAAACTTCTGCATCTGTACCTTTAACAAAGATGTCACTGGTCTCTGGGACTAAATGATCATAATTGCATAAAGGGAAGAAAACTGACGCTAAGTTCCATTTATACTCAGAAGTCAAATTTTTAAGTTTCAAGTGGGAAAAAATTTGGTAAAAAGTCTCAGTATTCTGCCTTTTAAAGTCTGAGATTGCTCTCTGTACTAGTCTTCAAAACAAAATATGGCTACCATGTGCACGAATCCTATCAATTCCTGCACTAATAAACTGTTTATTTGCGCATCTAACAGTTTCTATCTCATTTAATCAGCCACATATAGTATTCAGAACTGAACATGTATCAAATGCAGTGAAACAAACTGACATGAGCTTATAATGCTGATATTAGTTAGTCTATTTGTTTAGCTTTTAAACCTTTCTAACCTGCAACCAAAATATTGTTAGGTTTAGTGACATAATTCCCAGTGCTGAATTTTGCACAATTCTAACATTTACTGAATTAAAACACAATTTACTGTGTTTCTGGGCAAAAACAATTATGTGGTTCTGGCCATTCAGGAGTTTCAGCATTGGCTGGGGGAATGTTCAGAAATGACATTTAGTTGCAGCAAATTATATAGGGATGAAGATGTTACACATTTTAAAAATGAATACCCAACCGCTTGGTCATAACTGAGATAAATTCAATATAAATATTCTGAAAACATGCTTCATCCGTGTCTAATTTAGACAAATGTCACTATTTCAAACTGCAAATGAGCAATCAGACTCAATGAAGGGAACCAGTTTTTAGCAAGTCGATGACACTCTCAGTCTTGTTTGCATGTGCATCTCATTTATCCTAGACATACAACTCCTGTAAAGACAGCTTTATGTCTGAACAAATGTAATGCTTTCTGTCAACCCAGAATGCCCCTGAAATTATGTTTTATGTTTATTAGTCTTTCACTCCACATATTTGCCATTCATGCATGACAAGAAGATCGGAATTGTTGAAAGAAAGCCATAAGAAGTCAAGTTTTCCACAAGCCATGTTGGGGACATAACAAACATGTAGAAGGACGTACTCTGGTCAGGAAAAGCCAAAATTTTAATTTTTGGTCTAAAGGCAAAACTATATCTGTGGCAGAGCAACTGACAAGCAACTACAACCCTCAACACACTGTCTGCAAACATGTTGGTGGCAGCATCATGCTGTGGGAATTCTCCCGCAGGAACAGGGTATCTGGTCTGAGTTCATGGGGAAACAGTTGGAGCTAAATCAAGGCATTAGTTCTGAAGGCAGAAAAGACTTGAGAATGGTCCAGTCAAAGTCCAGACCTAATTCCAATTGAGAATATGTTACTGGACTTGAAAATTACTTTTAACAGACCCTCACTTTCCAACCTAACTGAGATTTCTGTGTCTAGATTTGCAATGCTGGTAGACATTTCCAAAAAGACCAGCAGCTGAAATTGTAGCCAAAGACTATTCTGCAAAAACAGACACAAGGGGGTTGAATAAAAATACAAGCCCACTTTTCAGACTTTTAGCAACAGTCTTATTCATTATAATTGTATAAGTCATGTCTGTATATATCTCAGATCATGAAAAATATAGAAGTCAATCGAATCTGTCGATGCTTACAACTAAAAACATGTCTGTACCTTCTAACTCTTCAAAGGGAAAATAAAGTCTGGAAAAAAATAAACAGCACACAAGTACACACCCTTCTCAGACATAAACTGCTTTAAACAGGCAAAGATGACCAATGCAACAAACATACATGCAACACCTTTAAATCTGGAAGTGCCATATCTGTACAACACGTGTAGCTGTGTAGTTTAATATGAAAGTAATGTACCAACTATTAATAAGCAAACATGCATTACGTAAGTCAGTGAGGTTAAATCTAAACCACAGGAGTGACATCTGCAATGTGTTGATACAAAAGTGTGTTTGTCTACAGTGGAAACTGAACTCACCTGCTCAGTCTTGTCTGAGGCCTCAAAAACACACACAAACACACCATACCTATGTCTATTTTACTTTTAAAGGCTTTGTAATCTTTTGTCATATTTTCCTCATGAGTGCTACGTGCAGCAGAGGTCACTACACTTATGTGATGCATAAAAATGGGAGTTGGTTTTAACACTGAGGGAAAACTTGAACTTTTGAGGGGTACTGCAAGTCACAAAATCTCCCAGAATAAACATACGGATGTATGTGTGTTTGCACCAACATTCAGCTGATTGATGTCATTTGTGGTGTTTAGGGAGGCCTATAGCATCTGGGTATGTGTGTGTTTGGCACAACCACTTGAGAGCATGATCATGCATGCACAAATGCATCAACTGATCAGTCACTGGTGTCAAATGAATACAGAAACAAATAGTTGTAAAGTATGCCACAATTTGCAAAATTTAAATACAGGTCCTTCTCAAAAAATTAGCATATTGTGATAAAGTTCATTATTTTCCATAATGTCATGATGAAAATTGAACATTCATATATTTTAGATTCATTGCACACTAACTGAAATATTTCAGGTCTTTTATTGTCTTAATACGGATGATTTTGGCATACAGCTCATGAAAACCCAAAATTCCTATCTCACAAAATTAACATATTATTAAAAGGGTCTCTAAACGATCTATGAACCTAATCATCTGAATCAACGAGTTAACTCTAAACACCTGTAAAAGATTCCTGAGGCCTTTAAAACTCCCAGCCTGGTTCATCACTCAAAACCCCAATCATGGGTAAGACTGCCGACCTGACTGCTGTCCAGAAGGCCACTATTGACACCCTCAAGCAAGAGGGTAAGACACAGAAAGAAATTTCTGAACGAATAGGCTGTTCCCAGAGTGCTGTATCAAGGCACCTCAGTGGGAAGTCTGTGGGAAGGAAAAAGTGTGGCAGAAAACGCTGCACAACGAGAAGAGGTGACCGGACCCTGAGGAAGATTGTGGAGAAGGGCCGATTCCAGACCTTGGGGGACCTGCGGAAGCAGTGGACTGAGTCTGGAGTAGAAACATCCAGAGCCACCGTGCACAGGCGTGTGCAGGAAATGGGCTACAGGTGCCGCATTCCCCAGGTCAAGCCACTTTTGAACCAGAAACAGCGGCAGAAGCACCTGACCTGGGCTACAGAGAAGCAGCACTGGACTGTTGCTCAGTGGTCCAAAGTACTTTTTTCGGATGAAAGCAAATTCTGCATGTCATTCAGAAATCAAGGTGCCAGAGTCTGGAGGAAGACTGGGGAGAAGGAAATGCCAAAATGCCAGAAGTCCAGTGTCAAGTACCCACAGTCAGTGATGGTCTGGGGTGCCGTGTCAGCTGCTGGTGTTGGTCCACTGTGTTTTATCAAGGGCAGGGTCAATGCAGCTAGCAATCAGGAGATTTTGGAGCACTTCATGCTTCCATCTGCTGAAAAGCTTTATGGAGATGAAGATTTCATTTTTCAACACGACCTGGCACCTGCTCACAGTGCCAAAACCACTGGTAAATGGTTTACTGACCATGGTATCACTGTGCTCAATTGGCCTGCCAACTCTCCTGACCTGAACCCCATAGAGAATCTGTGGGATATTGTGAAGAGAACGTTGAGAGACTCAAGACCCAACACTCTGGATGAGCTAAAGGCCGCTATCAAAGCATCCTGGGCCTCCATAAGACCTCAGCAGTGCCACAGGCTGATTGCCTCCATGCCACGCCGCATTGAAGCAGTCATTTCTGCAAAAGGATTCCCGACCAAGTATTGAGTGCATAACTGTACATGATTATTTGAAGGTTGACGTTTTTTGTATTAATAAACACTTTTCTTTTATTGGTCGGATGAAATATGCTAATTTTGTGAGATAGGAATTTTGGGTTTTCATGAGCTGTATGCCACAATCATCCGTATTAAGACAATAAAAGACCTGAAATATTTCAGTTAGTGTGCAATGAATCTAAAATATATGAATGTTAAATTTTCATCATGACATTATAGAAAATAATGAACTTTATCACAATATGCTAATTTTTTGAGAAGGACCTGTATATACTATAAACATGTTCCTATAAATATATTCTTCTGAACTTTACCCTACACTTAAAATAGACCCTTCTTTCACACAGGCAAAAGAGGACACAAACATTAAAGTATACAGTGTCTTTCTACATCCTCCTGATATTTTTATGTTTGCTCAGGGAGGCCACGCGGCTTGTGTTTGAGCAGGAAGATAGAGGAGGTGAAGGATCTTCCCTCCCTTTTTTCTCTCTGACCTCTTTTAGGGAACTCCCTTCCCTTTAGAGTGAGGCATTTCGATTAACACATAAATCAATGTAGCTAGTTGTAGACATTGCAAAAGTAAAGCTAGAGCAAATCTTTCAAAACATAAGGAGTGATATTTCAAGTATAATGACAGGCATTCATTTCAGTCAATTATCTCATTCTGCCTACAGCCTTCAACAGACCCTTTACTGTCTTACGGTGACATTGAGAAGTTTATATACACTTATCATGGAGATGAACATCACATCTATACTGTTTTCTCTTCAGGGTGAAATGATTAAAGAACAATTTAAATTATTTTGCAAGAGACGAAAATGTTGTGCCCAAGACAGGCATGGTTGGGCTAGTAGGTTTTTAAGCCTATTCCCTAGCCTGTCCCAGACTGTCATCCTTATATGAAAGGCTATTGATTAAGAACCCGGGGACAACTCGTGAACTGGAAATAAGCCCCAAGCTCCAAAATCGACGCTTTCAAGCACGACTGAATTATTTTACTCTCTACGAGTAAAATGCCTTCAGTAAAAACGTTGAGCTGTTTGGTTACCACGACAAGAAGTATGTTTGGAGTGGTCAAGGTGGGGCTTATAAACACTGATCTACCACTTCCAACTGATCTAAATGTTGTTATTTTGTACTGCTGCTATTTGTGCGTTTTTTCTTCAAAGTATTTGCTACTGGCTGTGAAACAAATTAATCCTTAGGGATAATACAAATTACCTTGACCTTTACATTGACAGCCAAGCATGGTGGAGGTAGAATCATTTTGAGGGACCTTATTTACTGCCAGAGAGGACTACCTTCAAATGAATCCAATGAACCTCAAATTTTTAATAAACAGACAATCAAAAGAAGAGTGTCCACATATCCTCTCAGAGTTAAGTGTGATGGGAACAGAAAGTCTGTAGTTTTTCAACTTGCTGAAGAACATTCAAACAGTTATTAGTGGGATCATGTGTGGATTAAGTATATATGTGTAATCCACACCTCAGTATTATGTAAAATTCAGTATCTAGTCTCATGCGATCTATTCCACCTGTTTCTACCTAGCTTCAAGAAAACAGACTTTCTTGCAGTCTTTAGTTTTAGCTACAGTTCTGACTCCTAAGGTTTCTTTTTTCTCTTGCAGAGTTGCTCTGAATTTCTGGCATGATCTATATCACCTTAGGGTAGGTGTGGACAATTTTCTTGCAATCATAATTTGTCAAGTTGAACATGTGCATGCAAAAAGGTTAAATGTCACTGAGCTCCGTCTTGGTTCCGGCTTTTCAATCTTCCTCCATTGTGTTTTTATGGCCCTCATTACACATGTTGAGGGTATGCTGCAAACAGCGTTTCACAACACTGGGGAGTGGACAAGGGGCTGGGGGCAATTATGAAAAAAAGAGAGGGGGAGTGAAATAATGAAAAGAAAGAAAGCGAGACTGAGCGAAAAGGCCAAAAGGCCTTTTTTCAAGATAGTTTCTTACGGCCTGGATAAGACCTTTAGTTTTTTTGCACCAGGGCCTGCGCCAAAGTAAGCCTCGCAGAGAACACACCCTCACACCCACACAGCACCCAAGTCATGCAGAAACATGGATGTACAAGCAGTTTGGGCAAGACATTGACTTTGACCTTTGAAACACACTCATCATGAGTCCTGATGCCGAAGCGACAGACTGGTGACACCTCTTCCTACTTCTGCTTCACTCAGGACACTCACTGAAAACCAGCACTACTCTGCCAAACACACAAAATCTGTCTGTTCTCTTCACAATGCACACTAATGTGTAAGTTACGTGTTTGTGACATGACTAAACCAGAATGCTGCTGCAGTCCATAAAACAATGTGACCGTTTTAGATATGGATCAGGTAAAGTTGTTAAAACCCAAGAGTGCCGGTTAAATATCTCATAGAGCTTTTATGAGATGTGACCTCACCTGAGAACTATCCACTTACTGTAAATCATAGGTGAACAACTGAACAAGTGAGTTTATTTACTTAGAAAGTCTTAGAAAGGCAACCCAGGTTTTGAAAAACAGCCTTAGCATTTGTAAGTTAGCACAGAGTTTCATGTTTGGATAGAGGAATTAAGAAGAGGCAGCTAAACAAACATTGTCATTCCATCTTAACACTGAAGCATGCAGCATCATGAGCCTGATCCACGGTCGATGCAGAACTTGTTTGCACATTGTAAGGGTGTGCACAGAGAAACATATAAATCTGTTTTTTCTCTGGACTTTTAAAGTGCAAAAAAATTGTATTTCTCCACCTCAGATTTCTTCTGTCTTTGCCTTGTTGCTTCAAATTATCACACAATTTTCAATATTTGAGATAACCTGAGAACATAAAACAGTTTTCCAGTGATGATTTAATTTTTTAAAGGAAAAACAGACAAGCTAAACCAGCTGCTTTCTATGTAAACCTGTAATTTTCTCACTTATTATTTTGGACAGCTGGTTTCAGTTCCAATAGCCACACCCAGGCCTGATTGCTGCCAGATCTGTGGTGTGAAGAAATCACTTATATAGAACCTGTCTAACAACATGAAGTAGGCAAAACAAAATGTCAATAGCAATACATTGGGCTCAGAAAGAAATTCAAGAGAAATTCAAGAATAAATAAGAAAAAGTGCAGCGTGTATTTACACAAATTATCTTTTATTTTTAAACACTTTTGCAATCTGACACATATAAGTGCGACAAAAACGTAGAACCAGAACCGAAGGTGAACACTTTAGCGGATTGTTACGAACATTAAAATATTTATTCAAGTCATGACATGAAATGGCTGCTCTTGCCAAAACATTTTCCCTGCCTGAACCCTGACTTTCGGCCCTGCTAAACACAACATGCTTTTCATTTGTCCTATAATAAATGTTTCAACAAGTGTGTTAGTTAATCAGATAACAGTGCACAGCTACCGCATCTGAAATACTTAAACACACTCGTATCTGCTCTAATAGCCACGTCTGGATGCCAGTTCACACACTTCGACCGTGCATCAGAACCTCTCTGAGCCTGCCATTATCTTTTTACAAGTTTCTCCAGGCCTCGGGCGTGCCGTACAACACTAGCCGCCTGTTGTATCAGCTGACAGCTCCAGCGGCCAGTATCACATCTTGGCTGCAGATAATAAACACAAAGCAGAGTGGACACTTGAGAGCAGGCTACGCATACCGGCGAGAAGAGGAGCATAGACATAGAATGTTGGTCTGCAGCAGCAGGGGAAGTCCAGGCTGCAGGTGACACTTGGTAGTGAACATATTGGATAAAAATTAAAGAATTTTGCTTTTGTTTCCACAACTGATTATGCTTCCATACTCCAAATACAGAGGAGAGCTCTGCTCGTATGGTTAGTCCACATTCTGATATACAGGGGTTGGACAATGAAATTGAAACACCTGTCATTTAATGTGGGAGGTTTCATGGCTAAATTGGACCAGCCTGGTAGCCAGTCTTCATTGATTGCACATTGCACCAGTAAGAGCAGAGTGTGAAGGTTCAATTAGCAGGGTAAGAGCACAGTTTTGCTCAAAATATTGAAATGCACAGAAAATTATGGGTGACATACCAGAGTTCAAAAGAGGACAAATTGTTGGTGCACGTCTTGCTGGCGCATCTGTGACCAAGACAGCAAGTCTTTGTGATGTATCAAGAGCCACAGTATCCAGGGTAATGTCAGCATACCACCAAGAAGGACGAACCACGTCCAACAGGATTAACTGTGGACGCAAGAGGAAGCTCTCTGAAAGGGATGTTCGGGTGCTAACCCGGATTGTATCCAAAAAACATAAAACCACGGCTGCCCAAATCACGGCAGAATTAAATGTCAACTCTCCTGTTTCCACCAGAACTGTCCGTCGGGAGCTCCACAGGGTCAATATACACGGCCGGGCTGCTATAGCCAAACCTTTGGTCACTCATGGCAATGCCAAACGTCGGTTTCAATGGTTCAAGGAGCACAAATCTTGGGCCGTGGACAATGTGAAACATGTATTGTTCTCTGATGAGTCCACCTTTACTGTTTTCCCCACATCCGGGAGAGTTACGGTGTGGAGAAGCCCCAAAGAAGCGTACCACCCAGACTGTTGCATGCCCAGAGTGAAGCATGGGGGTGGATCAGTGATGGTTTGGGCTGCCATATCATGCCATTCCCTTGGCCCAATACTTGTGTTAGATGGGCACGTCACTACCAAGGAGTACCGAACCATTCTTGAGGACCATGTACATCCAATGGTTCAAACATTGTATCCTGAAGGCGGTGCCGTGTATCAGGATGACAATGCACCAATACACACAGCAAGACTGGTGAAAGATTGGTTTGATGAACATGAAAGTGAAGTTGAACATCTCCCATGGCCTGCACAGTCACCAGATCTAAATATTATTGAGCCACTTTGGGGTGTTTTGGAGGAGCGAGTCAGGAAACGTTTTCCTCCACCAGTATCGTCTAGTGACCTGTCCACTATCCCGCAAGAAGAATGGCTTAAAATCCCTCTGACCACTGTGCAGGACTTGTATATGTCATTCCCAAGATGAATTGACGCTGCATTGGCTGCAAAAGGAGGCCCTACACCATACTAATAAATTATTGTGGTCTAAAACCAGGTGTTTCAGTTTCATTGTCCAACCCCTGTATATACATTTGAAAAACAGTGAAGCAGATTTTACTTTTATTTTAATTTTAATGACAATGGCTCTTAATAACTAACTAGCTAAAAATGATAAAGCACCAATTAAGGTTTTTTAATTTAGATATCTTAACATATGAAGTTTTTTTTTTAGATTTTCTGTTTTTTCATAGAATATTTGCATTGACTTGATGACTAAAAGTACCAGCAGCATTTTTTAGATCTATTTTAGTCTTTTTCTTTACATAATTTCCTACAAATATCAACATCCCTTAGAAGAATGTCTTTTTGCAAAAGTTCTATTTTTTTCTTTATTTTAAAACCTATAAACATAAATAAAATGTATTTTTCAAAAGGATGGAGGGACAGACGGATAGATGGAAAGGCAAAATAAAATAAAACACCTTCTGCAGAGTTATACGATAAATCTATGCACAAAACGTTTTTGGAAATCAGTAGATCTGAATGCCTGAGTTTATCTAATTTACTTGGAAAAACAAACATTTACATTTTTCATCATCATGTATTTACTTTCACACAGTTTCACTGCTATTTTCACAAGTTTTTTCCAAGCTTAAACCTCTGTAAAGTACAAACCCACATTTTTGGATCAAACCACAGCACTGTATATGCATGTCCACATGTTCCAGCACCTTATTAGCCTATTATTCACAGCCTTGTAGCTTTCAAATTGAAGGTTAGACCATCCCCGGCATGCTCTGCTAGATGACAGGGCAAATATGTCTCAACACAGTTTATAGCTCAACTTTCAAGTTACCATCTAACAATTGCTCCAGGCTTTGAATCAAAGCCTTGCTCGCCCTCCAGTATAAACAGGCTAAAAGTCATAATGCAGCATGGAGTGAGGTACCTGTCACACAGGTAGTAGTAGATTTGGAGCGTATGTGTGCTTTTTTCTGAGTAGGACATGAAAGCACATACCAGGAGATGTGTACTTAGAAAATGTTGACTCTGTGTGTTGTTGTGTTCATACAGGTTACTCATTGATCCAGACAACTTAAGGGAGTGGTGTACAATGCAGGGATCAGTGCCCCAAGTACAAGAGGTTGCATGTATGCATAGATATGCACACAACCACCCTTAAACATCAAATATCACCATTGGTTTTATATGGGCAATCTTTAAAATCTGCTTGTGTGTGAGAAAGTTTTTCTTATTTTCTTGCAAACAGACACACACATGTCCACACACAAGTCAGACACCCTGGATGCTTGTCCAAACACCCCTTCACACTGAACAGAAAGGACCTTTCACAACACATCCACACAACAGATTAAATGCACACCTTGTAATGGGACTCACACACACACACACACACACACACACACACACACACACAGAGGAGGAAGAGGAGGAGGCGAAGCAGCATGACCCAACATGTGCTTGGCTCCAATGAAAAACTGTCAGACGCTCCATCGCACCTAAAGTCTCTGGGAAGAGGAGCCGGGAAAGCTGACCTTCTGAAGGCTATGGTCCATGTCGGAGTTCGGAGGAGAAACAAAAGGAGGGGGGCTTTTGAGCTCTGAATGGAGAAATAAGTGATAAAGCTGCCTGCCACAGCAGAAAGTGAAAGAAGGAGACAATACTAGACAGAAGAAAGACAAAAGCAGGGGACAATGGCTTGTGTGCATGTAAAGATATGCTGTGATGGTTTTGGAGCCTTATTTTAAAAGATATATAACAAAATTAAAATAGCGTAAAAGTAGATGAGAATAACCTGATGACATGTAAATAACATACTGTAAGTACCTAGTACCTAAGTAGTACTGTTTAATCTAATTTAATTTGTGAAAATGATGCATTCATACATGCAAAATAAAAAAGTTATGTGCAGATTTTGGTGCTCATGATAATAAAATAAAAAATTAGCAAACATAATTCACATCATAAAAAACAAAACAAAACAAATAAAACCGTAACTTACAGTAAAACCAACACTTACAGTAGGTAAATTATGCATGTTAGAACAATTCAAAGTGCTTCAGTGACAATCTTTACTGTTTACTGCATACTCACTTGACCTCCAAACGGCACATGTTCAGCAGACAGAAAATAACATTAAAACTTTAACGTTGTTTACAGACCCGAAGTCTCACCAGACACAGACACACTTGTATATGTGTCAGGTGCATTTCTGGTTAAATATGTTTGTTCATAATTCAGTGAAGTAATTGATTACTCAATTAAATGTAACTAACCAAATGTAGCTAGTTACTAACCACCTCATGCCATGACACCATAACCACAGTGCTTCATAGCATGTTTCTACTTTCTAACAAAGTACTAATTCACAATTTTTTTATTACTTTGACTTGGCCAATCCAATATAATACTTGTTTTCTCCTTCAATAATTCCTCGCTTAAGTCTCACACAGACTAATGACATTTATTATTATTTTTTTAAATCTTAGTTTTAGAGTCATTTCGACCCAAATGCAACAAAATATGCCCAAACTATGACCATACGACCGCTGTGCTTTATCAATGGTTGTTGACTTTCCAGTTCAACTGGCCAGTTGACAGATAAGGTGGGGAGAGTCTTCAAAAGAGTTTTAATTCACCCAGCAAAGTGCTCCTCATTTGAACAAAGAAGACTTATTTTGGCTTCCTTTGGAAAACATTTCGATCCATCCTCTCAATTTTATAAATACACAATTTTAGACACACAAATTCCTCTATTTATATGAGATTCATTTCCGGTTCCTTTGACCTTTTTATGTGTTTTTCTGCATCTGTTGAGTGTCTTTGGCCGCACCTGTTATTGCATGCATTCTCGCAGCCAGTCATAAAACAAGCAGAACCTTTAAGCTTGGTTAGATTTGATCCAGATGCATAAAGCATCTCGTTCCTCCGGACGGAAAAAAAAGGTCACCTGCGTCACCTTTCTGTCATGATGTCACAGCCTGTTTATGTGACTCTGTGAGCGGAGCCAAGAAATGGATCAAAAAACCACACCCACAACTCCCGCAGCCATGGGGCCGTTTGCAAAAGGGGAATTTTATAAATGCATAGATTTGAGGAGGAGCGGTGTTGAAAAATGTAGGCTTTTTACTGGGCGTTCTGTTGAATAAACCCAAAATGTACTTTTTTTATTTTCATAAATATGAAGAGATAATGGTGTTGTCCCGGTGAAAGGATCCATTCTCTCACCTGGAAACGAGGATTTCTTCATGGCTGCCGATGTGTCTTCCCTTCGCAGTATTTTAATTCAAAAGCGGAAAATATCAAGGTGTTGTTTGCATCCGTAACTTTCCCAGACTGCTTCTCTCCGTGCGTCTCTGCCTCCTTCGGTATCACCTATGAACGGATCAGTCTCAAAAGTCGCTCTTGTGTCCTAAACTCCCTAAACTTTGCCCCAGTCTTTTATTCCCTCGACCTGCTTGAGGAAACAGTTTATGTGTTGAATATTCAAATAATCTCGCCTGCGCTCCTGACGCACGCCCTATCCCAGGAGCGGGAGTGGTTTACAGTAACTGTGCGGGGGCTTTCGCCTATCAGCGAAGGAATAAAGACTGCTATCTTACCTGTGCGCTCAGGGAGCTATCTGGCGTGGATTGTTGGATTGGGAATATCTGATTAAATTAGTGTGCTGGTCTGATTGTTGCGCAAAGTTCAAATCGACATTCAGTGCATACACAAACCACCTGTGCACAGTGCTGACAGGCTGCAGTGTGTTTGGTGTTGGGTTGTGGCCTGGTAAACTGTTTGGACTATAAACTTTAAGTCTTGGTGGCGCCACGTTTAGCAGCTATATGAAGCGTTCAGTGTTTCCAACGACCTTTCCCCTTTCAAAATCTGAAATGTCAGACTGTGTCATCCCGCTTCACGCTCATCAGACACATAGATGCACATCCTGCCGGTGGGTCTGAGCTGCAGAGACTTATTTCGGTTTCTGCGTGGGTTGATCAGTTTCCTCCAAGCACTCCAATGCATTCAGGAAGGAAGTCCTGAGTGACTGAGGAGAAAATTTAAAGTTTGTACTGATGTAATGTTTCAGTTTGCTCTCTCTAAGAGCACCTGTCAGTATTCAAGCTCCTCACACAAGGCGAATCAGCCATTACCTTGCTTCATGTAACAAATTAAATTACTTGTGGAACTAATTTTAGTTTTCCTGCAAGAAGAAACAGCAACTAGTGATCTTTGCAAAAATATTTCCCAATCAATTATATCAAAAGTATTCATACCCTTTAAACTTTTCCAACTTTTTTCACCTTACAATTACAAACTTTAATTCATTTTGTTGAGATTCTGTTATATACACCAGCACACACTAGGGGTTGATTGTAAGGTAGAAAACAAAAAAGTTAAATGTGCATTTGTATCCAGCCCCATTTACTTTGATGCCCCTAAATAAAACCCACTGCAAAAAAAATACCCTTCACAAATCACCTAATTAGCAAAACAAGTCAACCTGTGAGCAATTTCATCTTAGTACAAATAAAGACGTCTATGAGGTTCATAGAGAACATTAGAGAACTATCAGCATCACGCAGCCCAAGGAACACAGCAGACAGGTCAGGGGTAAAGCTGTGCAAAGGTTTGGAGCAGAGGTAGGTTCTAAAAAATATTCCAAGCTTCAGAATCATATCAAGCACTGTCCAATTCATTATTTGCAAATGGAAAGAGTATGGTAACACTGCAGTCCTACAAAGACTGGGTTGTCCACCTCAATTGGTTGTTTGGGAAAAGGGAGCAGTAATCAGAGACGCAGCCAAGAGACCCCTGGTAACTCGGGAGGAGCTGCAGAGAATCTGTTGTGAGGGGCGAGAAAACTGTTGTTGAAAGGAACCCACAACAACTCCTGTTTGTTGTTTGCCACACATCATGTAGGGGATGGACAATACTTAAAAATGTGCACTGGACAGATGAGACCAAAGTTAAACTCTTGGTTAGAAAACGTACACTTCCCATTATTCTAAACACACCATTCCCAATGTGAAACATGGCCACCATTAGGATCATGGTATTACTAAAAAAGTACTAAATAAATTAAATCCTTTTACCATTCAAATCTTGTTTAGTGTGTGAGATTCTTGAGACTTGGACAAGGGTTCACCTCCCATCAGGACAACAAGACATACAATTTAATGATTTAGAACAAATCAGATCATATTCATGTTAAAATGGTCTAGTCAAAGACCAGACCTAAATCCAATTGAGAATTTGTGTCAAGACTTTAAATTGATGTTAGCAGAAGTTCTCCATTCAATTCGCCTGAGCTAGAGGTATTTAAAAAACAAGAAGACTGGGCAAAACTTTCAGTCTTACGATTTACAAAACTTGCAGACTATAAGCATGGTTGGTCCTACAAAGTATAAATCCCTAGTAGCTGAATGCAGATTTGTTCCACATTTTTTAAAATTTACTTAAAGAAATGAAACCATCAGAAAAAATACATAGAAATTTGTGACTTTCACAACTGTCACAGGTTGTTGTTTTTTTGTTTTTGTTTGTTTTTTCCAGGTTAAACAGACAATATAACAACGTAAATGATTAAAAAACAAGAATTGGATCCACAAGTTTGAATTTTGTCCAGATTTTCTTTGATTCACAAGGTCAATATGGCAAAAAGAGGTCCCACTGACATATGGTTAAATATCTCTTGGTAAGTTGCACCTCATCAAGTTACTGGTATATTTCTGGTCAGATGTTTGACAACTCTTCCTGACTGAACTAATATTGTTGAGGTTAAATAGGAATCATTTTCGTAATGGGGAAGACCGTGTTGTGTACTACAACCATCTGACCCAAACTGACACTCTTAGACTTCAGGACAAGGTTCTTCCAGGGCAGGTCGCCAGTCCATCACATTCTGTGCCTTCTGGAGAAAAGAGAACAGTTACAATAAGAATTAGTTTTGATATACTGAAGATGAGGTAAGCAGATCTAAGAATACTCTACAGGCATGGTGGAGGTGGCATCATGCTTAAGGGGCTGGACTGCTGCCAGTGGTGCACAAGTTGGATGAAACAATGAAGAAGGAAGACAAACTCAAAATTACTCAACCACATTTCACATCAACCACTGGGGGATTTAACCTGACTTTTGGGACATTTGCTTTTATAAATCAATAATATGTCAACCACATCCTGATTCTGCTGTAAAAGCCAGGTGCACTTTAATCAGAAAAATAGGAGTTAGTGCATTAAAGTATTTTCCACCTTCAGACCCAATCTGTGTGGAAAAAACTGTGAAAAGATCATCTAAAACTACGTCACATCCAAACAGCAACCTACACCACTGAAAGCACCTACAGATATGAACAACTTTCCACTGTTTTTCTTATATATTCTGCAGATCAGGATATCGGATACCGAGTTGTTTTTCTTCAAAGCTGGCTGTCAACACGCAAGATTTCATTTGGTTTCCGTCCACATTTGTGACAGAGGTTCATCCGCTGTTTATCTATTGCTGCTTTGCAGTATTTTGCATGTCAGCTTTCTGACACAGATCTTTTATGCTGTTTCCTGTCACAATGTTCTGCAGAAATTGTGCTGCACGTGTGTGCTGGCTCTTGTTTTACCTTTTAAAACTGAGAAAAGCAATGTAAGAAAAAAAAAAAGTGCATAAAGTTCATTTAAAAAAAAACAAACCTGTGGTGCCATGTGGATGCTCTCGCTGTAATTGTGCTTTGGTTGCGTTTCTCGGAACAGTGGTCTCAGTTTCCGACTCTCGCTGCAACTTGTTGCACTGTTTGGTTTCCATCTCACTCTGGACCATTCGTAAGTGGTCCCACTTAAAAGCACGTTGACAAAAAACAATAGCCGTGTTCCTGCACTGCTCATCGCTGACATTTCTCCCACTGACACACAGGAAGACACGTTTCACACTTCAGGGTCCTGTAGACCATCTTCGTGAAGAAAATAAGATAGAACCTTTGACCACAAACCCGCCACAACAGTAAACATCCACTTTAAACTTTGCAACCATTTTTTCCTTTTACCTAGCTCTTTGTGTTGACTCATACAGTCTTTTATCTGTCAACCTTAACTAGACATGTTTGAACAGCTTCAAGATTTATAACGTGTGAAAGCCCACTATTTGGTTAAGTGAACACATGGACCAGCTGGAGTTGGTGGTGGTAATAAATTATGCTTTTTCTGCTTGTGTGGCCTAATATTGATCTTTAACTCATGTTTTTTGATCTATTATAAGCTCCATTTTCCTCTTTATTTTCAAGAACAGAATTACTGTTTGTATGTCATCTGACATTCTGTCAGTCATTTTGGACCCATATCTTTGTGAAAATAACAATTTCAGCTTTTGAAATAGTAAACATTATGAGAAGTTACTTTAAGATACTCCAGAATGACAGTCTGGCAAGCAGGCAGACGTTTATACTACTGAATAGGTTTTGTAACCATAAATCTGGCACTGTACGCCTACAGTTTCTCCTAACTCTGCCCACACTTACTATAATACCTGAGACTTTTACATTCACAATCACTGATTCCCTTGTTGTGGGGTGAGCAGGTAGTGGCTTTAGTGTAAAAGCAGACCACTATGTGTTAAGAGGTGGTGGGAGAGACGCAAACTGAAACCCTTAAAACTGGCAGCCAAATTACAGTATTTAGTCCCACTGAACATATTAGGACCAGTTACAACCACTAACTCCACTGTATTTTGTTTGAAATATATTTGGCAGACCATCATAAAGTAGTGCATAGCTGTAAAATCAAAGGAGAAATATATATTGTATCCAAAGATCCAAAGATCCAAAGATCCAGAATGGTATGCATATTCAGTTTGTATGCAGTGTTTTCATGTATGTATGTACACCCCCCCCCCCCCCCCCCCTTACTCTGATAGCACAAAATGAAATACCTTATAAGTAAATAGAGTCCACTTGTGTGTACCATGTGATCTAAACATAAAGAAAGCTTTTATCAAAAGGCATCAAAGGTTATTTTTAGAGGACGTTAGTGCACATCATTCTGAACACATAGTCCCCAAGGTGGCACGTGGCGGTGGCAGCATCATGCTGTGGGGATGCTTTGCTTCAGCAGGCAAGACAAAACATGTTGATGGGGAGCTAGATGGAGCTAAATATAGGGCAGTCTTGGAAGAAAACTTGTTAGAGGCAGTAAAAGACTTGAGACTGCAGCACAGGGTTACCTTCCAGCATGATGGTGACCCTAAACAGAGTTATAGGGGACATAGTCAGAGTGGTTTAGATCAGTGTTTTAAAATGGCCCAGTCAGAGTTCAGATATTCACAAGTAATTATATGCCACCCCCAAGATGTTTGTGTTATTGCCATTTCCATTTTGTAAGCACTGAGTAATTATGTCTGACCTAGGAAGGCTACTAAAGCTGGTGTGCAACCCTTTTCAGCAGAAAGTTACAGGAATATTTCACAGTTTAAGAAACTTAGACCTGACATAGATCAGTCAAACTGAACTGAGTAATTAAATGAATCCTTTCTTTCTCAAAATCACAAAGTAAGAGCATTTTAGTGCTACTCTGGCATCCGGAAGACCTATAACAAGCATATAAATACCAAATAACATATTCATCTTACTTGGACTGCATCCTTTTAGGCTAATTATGGATCAAAACTCTGCTGAGATTTTGTGAAAAAAAAAAAAAACGAGATTCTTGCTTTTTAAAAAACAAAAAAAAAACACATCTAAACTATCTTCTCATCCTCTGAGGCCAATATTTTGGTTTTTGAATTGAGGAGCTTGGCCAGCGTAATATTCATGAAAGAACCGTTATCATACAGCACACTTTTCAGAGTTTGTGAAGAAGAAAAATTAAAGCCATGTATATTTTACCACCAACTTCCAAATGTGAGCTAGTCTGTATTGCTGTAATATCCTGATAAAATACACTGAAGTATGTGACAAACGGTGAAACACTTGAGGTTTCTAAACTTTTGTTAGTCAATGTTAAAGTGTTGAATTATGAAGAAAGCTTGAAACTTAGTAAAAGTATTGCTTTATTGATTAAGATTAGAAAATACAGACAAATTGTATAACATACATAGTATGGTATCTCACACAGCACAGCAAAATAAACCATGAGTTTATTTACAATTTACTATTACATTTTATACTTAGGTTCCTTTAAAAACACTTTATCAGAAAAATACTGCAAGAATAACAATCAAATCAAAACGTACAATATACATTCTTCCTATAATACAGTTAGTATTAACATTTCAGTCTGGAACTATGCAGATACTTTCTTGAAATCTAGTTGGAGTGTAATATTTTATTGGAGGAACTTAGTTGGAAGTGTTCATTGTAGACATGCTTTGCCTAAATTTGCTACATACATTTCTTGATCATGACTATGTTCACAATGTCTTATATGGCCTGAGCTCAAACACAACACCAAAGTATTGTCATTTACCTGAATGATCATTTTGATCAAAGTCACCTAATTTCAGCTTAAATCCATGACATAGGGAGCATCAGGGTTTGGTGATACTACTTCTTAAATCACTTACAAAACAACAAGCTGAAACCTGAATTAAGAAAGTGACAAGACATTGACTTATTTTGAAAAAGTTTTGAAAAAGTTCTGATTCATCTTAGATGCTGTGTTATGACCTAATCGTTACTAAGAACATCACCGAAAATCTGAGGACAGAAAATATAATTTAAAATTATAAAACAAAACAAAAAAAAACAATTTTATGATTTTGTTTAAAATTTTGTTCAACACTCATGTTTTCCAGTTTAAGAAAAACATTACAAAGATTTACAAAGTACCATTTTATGATTTATTTTGTCCATTCCCTTTGTCTTTGCTGACATACTCTTGTGAACACATGCTTGGTTTTTGAACATGTGCATCTGTTGGGGAAGAGCAGGAGGTGCGATGTTGCACCACAGGCATCGCTTTTGTCTTTGTGGCCCACAATGTAAAAGGCTTCAAGCAGGTTAGCAACCTGCAGACTCACATTCTCAACGCCTGATTGTTCCTCGCATGTCCTCATAAACGTCACCGTTTGTAGCAACACGCCTCGGTTTCGTTGTGCTGTCTGAGACCTTGGTGTGGTCACAAAAGATTTACAGATCATCATGTTAGCCTCCATTTTCTTAAAAATTAAGAAAATGTATGTTTTGTAATTGATTAAGAGTAGCATCTGTTTAAGAGATATGGCAATTTTAGTTGCAGAGACTAGTGGTGTTGACCAATTGTACCAGACCACACCGAATTGTTCTGTTTACCACAGACAAGGCATGGCAAACAGCTTTAACACCATCTTTGTGCATTACAAAACAGTTCAATACCACAAATAAAACAGGCCAAAATATCCTGGAGAAGTTCACGAGGAGTCCGAAATGAAGTGCAAAATGTGAGATATGCAATAATAATATCTCAGATTTGTTTGTTAGGATTAGTGTGTAAGGATCTGCTTTGAATGGTTTACTTCATTTTAACTGGACCGATTGTCTTCTGTAGCTGTCTGAAATGACATGGTCCACTCCACTATGGTATACATCAAAGCTGTGAACTGGGACCCCATTGTTTCTGTTGCACATGCTACCTGTTTGAAAATTGTGAAAACTTTTGCAAACATATCTAATCACTGCAATGTAGAGGATGTTTATTTATACATTTCCTCTAAGGCTCACCAGGTTTCTAGGTTGCATGTTTTGCATGAGTGCTTAGAGAAGATAAACAGCTTGATGCCTAAAACAATTTCTTCAGTTAAATAAATAAAATAATTTCTTGTGTTTACTTCTGACAAGATTATTGCCCTAGTTGTGGAAACTCTTTAGCCACCTATGATAAAAGCACCTATGCTCTACAGTCAGGGACATAAGGGTATATTTCCATTGAGGTATTACAATACAATTCATGACAAATAATTGGTTTTGTTCATGTTTCATGAAACATTGCATACTTCCACTGTGTAAATGGGAGAACTTGAATTCCCTATGCATGCTTTTATTTCCTCTTTGCATCACTGTTGTAATTGCCTACTTTTCTGCATACACAAAGCAGATATGGAGCTGCTGTAATTGGTTCAAATTTATTCCACTGGTTTACTGGCTAAGACAAGTTACTGTAAATTACTCTACTTCTTGTCTGGCTTCACTGGTTTCCTATCTACTTTAGAGGTCAGAATAAGATCCTGGTTCTAATTTGTGGAGCTCTACAAGGACCACTGTTTGGCCGGACCTTTACATTTATATGTCCCTAGCAGGTCCCTGAGGTTTTGTGACCCGTGCCTGCTGGCTGTGCCACTTTCAGGGCTTAAAACAAAACATTTTGAAGCATTTTCAACTTCTGCCCCGAGAATCTGGAAATCCATTCCAATGGCTGTGTACTGTGAACATAGTTTTTAAAGAGCACAACATTATTTAAAAAATAATTTGTTAAAATTAACAGTGTTTTGTGATGTTGTATTCTTATATTTTTTCAGCACAGTTTGTCATGTTGTGTTGTTCATATGCATTTTTGCCTTTACGTTTTATGTTATAAGCTTAAAGAACTGTGTTGATTTTGCTCAATCTGTTTGAAGGTTCAGTAAAGATATCAGTATTATTAGGTCAGGATGTAGTCCACACAGGGGTAGAAACGTCCTTGGGCTCTTAGGTTTGAGGTCCAGGTTCTAGTTTAGTGTTTTTCAGTCTTGCCAGAGAAATAGCAACATAAAACTAGAGGTAATCAGCCCATTTTAACTGGAAAACATATATTGGTGATCACATGAACACATTTACTTAATCAGTGGATGAATAATCTCATGAAAACATTCTAAATAATGTTTTAAGACACTGAAAACATTTTTTTAAATCTCAGTTATTGTAATAAACAGTCCCTAAAAATTTGAACAGAAATGCATAAAGAAATTATCAATTTCTGATTAACCTTTTTGTTTTAACCATAAACTATGTTAAGTATGACTAATGCATGGCGTGTAAGTGACATTTGCAGTCAAGAAATGGGGAACATCCCCAGAGACACAATCAACAGTTGTGAGTCAAAGAGAAACAGTAAACTTAGAAACTTAAACACTCAAAGACAAAAACAACATGAACTTATACCTTGTACATGATCCACACGATAAAGCCCAACACGATGATGAGCAGGGCAGCGACAGCGATGGCAACATACACCCCGACCATGTTTATGTTTGATTGTCCACACGTCACCAGCTGTTCTGTTGGTGCACTCTTTTCTTGAAATCACAAACATATATCATTATTTTCTCCCCTAGAGCAGGGGTGGTCAACTCCAGCCCTCGAGGGCTGGTGTCCTGCTACTTTTAAATGTGTCTCTGCTTCAACACAACTGAATCAAATGATTTGATAATTAGCAGAACCTGGCTGCAGAAGGTAATTCAGCCATTTGAGTTAGGTGCGCTGGAACCAAGGGCACATCTAAAGGTTGCAGGACACCGGCCCTCTAGGACCAAAGTCCTCCTGCTCTGGAGCCAGGTTCCAATCAAAGCTTAGTCAGAAATTTTCCTTTTTTTAATGGAATATTATCTTACTAATTTTCTCTGTTTTCCTCCAGAAAACACCCAAAATCTAAGTAGTAATATACTTTTTGTCACAATCTTTACCTGCAAAAGAATTATTTCATTGTGGAAGTGTTTCACTTATATTCAATTGTCTATAGTTAGTTTGCGTTTGTATTTACAGTGCCTCGCAGGATTGTATAGACTTCCCTTTTAAGTTTGTTTTGCACAAAGCAAAATGTGTCCAGTGAGAAAATTACAGTTGAGCTACAGTGCAGTCAGTTTAATAAAATAAATCCTTACCTGTCACCACCAGCAGGACAGATCCGTTACCGTCATTGATCCGCTGATTATAAAATTTGTCTACGTCTGTATACACACACCAGTATGGTCCTGTGTCACTTGTACTCAGGTTTTTAATGAGAATATCAATGTTGGGGAAGTTTCCATGTGTCTGAACTCTTCTTGACATTTCTTCAGAAGTACTTATTTTACCTGTGGTTTCGTATATAATAACAATGTCAATGTCCTTATTGATGCCTTTTTTTAAACTCAGATAAGTTTGCTTAAGTTCAATTCTGCACTGGATTGTGATGGATTGTCCATTTTCTTTCCAAACCACTCCATTCATCTCTGAACAAAAAAACACAAGATGGTAAAGTTTTATACCCCATTGTATTATTTTAAACCTGCATGTTGTTGTTCATAATTTCGCTTGACTGAGTCTTACCTGCTGTGTAGCAAAGACAAAGGATGGTGAAAATCTTAATCCAGACAGCAGACATGCTATTTAGCATTTGCAAAGTTCAGTCCAATTCTGACACTGCAGTCGGAAATGTTTTCAACTACATTGTCTAACGTGACAGCTAACAGAAACACATGACCTATATAAAATATCTTTGATGTGGGCGGGAAGATGTCAGCGTCATCTATTTGCAACTCCGTCTCATTAATCTTTGACAGCACACATAAATAGACTGTATGTGGCGGAAGCTGGCAAAGAAAGTGAGGATGCTGCATGGTTGTTTTTCAATTTTTTTTGAAAGGCAGAGAATTAGAATCGCTGTAGTGGTGGAGCAGCAGTCTGAACAGAATTAAGTAGCAGAGCAAAGCTGGTATTTGTCAGGTTAAAAAGAAAGTTTGCAAAGACGTTTTGTGAATTTTACATTTTTTGAGTCAAAGAATTTCTGTTTCTAATGGATGAAAAGCAGAAGACATTACCACTTCTGTTTTTGAGGTTTGTCTAGACTCTTATTGTTTTCGGTCTGGGTGATCTGGCTACTTAGAGTAGGGTTAGAGTAGGTTGAGGATTAGGATTAGACACAGCAAAGCTTTATTTGAAAATGTTTTTGAAAGACTTTTGAAACTTTTTTTTATTTGATGCAGATGGGGAACATCCCCAGAGACACAAACAACAGTTGTGAGTCAAAGAGAAACAGTAAACTTAGAAACTTAAACACTCAAAGACAAAAACAACATGAACTTATACCTTGTACATGATCCACACGATAAAGCCCAACACGATGATGAGCAGGGCAGCGACAGCGATGGCAACATACACCCCGACCATGTTTATGTTTGATTGTCCACACGTCACCAGCTGTTCTGTTGGTGCACTCTTTTCTTGAAATCACAAACATATATCATTATTTTCTCCCCTAGAGCAGGGGTGGTCAACTCCAGCCCTCGAGGGCTGGTGTCCTGCTACTTTTAAATGTGTCTCTGCTTCAACACAACTGAATCAAATGATTTGATAATTAGCAGAACCTGGCTGCAGAAGGTAATTCAGCCATTTGATTTAGGTGCGCTGGAACCAAGGGCACGTCTAAAGGTTGCAGGACACCGGCCCTCTAGGACCGAAGTCCTCCTGCTCTGGAGCCAGGTTCCATTCAAAGCTTATTCAAAAATGTTCCTTTTTTGAATGGAATATTATCTTACTCATTTTCTCTGTTTTCCTCCAGAAAACACCCAAAATCTAAGTAGTAATATACTTTTTGTCACAATCTTTACCTGCAAAAGAATTATTTCATTGTGGAAGTGTTTCACTTATATTCAATTGTCTATAGTTAGTTTGCGTTTGTATTTACAGTGCCTCGCAGGATTGTATATCAGTAGACTTCCCTTTTAAGTTTGTTTTGCACAAAGCAAAATGTGTCCAGTGGGAAAATTACAGTTGAGCAGTCAGTTTAATAAAAAAAAATCCTTTTTTGTCTTTTTCAGATTTTATTTCTGCAGTGAACAAAAATCATTAAAAAAAAGCTTTTTTAAGGTCTTGTAACATTTGGTCGTTTCTTGACATGACATAAAATAGTAAGACCTGACAAGTTAGTTGAGAGCTAGGAAGACAGACCAAATGCTGAACATAATGAGCCTAGTTAATTTCTATTTTTGTGTATTGGTTAATCCAGAAACACAGTCAAGTTTCTACGCATCACAAAAGTATTGATGTCCCTTCAGCGTCATGCCACAAATTCTCACTTGGCCTTAGGTGTGGACTTTGACTGGGCCATTCTTACAAATTAATATGCTGAAATTTTGGTCCTTCTATTATAGTTTGGCTGTATATTTAAAGTCGCTGACCTCCTGGAAGGTGGACCTCAGTCCCACTCACAATCCTTTTGCAGCCTCCAACAGGTTTTTTAGGATGGTGCCATATTTAACTGCATACATCTTCCTATCAACTTTGACAACTTTCCCTGCCACTACTGAAGAAAAGCAGTCTCACAGCATTATGCTGCCCCACCTTGGGAATAGTATATTTGGGATTGATTGCTAGTTTTCTTCCACACAGTATTTCTCATGCAAGTTCAGTTTTGGTCTTATTGGAACAGAGTGTCTTCTTCCATGTGTTTGCTGTGTCCCTTACATGGGTTTTGTGCAGTGTGCAATAAAAAGCCATGTTTTGGTAGGTTTGCAGCTGTTTTATATGCAATCCATTTTTCAGATCATGAATTGAAGAGTGCCTTGTAAGATGCTGAAAGTTTGTGAACACCCTGATGGTTTTGTGCCAAACTGCAAACAGAACTTCTTGTATCTTTCTTTAAATAATGGCTTTTTTCTTGCCACAAAGGTCAGATAGGCCCTTATCTATGTACAGGTCCTTCTCAAAATATTAGCATATTGTGATAAAGTTCATTATTTTCCATAATGTAATGATGAAAATTTAACATTCATATATTTTAGATTCATTGTACACTAACTGAAATATTTCAGGTCTTTTATTGTCTTAATACGGATGATTTTGGCATACAGCTCATGAAAACCCAAAATTCCTATCTCACAAAATTAGCATATCATTAAAAGGGTCTCTAAACGAGCTATGAACCTAATCATCTGAATCAACGAGTTAACTCTAAACACCTGCAAAAGATTCCTGAGGCCTTTAAAACTCCCAGCCTGGTTCATCACTCAAAACCCCAATCATGGGTAAGACTGCCGACCTGACTGCTGTCCAGAAGGCCACTATTGACACCCTCAAGCAAGAGGGTGAGACACAGAAAGAAATTTCTGAACGAATACGCTGTTCCCAGAGTGCTGTATCAAGGCACCTCAGTGGGAAGTCTGTGGGAAGGAAAAAGTGTGGCAGAAAACGCTGCACAACGAGAAGAGGTGACCGGACCCTGAGGAAGATTGTGGAGAAGGGCCGATTCCAGACCTTGGGGGACCTGCGGAAGCAGTGGACTGAGTCTGGAGTAGAAACATCCAGAGCCACCGTGCACAGGCGTGTGCAGGAAATGGGCTACAGGTGCCGCATTCCCCAGACCTGGGCTACAGAGAAGCAGCACTGGACTGTTGCTCAGTGGTCCAAAGTACTTTTTTCGGATTGGCCTGCCAACTCTCCTGACCTGAACCCCATAGAGAATCTGTGGGATATTGTGAAGAGAACGTTGAGAGACTCAAGACCCAACACTCTGGATGAGCTAAAGGCTGCTATCGAAGCATCCTGGGCCTCCATAAGACCTCAGCAGTGCCACAGGCTGATTGCCTCCATGCCACGCCGCATTGAAGCAGTCATTTCTGCAAAAGGATTCCCGACCAAGTATTGAGTGTATAACTGTACATGATTATTTGAAGGTTGACGTTTTTTGTATTAAAAACACTTTTCTTTTATTGGTCGGATGAAATATGCTAATTTTGTGAGATAGGAATTTTGGGTTTTCATGAGCTGTATGCCAAAATCATCCGTATTAAGACAATAAAAGACCTGAAATATTTTAGTTAGTGTGCAATGAATGTAAAATATATGAATGTTAAATTTTCATCATTACATTATGGAAAATAATGAACTTTATCACAATATGCTAATATTTTGAGAAGGACCTGTAGGTGACTCCTGAAGCTGTCACTGTTTGAGTGTGCAAAGAATCAAAGCAGCAACAGGACATAGGCAGGCGCATGGTGGATGGACATGTTCTAATGTGAACAATGATGAACTTACAGGCACGAAGGAAACAACAGTTGACAACAGGACCCGACAATCAAGGTGCAAAAAACAGGAACTGAAATACAATACGTGAAAAGAACTACATGGTGAGCACAGTTCCTGATAGAAGCAACCATAGCATTGTGGTTTATTATATTTCTGCTTAACAACTGTGCACTTCTTTGTATTAGTCTATCACATAAAAAGCAATTTAACCAACAGCTCTTGTAACAAACCCAACTGTCAACCCAATTGTAAGAAAAATTCAAGGATGTGAATACTTTTCCTGAGCGCTATGAATCTTTGATGATTTCTTCCTGCATGTTGAGATGTTTAAAGATTAGTTGACCTATGTTCTAAAAAGAGAACAGAAACCAGACAAGAAATGCTCTTTTTTTAGTTGACACATGCAATGTGGTAACTTTATTTTTTGCCTTCGCAGCACTAAGTATCGCCAAGCCCCTTCTTTCACAGGTCGCAAAACATATTCTAACTTGTACAAATAAACCAAACAATCTTTTTCCTTTAATATCCTAAAAGTATCACTGACAGACATGTTAATTGTTACATGATATATGAATATAATTATTCCTTAAAAAGTGTTGGTGAAGGCTTGAAGGCCTGTTTTACCACGTTTACACTGCCCTCTTGTGGCAATAAGGCAAATGTGACTCATTGTCTCCTTTTTGGGATAAAATACTAAGCCAGATACTAAGGAAAATGTACTTGTTCGAGGACAAAACAGATAACTTTATGTATTAATTTATAAAAATGTGTACGACGTAAATCTCATACCTAGGTTTAAGGTCATGTAAAGATATATCAGAACTGTTTCTTCCTCTGCAGTAATGTGGATGTTGCTCTAGTCTGCCATGGCATTGTAGGAAGCTGATAAAAAGTCTCAAAATCTCTGTTTATAAGTCCATCCAGCCTTCACCTTAAGTCATCCCACATACATCATGACTAAAATCAAAGGTATTTTGTAGGAAGTGGAGCAATTGCTCCTCCTTAGAGGAGTAGGGGAACATAGTTATGTATTTGCTTCCCCACTATTTAATGAAAATGAATTCTGCAAAATTCTATTATTTTGGTTCATTTGTATTTGAAAATAAAAGTTGTTTCATGTGTTCTGTGAGGCAGTTATGGGAAGCAAAGGTGTCAAATGGATTGAAATAATGTATTCAGTCTTCTAATATGCACTTCTCTGTAAATCAGATAAAATACAACAAAAAACTTTAAATGATTCAGGTAGTGGCTGCAGTCCGCAGCAGCAACACAGCTCCCGGAACTAACTGTAGAGTAGAGGGTGACATGGGAGTGGATTTTCTCTCCTGTCCCATCCCGCTCCCACAGAAAAATGTCTTGTCCCATCCCAATCCCAGGCCAGCATAAAAAAAAAAAATCCTGTCCCATCCCACTTCTGGTAAATTGACTCCCACTCCCGTCCCGCTCCCATTTAGAACGACTCCCACTCCTGTGACTCTCCCATTTTTGTTTTCTTCATTTAGTCTTTTGGCAATTTCTTTGAAGGACCAGTTAGTTCCCTGTTTTTAGCTGTAGTAAAGGCCAGTTGAGGTAAAAAGAATAATAATGAAGAAATAATAAAATATCAAACAAGAAAACAGACCATGCCTATCTTAGTTGAATAAACAAAATGTACATAGTTGTATTTTACTTATTTATTAAGTGATCGTTTCCTTTGAACAATGACATCACTTTTATGTTTCAAGTTGCTGGAACGAAAGAAAAATGCACCTAGTAAGAGAACTGTACTTGTTGAACAGAAGGGCAAAAAGGCATTACCTTCACAATTTAGAAACTGTACCTCAATGGTTCACAGCCCTGGTCCTCAGGGACCCCTTCCCTGCAGGTTTTAGATGTTTGTCTGCTCCAGAACACCTGATTCAAATTCTGACATGACCTCCTATACAGGCATCAAGAATGGAGGGTCAAACTGGACAAAATTAATACAATAAAATCATCATTAAATAAATAAATGTTGTGAATGTCCAATAAGTGAAGTAAATGTAACATGAAAGAAATGTAACTTAAATGTGCCATTAAATTAAAGGTACCAATTATTTATTTAATACATCACTAGAAACAATAAATGTACCATTATATCATGAAATGGACTATTATACATTTAAATGTGTCACTGAATAATTAAGTATAATTTTAAAGACGACATGACGTAATTAGTGGCACGCTTAATTATTTAATGATGTATTAAATAAATTGTACATTTAATGGTACATTCAATTTTTTTCTACTTTACAACATATTTATTTAATATCTTCCCTTGATGAAGCCTTTCCCCTCTACTGTGGCAAAGACTCTTAAATCTTGGCTGCACATGCGAGCAGTTTTGTTGGTCAGATTAGACTTGACACGTGATGGTACTTTTCATTATGAAGAGATGCAGGGCTGATTCAACTCTCCTGAACTTCGGTAATATTTGCGACTTTCCTGTCAGCTCTATGAGTTTAATAGATAAGTCCTTACTTCTGACTTTACGTTGCAAATTCAATTTTACCACGTCCAGTTCTCCACCTGCGTCTGCTCCCTCCATTGATGCGTTTTGAACGCAGGTGGAAAACATCGATCAGAAACACTGTTGGCTTGTGGGTCGTGTAGTTCGTTTGACTCGCATTATAGTATAGGCTTCTTGGAAAACAAAAACTACACAATGGCGGCGTCGATCCGAGTTTTTTTTTTTTTTTCTTAAAGTTTATAACAAAGTCTCAGTTTTACATTTCCAAAGACAATTGATCCTAGTTTATTTTCCCTCCTATTGGTTAGCTCCCGTTCATTTTTTATCGTGTACCGTCCCAATCACGTGATCTTTACTAATGCTGTGTCCCATCCCGCGTGACCCGTGGGATTCCCGAAAAAATGTCAGCCTCTACTGTAGAGTTTTCAAGGTGTATCAAACTCTTTCACATTATGCTATAGTGTCTCTGCCTGCAAAGTTATCTCTACATCTTTCATTTAAAGATGCACTCAGATTTTGGACCTGGGAAGGATGTTCACATCAAACATTTTATTCCTAGTTTCTTTCTCTTTTTGTGATGTGTTTTTTTCTAGGGGATTGTTGAAAGGGGGAAGGGTTGCTCCCCCATCTTTGTTAACCAATTTTTAAATGTAGGAAGGCATCCATGACTGAAATAACTCTTCAACACAAGTGGCTGCAACGAGTCTCCCTATAGAGTGGCAAATATCTATCTTAGAGCTCAGGTGAAGGCCTTTGTCATCTAGAGAGAGTCAAGAAGAGCCTCTGATGCTCCATGTTGAAAGTAGGAATCTGCACTCAAGACGATGTGGATGGATGGATGGATGGATGGATGGATGGATGGATGGATGGATGGATGGAGTTTTTGATCTTTTATCTTTTTATTTGGGTCCCAAAACTAATTAAACTAAAAACTAATTAAACTAAAGTAGAGCTGCCTGCCACATGATCTACAAACCATGAATCAATTAATATCAATATTTGGGATGTTTTTACTCTCTTTGAAAAATCAATGATTTAAAGTAATTTTCATTCGAGTCAAGTGGCCTACCTAGGGACCGCAACCAATAATAATAACTTTAAGTAAAAAAAATACTTAATTATTAATTTACTTTTACATACCTATCCATCCTTCTAGCTACTTATAACTGCAGGACTGACTGTCTTCATCCAAAAAGTCACAACTGGAGAATTTCCATGGGAATCCCATCAGCTCAATAGTATTTATACAGATGAATTGCTGTATTGCACAGACTTCCTTCGAAGGGTCTGGGTCTGTGTCGGCTCCTGACCCTGAGGGTCTCCTGGTCTGAGGGTGTCATGCGTTTGTTTGTCATTTTAGGTGTTCCACGTCTGCTTTATTGTTTAGTGTAGGTTATTCTAGTATTTCATTGTGTTGTGCTTTTGGTTGCCCTGTTAAGCTCCTTTTTGGTGCTCCCAGATCCCTCCATGTTCAATCTGTGCACCTTCATCCTTCAGTTTCCTCAGCCCATGTCACCACCCTACTTCACTGCATTCTGTCCATTAGACTCAATGTTCCTATGTCACTGATCACATCCCCAGCACAAGTCAGTTAATTCGCTGCACTCCTTCCCAGGTTCCTCGTTTTGCCTGCCATGCTAGGTCCTCCACTGATGATTTCATTGTTCTCTTCATGCCTCCTGTTTTTACAAGTTTTGTAATTTCTTTCACAGTTTTTTTTTTCTCATTTTCAGTTATACAATTAACCGAAATAAGAATTTTGCAAAGTACCTCAAGAAAATCATGTTGTAAAACACAACTATTATCCTACAATAAAGTCTCCTCTCAACGCCCCAAAACATGTTACTCTGAGGTTGAGTGGATCTTTTTACTATTATAACAATACCTTATTTATTAAATATGTTTATTACTGCTAATGTAAATAAATGAGACAAAAACAATTTTATCTGCTTAAAATTTCACCAACATCCTTGTTTCTGGTGTCCAACTTAATTTTTCCCTGCCTGTTTCATGTGATCTGTTTATACATTGGATGTCTCGTATCTTGTTTCTGTATTAATATTGCTTCTGTAATAATCTTATTATTAATGATAACTATACACATGTATTTACATAAAACCTTCATTAAACTTAGAATAAAACAGTAAAAAGGAACATATAAAAGATCAAACAACACAGGTTTTAATGCTACACATGATAATGTCTTGCTCAAGTGTGACCCTGACATTACACTGCTGCACACATGCAGTCACTGGGTTTAGCAAACTGCGACTGGTCTGAGGTGCAATGTTGCTTAACACGCATCACTTTTGAGGCTGTGGTCCAGGATGTCAGGTGTTTCAGTCGGGTCTGCATGCTGCACGCTAAAGGCTTTATCCTCAGCCTCAGCATGTTCTTTGTCCTTATAGGCATTGGCACTGGTAGCAACACAAGTCTGCTCAACTGTGATGTCGGAGGACTTGGTCTGTTAAAAGATTGTCAATATCTGTCAGTTCATCAACAAACAGTAAAGGTTACATCAGAATAATTAGTTCATGTTTAACTACATCGACTTGGTCTGCTCATCAGGAAGGATGAACAATGGAAACACAAGTTTTGTGCATTGGCACACAGTTCTGCACCACAAAAGCTATGTAAAACATAAAAGCAAGAGAAAATTATGTACAGTTCAGAAATTATAGTGCAAAGAATGGAAAATGCATCAAGAATAACTGAAATATACAAATCTATACAACAACAAGAAAATGAGTTTAATGTAGTGACATAAAAAGGCATGTTGAATGCTATTTATGGTGCTTTTTCCCAAATTTGCAGAATGCTTTGCAGGTCTTTCTTGAGCCATCTACAAGCTTTTTGCACTGATAATTTTTGTCACTCTGCCTCAGTTATCAAGGCAGATTCTTACTTATTGATGCAAATATTTCAGACTAGAAAAATATGTAGATATAGAATTCTACTTAATCTTTTTTAAACACAATATAAGATTGGATCTCTTAAATGCATATGAGAATTACACTATTTTGTGATCACAATAGGAAAATCAATCACACAAAACAAAAGCTACATTCAGACACACGCAGACATTACCAAGTTAGAATTCAAAAGTGAAACAACCTTACGCTTGATCCAGATAGTACAGCCCGGCATGATGCCGAGGAGGAGGGCTGCGCCAGGGACAACATACCCCACATGCATGTTCAGATTTGGTTTGTCAGGGTCACGGACCGCTTCTGCTCTGGCATGACTGTTTTCTTTGAAATTACACAGAGGTTACAGCACTGTTTTAAAGGTTAAAAATGACTGCATATAGTTTAATGTTAAGATTCAGAAAGACCAGAAAGCTCCAAAGTAATCACTCTCTGTCATGATTTGCAGGCTTTTGAGTTTTGTTTTGGGTCTTGCCTCTGATTGTCTATGTTTTGCAGGTGGTGCTCTAGTTCATTCCTTCAGGTTTAGTTTCTTACTTGTTCTGTTTATGGTGCATTCAGCTCTGTTACTCTAAGATTTATCCTGTTGTGATTATGAATGTGAATATATTATTTAATATTAATACTTTAATATTTTATTAAATAATATTTTGGTCTGTTTAGGGTTGTCCTGTAAATACAAGCCCAATAAGGCAGTGTTATTAGGACAAAATTGAAAGGGATAAGCTACGCTCTGACATTATTGAACAACATAAACTCTGCACACATGGAATGAATTCACACAATTTCTTAAAATACAAGAATTTATTAACAATAAGTCAACTCAAGTCAAACATATTTCAATAAACAAACTCTTTACTATGCTAAAACAATCCAACTAAACTACCTAGCAGAATTAAAGAATAAGGAAGACTAATGGGCTATGTACAATATAAACAAGTTGATCAACGATGGTTGAAAACCATGACCGAAAGAGTGATGCAACATTACCATGCAATGTTTATGTTTGAGAACCAAGGATTATCTTGAAGAATCTGGAAGTGAAGTTAAGTTAGTCTTGGAACTAATTTAGGCAATAATTGGTATACCTTTAAACAACCATTCATAATGCAAGATCAGATAAAATATTATTTTAATAAAATAATATTTTAAAGAATGACTTGCTGAATAAAACCAACCGTCTGGATGACCAATTCTCAACGGTGTTTAATTAGCTGCCTTTATTTGTTAAAATAATATTTAAAGAAATATTATTTTGAATAAATCTTCGAGAAATGGGCTTAATTGTGTTACTTAGTTATCAAGTTTAGTAAAATAATATTTAAGGAAATATTTTACTAGATTGAAAACTAACAACCTTTTTGGGTAAATGATCTTTAGCAGGCAAACACGTGTTCTTAGCTGTTAGCGGTTGAAGCTAACAAAAGAAGCTTATAGCTTATCATCAGAATCAAACACATACCTTTAAAATACCATTAATAAAAGGGTTAAAATGCATAAATGTGGACGGCGCGCTGTGGCCGTTCTTCTGTGTTTAAAATCACCCTTTAAATAAAGTTTGGCTTAACTTAAAAAAAAAAAAACACAGAACACACAAACTGAGCACATGTGCTTACAGCTAATCTGCTAGCACTAAGATGGCTGAGTTTTCAACAAAAACAAAACCAAACGTCATAAAACGAAAACTGTTTAGATTATTTCACTCTAAACTACTTCTCTCTCTGCCCAAAACACAACCTCTTAGGTGAACCGTGCTGAAGAAAAGTTGTCCAGGGCGATGAAGTTGTAGGAAGCATCCACAGTGAACAAAGGGTTAGCTTCAGCTAACCTCCGTGGCTGTGGGGTGGCTCGCTCTGTCGGCCGGCCAAACTGCACGTTACTACTGTAACCATGGTGATGCGGTCCCGTTGTCCTTCAGACCGGGAAAACTGCTCCACTCAGCGTCGTAGAGACACAGTTTGCTTCTGTAGACCTCAGAGAGAAAGTCAAGCCACGCTCGTACCTTAATTACCCCGTTCATGAATGAATACTGGATACACAAACAGCAATTCATTCCTACTTAACTTAGTGCATATGATCGCGTGATCGTATGACACTCTTGGATCCAGTTTGAAGAGTTATGTCTGTTTGCCAGCAAAGAGACATTAGCGCGAAGTGTCCCTCCGTCCAGTTCCTCTGGGGACTTGCGTGGAAGAGGTCTGTTTGTTGCAAAAGCGGTGTTTTTATTCGAACAGTGACGTCACGGGAATTCCACTGTTATTCTCTGTTCCTGGCTGTGCTGGAAGTAGGTTAATGCGCTTTATTTTGAAAGTTTCAGAAAAGTTCTTACTGGCCTTACATTTGTAACCCATGGCAGTGGTCCCAACAATCCTTTGGTTTCATTTTCAGTGTTTCTCTATTTACTTACTATCATGTTTTCTTTCTCTTCTCAGACATTGCCTTCATATTCAGCTTCATCCGGTCCACCTGTTTCATGCCAGTCAGTCCCACTGTTATTACCTGTGCCATGCTCCATATATACCCTTCTGTTTGGTTAAATCCACACTGGAGTATCCTGTTTTGGCATGCCAAGCCTGTCCATGTTGATGCCTGCATCTGCTAGCTCCTGCCTGTTGTAAGTCTTCCTTCTTTATTTATTAAACCTTTTTGTTTGTATTCACCGAGGTGCTCTTGCCTGCCTGTCTGCATTTGAATCGCCATTTGGGTCCTACTCCAAGAGCCACCTTCCTGACAATTTTCTGCAACAAAAACCAGTAAATGTTTAATAAATAGAGTGCTTTAATTCTAAATGGTCTCAGTCTAAATTAAATATGTATACAGCTTGTTAAAGTATGCATTTACATGATTGCTACATCCGATTTACAGTTGGAGTAACTCATTGTTACAGTATCTTGCATGATTATTTCCTTTCATTTTTTTGTGCAGCATTATGTTTTTTTACTGCAGCAATACAGTAGAAGAAAAACTATTCTCCCCTTTTACCACCAGGAGCACAGTTCCCTCACCTTTTATAATCTGTTCCATCAAGCAATTGTCTCTATTTGAATACAAACACCAGTATGGTCCTGTGTCATTTATAGTCAAGTTTTTAAGAAGGATATTTGCATTGGGGAATGTTCCATTTATTTGAAATCTGTCAATCTTTGCATTGAAACCAGATTTTTTTCCTGTAGCTTTTTCTATTTTAGCAGTGATTGCGCCCCCCCCCCCATTTTGAAATAAAGGCAACCTTGACTGGATTTACTTCTGCACTGAAATGTGATCGATTCTCCAACTTCTTTCCAAACCACTTCTTTCATCTCTGAAAATTAAAGATAAAAACAGCACCCCTTTATCAGTTTGATGTCACAGAAAGTCATGAACAACATAGATAATAAATTATTCTGTTTGGGACAAAAAAAAACAAAAAACATAATTGTTAGTTTTTTACACCCTTCTTAACCTTACCTGCTGTGTAGCAGAGACAAATTATCTTTACCCAGACAGCAGACATATCAGCAGCTACTACTGAAAAGGTTCACTCCAGTTCTGACACCTCAGTTAGAAATGCGTTTTGTTTTAACCACATTGCCTAGATTACAGCGAACAGGACATATGAAATACATAGCTGGTTTTTGACGCTATGAGCAGGTAGTGGATGTGCCCACAGATGCAGTTGTGCCATACACTTTCCATTTTCAGATGATAGATTGAACAGAGAGATGTTCAGAGCTCAGGATATTATCTTATAATCTAACCCTGCTTTAAACATCTTCACTGCTTGACCCCTGACCTGTCTGCTGTGTTTCTTGGTCTTCATGATACTTGTTTGTTCACCAGCGTTATCGAACAAACCTCTAAGGCCTTCACAGAAACATTGGACTCTTACTATTTAGGTGACTTCAGACGAATATTGGTCGTGCAATGTTTTTTTAGGGGTATAAGAGTAAAGAGGGCTGAATACTAATGTACCTATAGCTTTTACATTTTGTATTTGTAAAAAATAAAATAAATTTGCAAACCATGCCAATTTTTCCCTCCACTTGAGTTAGTCATTTTCTGTATTGATATATCCAAATCACATAAAATCTCAATAAAATATAAACAAAATTTATTGAGCTATTATTTATAACGGTGATATATTTTCCTGATTTACTGAGTAAAGAAACAAGACATAAATAAACAATGACATGTGAGATCTACCACCCTACAGGGAAACTCTGAGGGGAATTCAGAACAAACACTCAGATAATCACTGGCAATTCAATTCAGTTTATTTATATAGCGCCAATTCACAACACACGTCGTCTCAAGGCACTTCACAACAGTCAGGTACATACATTCCAATTAATCCTAACCATTGAACAGTGCAGTCGGAGTTAGCTTTTTATTCAAATTGGATAAAACGTTTTTCTATCTAAGGAAACCCAGCAGATTGCATCCAGTCAGTGACTTGCAGCATTCCCTCCTCCTGGATGAGCATGTAGAGACAGTGGACAGTCACTGGCGTTGACTTTGCAGCAATCCCTCATACTGAGCATGCATGTAGCCTTTTTCCAGCCTTTCTAAGAGAATATTATGGTTGACTGTATCAAATGCAGCACTGAGATCTAACAGAACCAGAACAGACACAAGTCCATTATCTGAGGCCATAAGAATATCGTTAGTGACTTTCAGCAGAGCTGTTCAGTGCTATGATGAGCTCTGAAACCTGACTGAAACTCTTCAAACAGGTCATTGCTGTGTAAATGCTCACAGTGTATTATATTCCATTCTATTCTTTTCTATTTTATTGAGTGTGTACACTGGTACACCTAACATTTTCAGCATGGGGCACAGCAAAACAATGTATTTGCACATATTTTTCCCAGCTTCCTTCCCCTCATTGTATTGCATCTTTAAAAGTTACATTTCCCATGCAGGCTGACAGAAATATAAAGAATTAATTGCTGAAAAATTTAATCTTTTATACAATGACTATACAGGCTAGTCTATTCAAATCTATTCTAAACAAACATGAATTAAGGTTCATATAAATGTCTGCCTCTATATGAATTGTAGCACAAAGATTGATTTGCGATGGTTTGTGACAGAGCTCATAAAGTAGATACACTATATTGCCAAAATTATTGGGTCACGCCACCAAATCAATAAATTCAGGTGTTCCAATCACTTCCATGGCTGCAGGTGTATAAGGTTTGGTGTTAAGAAACTTGACTCTCCTGAAGAGAGTACAGATCCTATTCTTTATGAACACCTGTGGGATGAATTAGAGCAGAAGCTGCATTTAATTATGAACACACTCCTAAACCACAATGTCATGTATTTTTGTCCACACACATACAGAGATCTGACAAAGTATTTCCCTCTTACAGATTTCCTTTTGTTTGTCTTTGTCACACTTACAGGTTTCAGATCAATCAGACGTTTTGAAAGCTGAGTTCAGTTTCACCAACCGTGCCCAAACCATGTTTGCAGAATCAAAACAATCATAGTCTGACAACATGAAGTAGGTTTCATTAGATCCTAAAATGCAACACATCAAGACATTGAAGAACAATCAAAAACTGTATTTCACATTGATCACTTTGTAGAAGGTCACAAAGGTATTTATAAGATTTAGGACTCCAGTAAACCACAGTGAGATCCATTATCCACAAATGGAAAAAACATGCAACAGGGATGGGGCTGCCCAGGAGGTTTGGGCCAACCAAAATGACTTCAAAACCTCATTGCCGACTCATCCAGGAGATCACAAAAAACCCAGAATAGCATCTAAAGCACTCCAGGCCTCATTTGCCTCAATTAAGATCAATGCTCAAGATTCAACAATAAGAAAAAGACTGGGTAAAAATGGTTTTTATGTGGTTTTCGATAGTTCCAATGTAAAACCAACACTGACCGAAAAGAACAGAATTTTTCAAACAAGCATCTTAATGATCTCCGAGACTTTTGTAAATATACTTTGTAGACTGAGGAGTCAAAAGGTTTCTAAGTGTCTATGTCAAAGTTTGGACATAAACCCAACCGAGATGCTATGGCATGGACTAACAGGCAGGTTTACAACAATTCTGCAATGAGCTGTAAACCAAACTATCTTCACATAAATCATTGTCTCTTATCAGAAAATGCTTAATGGCACCCAAATGTGCCACTTTGTCATGGTTGAACTCTAAACAAATATATTTTAAATACGACACATTATAATGTCGGAAAGCATTTTAGTGCTTCAAACCGATTTTCTTCTGGGTAAAACTAATTTTTGCCAATTTAGCTTCACATTCAGGAGATGATTTGAGTAATTTATCCATTTTTTTTTTTTTGTTTTCTGAAAAACTGTATTGATCGGCTGAATATTTATTGCTAGACCTTAAAAAAAAAAAAAAACTAAATCATGTATCTACATAAAAAATAAAGAGTAAATCAAGTTGTATGTCAGGCTGTTTTCACACTATGTGGAGCTACAGGGGTTGGACAATGAAACTTAAACACCTGGTTTTAGACCACAATAATTTATTAGTATGGTGTAGGGCCTCCTTTTGCAGCCAATACAGCGTCAATTCGTCTTGGGAATGACATATACAAGTCCTGCACAGTGGTCAGAGGGATTTTAAACCATTTTTCTTGCAGGATAGTGGCCAGGTCACTACGTGATACTGGTGGAGGAAAACGTTTCCTGACTCGCTCCTCCAAAACACCCCAAAGTGGCTCAATAATATTTAGATCTGGTGACTGTGCAGGCCATGGGAGATGTTCAACTTCACTTTCATGTTCATCAAACCAATCTTTCACCAGTCTTGCTGTGTGTATTGGTGCATTGTCATCCTGATACACGGCACCGCCTTCAGGATACAATGTTTGAACCATTGGATGCACATGGTCCTCAAGAATGGTTCGGTAGTCCTTGGCAGTGACGCGCCCATCTAGCACAAGTATTGGGCCAAGGGAATGCCATGATATGGCAGCCCAAACCATCACTGATCCACCCCCATGCTTCACTCTGGGCATGCAACAGTCTGGGTGGTACGCTTCTTTGGGGATTCTCCACACCGTAACTCTCCCGGATGTGGGGAAAACAGTAAAGGTGGACTCATCAGAGAACAATACATGTTTCACATTGTCCACGGCCCAAGATTTGTGCTCCTTGAACCATTGAAACCGACGTTTGGCATTGGCATGAGTGACCAAAGGTTTGGCTATAGCAGCCCGGCCGTGTATATTGACCCTGTGGAGCTCCTGATGGACAGTTCTGGTGGAAACAGGAGAGTTGAGGTGCACATTTAATTCTGCCGTGATCTGGGCAGCCGTGGTTTTATGTTTTTTGGATACAATCCGGGTTAGCACCCGAACATCCCTTTCAGACAGCTTCCTCATGGGTCCACAGTTAATCCTGTTGGATGTGGTTCGTCCTTCTTGGTGGTATGCTGACATTACCCTGGATACCGTGGTTCTTGATACATCACAAAGACTTGCTGTCTTGGTCACAGATGCGCCAGCAAGACGTGCACCAACAATTTGTCCTCTTTTGAACTCTGGTATGTCACCCATAATGTTGTGTATATTTCAATATTTTGAGCAAAACTGTGCTCTTACCCTGCTAATTGAACCTTCACACTCTTCTCTTACTGGTGCAATGTGCAATCAATGAAGACTGGCTACCAGGCTGGTCCAATTTAGCCATGAAACCTCCTACACTAAAATGACAGGTGTTTCAATTTCATTGTCCAATCCCTGTATTTTAAAACTTGTTCCCTGGAAACCACTACTGAAATAACACAGAACCTTAAGACTGTAATGAGAAAAAATATTAATAATTAGCACAGCCTCCCTGGTGCTTTTTACTTTAAAGATACTTGACTGATAAGTGACTGATGCCGGTTTTCAAGTAAAACAAATTTTTTCGTTCGTTCAGGTTATATAATCAATTGTTGGTAATTCCTAATTGGTTAATGCACAGTGTAAAAATTAGCAATCATGGAGAATATTAAAAAGATGTTAGTGGGGCTTTGGTGGTGGCTGGGTAAAGTGCTCATCTAGAAGTTAGTTGACCCCCAAATCTAAATTTGCTTGGGACCCCATCCAGCCTTGGACTAGGTCTGTTTGCAGGAATAGAGAGAAAATCTCTTCTTTTAAGGTCAAAGGTGTAATCTTATGCTGCATTTGCACCGCCCTCTTGTGGCAGCAGAGACACTATGTGAAACCTGCTAAGAAGTACAGGTCCTTCTCAAAATATTAGCATATTGTGATAAAGTTCATTATTTTCCATAATGTCATGATGAAAATTTAACATTCATATATTTTAGATTCATTGCACACTAACTGAAATATTTCAGGTCTTTTATTGTCTTAATACGGATGATTTTGGCATACAGCTCATGAAAACCCAAAATTCCTATCTCACAAAATTAGCATATCATTAAAAGGGTCTCTAAACGAGCTATGAACCTAATCATCTGAATCAACGAGTTAACTCTAAACACCTGCAAAAGATTTCTGAGGCCTTTAAAACTCCCAGCCTGGTTCATCACTCAAAACCCCAATCATGGGTAAGACTGCCGACCTGACTGCTGTCCAGAAGGACACTATTGACACCCTCAAGCAAGAGGGTAAGACACAGAAAGACATTTCTGAACGAATAGGCTGTTCCCAGAGTGCTGTATCAAGGCACCTCAGTGGGAAGTCTGTGGGAAGGAAAAAGTGTGGCAGAAAACGCTGCACAACGAGAAGAGGTGACCGGACCCTGAGGAAGAATGTGGAGAAGGGCCGATTCCAGACCTTGGGGGACCTGCGGAAGCAGTGGACTGAGTCTGGAGTAGAAACATCCAGAGCCACCGTGCACAGGCGTGTGCAGGAAATGGGCTACAGGTGCCGCATTCCCCAGGTCAAGCCACTTTTGAACCAGAAACAGCGGCAGAAGCGCCTGACCTGGGCTACAGAGAAGCAGCACTGGACTGTTGCTCAGTGGTCCAAAGTACTTTTTTCGGATGAAAGCAAATTCTGCATGTCATTCGGAAATCAAGGTGCCAGAGTCTGGAGGAAGACTGGGGAGAAGGAAATGCCAAAATGCCAGAAGTCCAGTGTCAAGTACCCACAGTCAGTGATGCTCTGGGGTGCCGTGTCAGCTGCTGGTGTTGGTCCACTGTGTTTTATCAAGGGCAGGGTCAATGCAGCTAGCTATCAGGAGATTTTGGAGCACTTCATGCTTCCATCTGCTGAAAAGCTTTATGGAGATGAAGATTTCATTTTTCAGCACGACCTGGCACCTGCTCACAGTACCAAAACCACTGGTAAATGGTTTACTGACCATGGTATCACTGTGCTCAATTGGCCTGCCAACTCTCCTGACCTGAACCCCATAGAGAATCTGTGGGATATTGTGAAGAGAACGTTGAGAGACTCAAGACCCAACACTCTGGATGAGCTAAAGGCCGCTATCGAAGCATCCTGGGCCTCCATAAGACCTCAGCAGTGCCACAGGCTGATTGCCTCCATGCCACGCCGCATGGAAGCAGTCATTCCTGCAAAAGGATTCCCGACCAAGTATTGAGTGCATAACTGTACATGATTATTTGAAGGTTGATGTTTTTTGTATTAAAAACACTTTTCTTTTATTGGTCGGATGAAATATGCTAATTTTGTGAGATAGGAATTTTGGGTTTTCATGAGCTGTATGCCAAAATCATCCGTATTAAGACAATAAAAGACCTGAAATATTTCAGTTAGTGTGCAATGAATCTAAAATATATGAATGTTAAATTTTCATCATTACATTATGGAAAATAATGAACTTTATCACAATATGCTAATATTTTGAGAAGGACCTGTATATGGTCTCACACCAAAAGGCCGTGCCTTCTTCACCGACCTCTCCTCGCCTCCTTTACCATGTAGCTAACAAAGCTAAAACAAAGAAGTAACAAAGTGAAAAGATTTTTTTCTGCTGTCACTGACCTATAAAACAGCAATCTAACTTTTAAATTAATCTTCTGTATTATCTTTACAATTTCAATCATTTGCTCACGCTTAATATTAGTCTGCATTTTACATACTTTTGTACCAATCCTGCTTAAAATTATATTCTATCAATTTAACATGAAATACTAAAATATAATAAATTGCTATACCTAGCAACAGAATAGCAAAAGGTATTGGCTAATGCTAAGGTCTTAAGAGTAAATCATATATCTAGCATGGGACAATGCCAGATATAGAATGAAACAATACCCCACAGCATTTATAAAAAATAAATAAATCCATAAATAATGGAATGTTAATATTGCTCTATGAAATTTAATATTGATCCATGAAGCATTTTTATTGCAATGATTTAAAAGAAGAATTGATTTTGGTATTAGTGCACTCAGCAGCAAAGAATTTATTCAGTCATTTCAGCACCATGATATCTTCTTCAGTCAAACAGGGAGAGTTTATATATTTCATCACAGAAATTCTGAGCATGCCCTCGTCAGACAGAAATACAGAAGTACAACTATGTGCCTACTGCTAGGAAACCTCATACATACAGTGTAATACATACAATAAGATGACCAAAGTATTTTAATGGTGAAATGAGCACAAAAAGACTCCATGAAGTTACCAGCATCCTAAGAGAACTATAAAATCAATCAATCAATAACTGCAATAGTCTTGCTTTGTCTTTTTTCCCCTGAAGGAAGGCAGAAACAAATGGTCCCAGTTTGTCTCATCATTCTTTTCTTTATAAATGCCCATCCTCCAGTCTCCCCCAGTTTAGGAGGTAGAATATAAGCCACAGGGGATACTGCTAGAAGCTTTTACATCCCTTTGTTGCTACAGAAACAGTCCCATCCATTTACCAGCCGGTGCTTCCTGTTTTAGGTCCCGGTGGGTGGGAGGGAGTACATTTCTAAGTCTGCCAGACCAGGATGACTCCTGGCTTGGTCACAGAGAAGGCAGGAAATTAACAGAAACTGGATAAAAATGATTAATCTAATTTTTTTTTTAATAAATATATCCTGCAGTCTTTTTGAATAAACATCCTCCACTGAACTGTTGCAGAGTCAGTGCACATGATGAAATGGTGGTATCGATTAACAGACTGTTTGCACATCACTCAGAGATGACTCATCTCATTTCCCCGCTCGACTTCCCATGCTCATGCCTCCTCTTCCTCCTCAGAGACCTCCGGTCAGCCTCATCTGGACTGCACATGGCATAATAGGACTGTCGATCAATTAAATCGCAAATGAGCGAGGCTGCTTAAATACATGTCAAACACACAAGGCAAATAATTTGGATTGTGGTGGTGGGGGGAGAAAAATGGTAATCTCCTGTCTTTGCAAAAAGATTAGTCGGATAATCAAAGCGGATAGACAACAGAGTCTGGTTCCAAACTGATTAGCTCCTGGCCAGAACAAAAGCACAATGTTACAGTGCATTGAAAAAGTATTTGAACCCATTTTGTGACTTATAAGTATAACTGAACTGAATTTTATTTAGGGATCACAGAGTAAAAGGGATCTGAATACAAATTCACATCACACTATTTAGATTTCTATTTGTAAATAATCTACTTTTCCACTTCACAATTATGTAGTACTTTGTTTTAGTCATTCAGATAAAATACCAATAAATTACATTAAAGTTTGAAGGTCTGACCTGATTTAAAGGTTGAGAATGCTTTTGTAGACACAAAGCGTTTTAAACTAAAATTGGCACTGAAAAGCAAAATTCACCTCTTTCTCACTCATTTTAAGAAGCTGTAAAGTAAAATAAGTAGAATATATGCAACATTTATCACATATAGGCTGATAGTACAAAGTAATTATAAGGTAATTTCGTATCATACTGAGTTTTACTCACCATCTCAGTATAGCTATTGAGAAACCATACTTTTTAATTATGTATAGTGGAGGTAAAGTAGAAATGCAAGTAAATCTCAAGACTCTTATAGTTTATTATAGTCTACTATCCGTTCTGGTCATGCATGCATCTGAAGGCTGAAGCAGTAGGAGATATTCAGACCCACTCTCGGGCACAGAACTTTCCCTGTTGACACAACGCTCACAGCAAACAAGCTTTCATTGAGTCCAAGAAAACAACCAGGCATTTCTCCAGGTCAGGAAGTTATTTTCCTGATCTTGAGTGACCCATGCATGCCTTTCTTGGCGGACAAACGGCTGAAACACACTGCTGCTGCACAGAACAGCACTGAGCAGCTCAAGCTTTGTGCCTGAAGGAGTTTCTGTATCTGACAAGTAGGTAAGATGTTGCGGTAGTAACTATGTAATATATTTAGTGCCTTGTAAATACATTCTAAACCCTTGAACATTTTCTTTTTCTGCCTACAACCACAAACTTCAATGCATTTTATTCGGATTATGTATGATAGAGCAACACAAAGTAGCACATAATTGTGAAGAAGAAGAAGGTAAATTATGACGGTTAGTCCAGCATACCGAGGCAACATTTTGTAGAAATGTTTTGTAGAAAAGTCAACCTCTCTGCCTTGTCTTTTGCAGCTTCTAATCAGTTTTGTTCCAGAACTGCCCTGTATTCAGCTCCATCCATCTCCTTATCAACACAAACCCACTTCCCCGTCCCTGTTGAACGTGATCATGTCCGTAGCATGTTTTCTATGGGGATGGTGTGTTCAGGGTTATGTGCAGGGCTAGTTTTCCACCACATGTAGGGTGGTGCATGCAGACCTTCAACAGTCAAAATTTCTCATAAAAACAGAGTAAAGTTGAAACAATACTTCTTCAGGTATTCTTTCAAGAATTGTGTTTTTCTTGAAACTTTTTCATAAAGGCCATGTGTGTGGAGTGCATAACTAATAGTTTCTTGTTAACTTCCACTTGTGCTGTGGATCTCTGCACCTCCTCCAGAGTGAGCATGGGCCCCTTCACTGCTTCTGTGATTAATGCTCTCCTTGCCCTTCAGCTTGGGCGGATGGCCAGGTCTTTGTAGGTTTGCAGTGGTGCCATTTTCTTTTCATGTCCAAATGATAGAATGAGCGATGCTCAGTAGGAGGTCCAAAGCTTGTCTTATAACCTAACACTGCTTTAAAACTCTCCATCGCTTTATCCCTGACCCATCAGCTGTAAAGTTTGAGATCTTAAAGAGATAAAATGTGAGGATCCTTTTGAAGGAAGTTGCAGTAAACAATGCACTAAGATTATTAAAATTTATGCCAATATTAAAATAGACACCTTTCTGGTGTGTTTATTTTTCTAAAGAGGGTTTTAGAAGTCTGTAAAGATAAGCTCCATTATGACTAATCTTAAGAGGACAATCTTCCTTCAGGAAACTATATGATTCAGAATAAGAGGCTTATAGAGACTTATGACATCAAAAGTCCACCTCCAAGTAATCATCTTGACCTGAGTATAAGAACCTAGAATTAAGTGGTTGCACACTCATATTAGCTAAAAGCTAAGCACCAGTAATTTGCTGAATTTTTTCCATGTTTTTCCCTAATTAAAACATCATATATTAATATGTATATTAAAATTAATATTACATTTATTTTTAAAGACATGGAAGGATTTGTGGAAAGAATTAAAAGGAGGAGTGCTACAGAAAAAGTGCTGTTAGTAATACATCTATAGCTATAGATGGTCTGCTTGTAAAAATCTGATGTTTTCTTCTTTTTTTGCCATCTATACACATTCTCATCTATGTTAAAGCTAAAAGGGTTGTTTGGACAAGGTTCCTTCTTACAAACATTTTATTTTATGTTTAATTCTTGGTGAAATAAATATTTGGCAGCTAAAGTTTTTCTTTTGTTTAGATTTGATGCAGCTTTACGATGATATGTTCCAGACACTAACCAGGCAAGTGGAAGACTTTTATGGAGTCGTTCTTCCCCTTTGTGGCGAATCTCTTTCTTCTGGATGTATTTAAGACATTAACATTGAGTTCTATGAACTTTACAGACACATCAAATCTCCCTCAGGGGTTATAGAAAAAGTGTGTCCTGCTTCTTGGACCCTCAAAAAAGTGGGAATAAGACACAAAACATTTTTGTTAAAAAGAGACAATGTTCAAAAATGTTAAAAATATATATGTTACTACTAACATTTTATTACAATTATGCAAAAACCATATATTTAGAAGAAAAATCTTTATTGGCATTACAGAAATCAAACTCCTATTACTGAGCAGCTTCTTGGATGTTTTCTATAGTATTTTGATGATTATCTTGGTGAAAAGCTCCAAGTCTTTTTGAGGTTGGAAGGCCTCCTTGCCATCACCCTAATCTTTAGCTACCTCCACAGATTCTCTGTTAAATTAAATTTGGGCCACTGCAAAACGTTAATATTACTTCCTGTCAGAAGAAACATGTTGGTAAAATTAAAAGATTACATTAAACCGAAATCTGTGAGGGATATGAATAATCTTGAACTTAACAGTTCATAGTTGCCTATGAAAGGTCACAGAGTATTTATGCTGATTCAAGTGCTGCTGAATAGATATAAATTAGGAGCATTAGGTTTCTTTAGATTTAGGTGGTAAATTCCAACAGAGGATGAAATAGAACAATCAACCCACATACAGCAAAATACGGGATGGATTACCAATTTTAAGTTTCTATACACTCTGATTGACTTTAAACTATAGTCAGTCAGTCATTTTCTACCGCTTATTCCATAGTGGGTCACGGGGGAGCTGGTGCCTATCTCCAGCAGTCTGTGGGTGAAAGGCGGGGTACACCCTGGACAGGTCGCCAGTCCATCGCAGGGCAACACACAAACACACTCATTCATTCATACACCTAAGGGAAATTTAGAGTTACCAATTAACCTAACAGGCATGTCTTTGGACTGTGGGAGGAAGCCGGAGTACCCAGTGAGAACCCACGCATGCACGGGGAGAACATGCAAACTCCATGCAGAAAGACCCCAGGTTGGGAATTGAACCCAGGACCTTCTTGCTGCAAGGCAACAGTGCTACCAACTGCACCACCGTGCAGCCCAACTTTAAACTATAAATGGTCAATTAAAAATGCATTGGGTGAATTTATTTCACAGGAATTTTTAGTGCAAACAGGCACAGATGACTTTGTAAAAAACTAATAAACAGAGGATTCTTCTCTGAAGGATGGACTTATTGTTTAGTGTGTTTAAGATGATCTCAGTGCAATGAAAGATTAGTTAAAGGCTTTTTATACATCTTTACTGGGGTGTTAATTATGCAGCTAGGTGCAGGTTACCATACTGCAAACATCTATTCTGTAGAGCAGAAAAACCGAATAGTTAATTTATTTGTCATGTTACAAAAGCAAACTTCCCACAAGCTAGATTTCAATGAGGTATTAAATTGCAGAAACTGGAAAGTACATTTTAAGTATCATTTTTATCTTTCTGCTGATTTAAAAAAAAAAAGGTAAAGCCCCAAGACACTAAAACCAAATAAGGAACTATGGAAAGGCAAGGATCATCTTCCACCTTTTGTTTTAAAAACCCCAACTTTCTGACTCAACAAAATGCAACACCCCTCTTGAACCAGAAACACTAAGAGCCAAATATCCAGCTCATGACGTCATGAAAAACATTTTCTTTGGTCTTCTTCGGTACAAGTCCTGGCAGCAAAGATCCTTGTTACTTCAAGCTGGGCAGATTTCCAGTCTGGAGCCTGTCTTCATTCTCCACAGCTGCCGCCACAAGGCTTAATCTGAGCAAACATTAATATTACTCGGCTCTTTGCTCCTGGACATTTATGCAGACGGAAACTGCGGAGGAGAGAATTAACAGTCGCCATGCAAACAGTATGTCTATACCAGCTCTTTAGCAGCATTTATCAGTAAACTCTGATGAAGTTTTCTTCTAAGTATGAAGAAAGACAAAACCAGCAATAGCAATTTCATATGAATCTTTATTGTATTTAGAAATCCACACATCACCTCTTTTTTATTATGTTTTTTTGTTTTACCATTTACACCGGGGAAGAAATGAGGGACAAGCTAAAATGTCATGCCTTTCCCAGCAGGCGCGATGCACTACAGGATGGGCTGAAATGGAAAGGGTGTAGGAGATACATAAAGTGCTTTTGTCAACAGTTTTCTTCTTTCAATAGAAAAAAGGATCAAACAAAAGGTTTGAGGGTGGAGTGAGAGGATATGAGAGTCCGTGGACTTGACAGCATGGGAAGGAGGAGGAGAGAGGACAGTGACATGTTTATGAGGAGGAAGAGAGTGGTGAGGGTGTTTTTATCTTCAAAAAATAAAAAAAGTGATTGAATGAAAAAAGAAAACAAAAAGAAAAGGAGCTGGCTCAACCCAGGATGAGGCTGGATTTGCCACCGGGAGGGTTTCTTCGGCCACCTGCGGCAGCGTTGGCACCTCCCGACGGGGCGGGGGACTGTGATGTCTCCTTCTGCTCCCCCTCCATGTCTTCAGGACTTTCTACAGATGAAGCAATGACAATAAACAAAACCACAGTGTCTTAAATTTTAGTGAATCTGACCACAGACTAATTGGATTACAGCAGATATAATTTAGATCAGCAGCTGAAGCTATGCTCCAGACATTTAGAAAAAACCACAGCCGGTCTACCACCACTGTCTTATAATGGCAGAAGGACATTCTGGCTTTGCAAAGGTTTTCTGATCTGAGCAGGTCAATACCAACTAATCAGAGCCTGACCTTTAGGGCTAATTCATGGTCCTTAGTACACTCTAAATGTCCAAAAATTAAAAGGCGGTTACAAGAAGCAACAGAAAGAGATTTGCAGTAGAACAGCAAACAATGTGTTTAATTATTTACCAGGATCAAACTTATTTTCTTTCAGCTGCCTGTTAGGTTAGAGTGTGCCACTGTGGGAGAGCTGGTCGGTCGACAGCAGAGCTGACCCAAAAAATAAGCATGAACAAGAACGTCTGTGTGTGAGCAGCTTTGCATAAGTGTACACCGAAACCATGTGGAGGACTTTTATTCATTTTTATCTGAACATGGTGTTAAAGTACAGGTACGTCTTAAATTATATCAAAAACTTAATGGATTGCAGCGATTTTATAAAAAAAAAAAAAAAGGTAAATTTATTTAGATTCCTTGGTTCTTATAAGGTGCTTCAGTGCTATATTCCAACCATTTATTTCTTTTCAGTTGGATAGTTATGGCTTACAGGTAATAAAAAGCCTAAAGTAAATTTCTTAGAAATTTTGAAGATTAAATAAAATAATTTCAAAGGATTTTAATACAGTAACCCAATGCTATTGTCTATATGATCCTGGGAAAGATTACCGTGTGGACTAACAAGCCAGTATAAGGTCACTTCTAAACTAGTTGGAAGATCAGAGACTGTATCCAAGCATACTAATGGAAAGTTCAGTGGAAAGAAAAAATATGCCCTAAAAAGGTGTACAAGCAACAGCAAATTCATATCATTGACAAGATTGTGAAGCAAAGCATTATTCAAAAGGTTGGAGGAGTAAACTGCAGCTGGAGTCAGAGCTTCAACCCATCACCTCAAAGACGTTTCCAGAACCTGAACCAGATAGAACATCAGAAGCCACTTATCTGAGGAAATGAAAAAAAAAGGCTGAATCGTAGCTCAGTGGAAAAAGTCCTAATTTCAGGTGCAAGTAAATTTTGAATTTCATTTGAAATTTCAGGTCAACCCAGACTCTGGAGGTACAGTGGAAAGGCACAGAATCCAAGTTGCTTGAGGCCAAGAGTGAAGATTTCACAGTCACTGATGATTTGGAGAGGAAGCCACGTCATCTGCTGGTGTTGGTCCACTGTGTTTTATCAAGTCCAGCGCAGCCGTGTACCAGAAAATTGTTGAGCTTCATGCTTCCCTCTGCTGACAAACTTTAGAGAGATGATGATTTCATTCAGCAGGACTTTGCACCTGTCCACACTGCCTAACGTACCAATACCTGCTTAAATGACTATAAAATCACTTTGCTTGATTGGCCAGCAAAGTCACCTGACCTAAACCGTAAAGGGAACCGTGTAATTGTCAAGAGGATGACAGATATTCAGGCAGATATTCATGCAAAAGGAGCCCTGACCATGTACCAAGTACAGATACTGTGAAGTACATGGACATACTTTTCAGTTAGCTGACATTTCTGTCCTAAAAATCCTTTTTCACTGGTCCTCAGAAACTACATTTGGGCTTTATTTGAAGAAAAAGCTTAAAATATATCCTTGCGTGTAATAAATCTATAAAGTTATTCCTAAAATAAAGTAACTCTGATAACATTTTAATTAAGTTGCAGCTGTATAACAATGTGTAAAGAAACTACGCTTTAAAACCGCTACATCAACCTATTTAAAGATATTTTTTAACGAGATGGCAGAGAAATCGCCATGGTGACCAGAGTTGCCCCTCTCTAACCTGTTGCTGAGCTCTGCCGAATAGCTAGCAAAAAGAAAGCTACCATAGGCTACAATTCCCTTGCTTACTAAACAGAAAAAAAAAAAAAAAAACTCAGCTGGTCCCACTCTTGAAAAAGAGTGCTGTGGTTAAGAAACTAAAAGAGTGGCACCCATCAAACAGGTCAAAGTAACGCTACTTTTTTACTTCAACTATTACAAAATTTACTAATTAATGGCTTAAATTACTTGCTTAAATCTGTGTAGAAAACAGTAAACATTTTGTGCCTAATACATTCCATTATTTAGCATTAGGAATAATTGTTACTTTCTTGCTTAAAATAGAAGCGATTAACTCCTGTTTTACATATTTGAGATATTACTGTTAAATGTGTGTTTTTATACCATGAGAATTCAACAACAGCTTATGCCCTTGTGAACACCGCTTGTCACTTTTCTCCTCTTTAAAAGCAGAACAGACTCGAAGCTTGACAGGGGAAGGGCTGTAGAAGCAGCTGTGACCCTCTGCCACAGACAGCAGGACCGCATTGCTTGGTGAATATAGACGCAAGATGTTCAAATAGTTGACCTGGCTTCCCTGTCTTTTCAAACACTGTCTATCTTTTCTACGCTGACACATTGCTTCCTGCTAGCAATCATTAACAATAGCAAAATAGCACTTGGAGAGTGTTTATAAACTGAAGTGCTTAGAAATTCATTGGCAACATAAACCAGGAGAAAATACTTCACATAAAAAGCAGTGCAACAAAGGTAGCTTTAGTTTCCATATTTTCATTCAACTGGGCTGCAGACCCCTTTTATTATCGGAGGAGCCATCCCCACTGCTCCAAGCATGCACCTGGTGATTAATAAAAAGCTTTTCATACTAAGTGAAGCCTGCCATGAAAGAACAGCTGCTTGACTCCAGATCTCCACTCCATCATGACAGGAACAAACCACATCAAAGAGATCATGTGTTGTTGACTCAGAAAGAGAGAAGTTGAATCCTGTAGGGTTTTTATTTTGGGGGGGGGGGGCAAGTATGACTTCTAGCAGAGACGAGCCAGCTCGCCACAATCTGATGTTGAAGTGGCAGGAAGGGTAGAATTACCTGGTCTGTTTTCAGACACCATGAAGCTTTTCAGTGAGTAATCCAAGTCATGCCCTGCTGTTTAGCCACAGCCATCCTGTGACAGACACTTAAGGCCTTTTTGCACAACAGCTGAGGAACTCTGGATGCTTACCGTCGTTTGCTTGTTCCTGGCCGTTCTCGCCCTAAAATGTAAAAATAAGGACAATAGCATCAGACTGGTCAGCCAACGTAGGAGGAAATGTTCTAAAATGTACTGATTTAAAAAATAACTAGAATCGATGGTGGTGTTTTTTTTTAAAACACACTAGTGGCCTTTATTTTTTATTTATTTTTGTTTAAGTAGGCAGACAGGATGTGGAGTGGAGAGACAGGGAAGACATTATTTAACTAGGAGTTTATTTTATAGACCAACACAACATGATGCATAACTATGAAGCAGAAGAAAAAGAACACATGGTTTTCAACATTTTTTACAAGTAATCTGAAAACTGTGGCATGGATTTGTCTTTACCACGTTACCCCAAAATAGAATCTAGTACAACCAACTCCTTAAGAAGTTAGTAAATAGAGTCCACTTTTAGAGTCCAGTTTAATTTAATCTAAATCCAGCCTCGGAGGTTTGTTAGAGGACAATATTAAACAAAGAGCACCATGGAGACCAAGGAACACAGCAGACAGGTCAAGGTGAAAGTTCTGCAGATGTTCAAAGCAGGGTAAGTTTATAAAACACTCAGAGCTGATGAGAGAATCAGTCCACAAAACAACCAGTAACAATGCACTCCTCAAATCTGGCTACATTCATTTCCATTTAAATACTGCCACAAACCATGCAGGGGTCAGAGCAAACATGTGAAAGAAGGTGGTCTGGTTAGAAGAGACCACAGGTTTTTTTAAAGAGGAAGGAGCAAAATTGGTATAGATGTACTCCAAAATATTTGCATCTGTAATTCCAATTAACGGTAGCTTTGCTAAGTACCGACTCAGGAGGCCTGAATACAATTTAAAAATGTTAAATATTACGATTTAATGGTCATTCTTCTCCTCTACCATCAACATCCCCTAGACTGCAGAAGAAAATGATCCTCTATGGTTAAATCTGGCACATTTACATTGATTAGTGTCCTTTTTTAAAGAAATAACACAAAAAATTGTGAAAAATTCAATATTAAAACTTTAGCGAGGCTTTCTACATTTTGTTACACTGTTATCTTTCTTTTCTTAGCATGGTCAGATGGTGTTTAGGTATGTCTTCACTGAGACTGCTCTGTTACGAAATACTTCCCATGTCTGACAGCAAGGACTTGGTGTGAAAAACCAAATCTCCACTGGGATTACAAATGTCAGTGCATATTTATCTGAGAGGACTGGATTCAAAAGGACGAATTAAGCCACCCATTCCCACTAAACTTTCCACTGAAATACACTTTATCCGTGTGCCCACATAGGCTCTTGCTCTGTTTTGGAAACAGAGTCTAATCACTGTACCTCTCGTCTCTGGTTCCAGACCATGGCGGCTCCAGAGTTGTGGATGGTGGTCAGCTCCGGTTGGGGGTTCTTGGGGAAGAGGAGAGGCTGCTGGACCCTCCTCAGAGGGGCTGAGGGCTCTCCGCACAGGGTTCCTGTAGGTGCCCCAGCTGGATGTTTGAAAGAAAAATACACGTAAGAACTCTGTGGGCAATGTCTAGATTAACATTATGGTTAAGCTAGACAGGAAACATGAATACAGCTTTAAAGCAGCAGAGTCATACCATATGAGGACTAATCCAATTAGCAACAAAGCCAAACTAGTCCTCAATATCTCCAGCTCACCAGGCTGCATGTCCACAGTAAGACTCATCAACTTAACTTTGACAAAAACATCAGCTTTACAAGAGCATCTGACTGAAATACCTCACGCTAAAAATCGCTATGAAACATCACCAAATCTGCTTGAAATCTGCTGCAACAGACCCAGAAACGTAGTGGAAGGCGTCCAGGCAGACAACCCAAGTGCCAAGACCTACATAAGCCCGTGTACTGCCTGCATCATTTCCTTCTGCAGAAACAGCGTTAAAACCCTGTGTTGGCCCACTGTAGAAAGACAGGCTGTGCTGTCCGAGGCCACATAAGGCAACGACTATCATCCAGAGGGCCTGGGAGGTGACAAGCTGTCTTTGTGATGAGGGGAAACATCGGCTCCTGAGGAGCCAGAGGACAGGCCATTGTTAATGGAGTTAAGTGAATCAGCACAAAGAGAATATAACCCAACAAGGGCTTGCTCATAACTCAGTATTTCTGAACCTGATCCGTTTACTGCCCATTGAACAACAAATATGAAACATGAGAGGATTAAACGGAAGAGATTGATGGATCATACAAAACAGAGCATCCTACTTAACTTTATAGATCCCATGGGTCCATGGCATAAATGCATGAAGGCAGTGAGACAGGAAAAACAATTGTGCGGTTGCCGCTAGTCTTTGCTTCCTCTCTTATTAGAGAGTGCTCATCGTGTGGGCAGAAGCTGAGGGCTCTTGAACATACCAACCAGCTCTAGGCTTATAAAACGCTAACATCCTGAACATTAACGTGCCAAAAATGCACATTGAACATGAATACTTGCTTAGGTTTCAGGGGAAAATTTAATTTTACATTCAAACCTTGGTAACTCATTAAATGACTTCCTCTTCCTTCTTTCCTTTATCATCATTCAAGTCAAGACTATGGAAAAATAATTACCAACTATAAAGACTTGAGTGCTGGGATAAGCACTTAATTAGTAAACCGTTTCTTGTGGACTATTTAAAAAAAAAAAAGAAACTGGATTTGTTTTGTTGTTCAAGAGGCTGGAACGCTTCTGCAGCTTCTTCCTGACTGGCAGTTTCATGGCCCCAGATGGCAGAGACATATCCAGGCCATATAAAACGCACATTTGACCATTCCTCAAGGAATCTACGCAGCGCTGCACGCCAGATAAACGAACGTTCACACAGAAGCCTTGCAGGCTAAGGACAGTGCTTGTAAACCGTGAGAGGAGCAACCATAACTCCTGGATAAATTACCATCCTCCTCCTCCTCTTCTTCTAGTTGTGTGCACTAAAGTGGGCCAAGTTTGAAAGGTTCTTCCAAACTTGACACAGTCCCAAACGAAACAATGCAGGCAGGAAAAGGCTTCACTGTAATTAGCTGCAAGTTGTCTAAGGCTAAAGGACCAATTTTAGGTCAAATTCTTTGTTGTTCCAAGAAAATTCTGTGAATTTCACTTTTGCTGAGCCTAAAATGTCCTATTTCTTAAACTGTTATTATCTGGCAAAAAGCAGGAAAACCAGTGCATGCTAAGCAGGGAATAATGACTGAAACTTTCCAGGCTTTCTGTCCAACCACTCTCGAAGGCATAAACGTCAGATCACATTTAAGCCTCCGTGGCTGAAAGTTTGCAGTGACCTTGAACGCTCTCAGCGCCCTTCGCTGCCTTATTATCCTCTGCTGCATTCACTTCCCTTCGCCATGTGCAAGGCCATGCCTTTCACCAAGTGATACAGTTTTCCGGTCCTTCCACTGCAGGCCTTTGCTTAACAAAGCCTAGGTTCATATTACCCTGGTGCCTGCACTCCAGGGTTTTTGGCCACCCGTACGTGGGAAACTCCCACTGATGAGCAAAATATGCCTCCAGTCTGTACCTTACAGTGCCTAGCAAAACTATTCATACCTTTTGAACCCTTGTACTTGTTGTCATACTTCAGCCAAACTTTAATGTGTTAGTGGAACTTCACGGATAAACACAAAAGACAATCTCAGTATAAATCCGTCTGTTTCCTGAAGCCCTTCAAGGTTTGTTAGAGAACAATAGTGAACAAACAGCATTCCCAAAAAACAAGGAGAGGGAAAAGGGAGAAAGTTGTAGAGAAGTTTAAAACAGGGTTAGGTTATAAAGCAAAGCTTTGGACATCTCACAAAGCACTGTTCAATCCATCATCAGACACTGGGATAACTGCAGCCCAACCTAGATATGGCAGTCTACCTAAACTAACAGGCCAGGCTAGGAGAGCATATATTTAGAAAAAAACGCCACGAGGAGTGTGGTAACTCTGGAGGAGCTGCAGAGATCCATAGGTCAGGTGAAAGAATCAATTAACAAGTGAACCATTAATCCTACGTTACACAAACGTTGTTTTTATGGAAGTGCAGCAAGAGGAAAGAGACTGTTAAAAACAAGCCATGGGAAAACATGTTTCAAGTTTGCCACAAGTCATGAAGGGGACACAGCAAACGTGAAAGAAGGTGCTCTGGTCAGAGAGACCAAAACTGAAATTTTTCATGCTATGTGAGGTGGAAAACTAACTACATATCACCCTGAACACACCATCACTAAAATGAAACATGGTGGTGGGGACATCATGCTGTGGGGATGCTTTTCTTCAGCAGGTACAGGAAATCAGGTTAGAGTTGAGGGAAGATGGAGCTATACACGAGATAAGTAAACCCATTCAAGGCAACAAACGACTTGAGATTCACCGTCTGGCAGGACAACTATCCATAATAAAATGAATCAGTGTTTTAATGTTAAATGTCTAGACCTACGTTCAATTGATGTTCGCAAACTCTGTAAATGTGACATTTTAATTTCAAAGGGTATGAATACTTTTGCAATGCACTGCGCTTAAGATCAATTTAGAGGGATTAAATATATAGTACATCTGGCTTAATGAAGGTTTGTACCAGTTCGGTGTGCTTTTGCAAGCCTCATCTGAAGATAGCCCCAGTTATCCTGTAAATGTAAAGCTCCTGCAGCTTCCATTATGTCGCATGCAAAACTACCAAGATCAATGGTAAATTAACTTACTTGGTGGGTTGTTCCTTCGATGAGCATGGGGGTCATCGGGTTCTGCAAAGATGCTAGAGGCCATCTTGTTCTTGCGCTGGGGGGTTGCGTTTTCATCTGTGCCAAGGGAGAAGTTGGACTCCCCACCGGGCGGTCGTAGTACCCTAAGGAATTAAAAACAAAGACTGTACAAATAGTCCAACGGAAGGCTTCGACATGTCGAAACAAAAAGCAGCTGCACAAAAAATCAATGAATCAATAAACAAATAAAACACGAGCATCCCCAGAAGATATGTGAATGCTCAACCCCCCCCACCCCCTTCGCATACCAAACACACAGAGCAACCTGCAAGTCTAAGCCGCGGCTGTCAGCCTCTCAGACATGCAGTCACAATCTCTGCCCTGCAGCTGACTCTGCTTGCCTTTAATCGCAGACTTAGCAAGCTAGCTGCAGCCTCATCTTAGCAGAGATCCCTCTGCTGAGACACACAATAGGTTGGTGTCCATTTCTGTAATCATTTAACAACTGACTGACTCAAATTTTGTGCTTCCATTGAAGCAAAAGCCAAGAACTGAGGTGTGAGTCTAAGTTTGAGAGAATATAGGTCATCTGTGAATTCAATACATGAAGAACTGTAAAGGTCACTTTTCAGAGACAAAAAAAAAAAAAAAACTGCAGAGAAGACTTTAAAGTTCACTGTGCAGAAGGCAGTTGGGGCGGATGACAAATACCAATCTGTGAGCACAGCCTATGTCGGACCCCTCCCTCTTTTATGTCAGCAAACTGCTCTCCTTAGAGTCCCTGAAGCCACCAGCTGACACAGAGCAGCTGTCCAAAAGGCCAGGCAGGCAGATGACCAACAATCACCTCCTCGAACCACGAACCATACAAAGGAAATCATCTAGAGCCATATCTGCACAGCGCTCCTCACTGTTTTTTTTTTTTTTTTTGTGTCCCTCACACGGCTGTGACAATAATGCCTAAACCAGACTTTACCTCCTAGCCAGAAAAGGATGAGCTCATGGTTTCCACATGGATTGTGATGAGTGGGGGAAAGCTTTTAGCAGCATGGCAGCTGACCCCACCCTAGAATCAAACTGCGAATAATATCAATAAAAATAATGAACTCTTTGGGTAGACAAGAGGGCAATTTTGAGAGCAGATGCCGGCGCTCCACAGCCAAAGATGGTATGCCTGATAAGGCAGAGGTAGGAGGGTCTTTGATGGCCTACAAAGATTTGTTCCCTTCTCTGTTAAACTGACTTCCCTGTGGATCTTTTTCGGACACACAGCAACAGAAAGGACCAGCGGATTGTAAAAAGGGTCTTTAGAGACCAAAAAGCAAAGAGATAAGATAAGATTTACCAGCTTAGTTAGCCCCCACCCAAGCCCCTGCATCACCCAAAAGCAGCTTCCAATCTCACAACCGACAAGCTTACTCCCCAAAAATCTAGAAAAAAAGTAAGATAAATCTATAAACCCAGGAGTCATAGAGAAGTAATACAAAAGGTAGCTACTCTGTTTTTACTGCAAAGGGGGAGGAATGCATCCAGACGATATGCATCACTTACAGGAAAGGAATGACTGCATGCTTTAAGGATGAGGTGTTTCTTCTCTTTAAGACATCAACTTTTTTTTTTTTTTTTTCAAAAAGCAGACAGTCAAAAAAAGAAAAATGTCGAAAAAGGTATTAACCATAGCTGATTTACTTTTCTTACTTCACCCAGATCACAAAGACAAAGATATGTACAGACAAAAAGTCAGGTCAGTCACAGTAGCGATCAAAATATACTCTGTAAGAAAACGACAAAACGCTGATGGCAAAAACACAACTCAGTTTTAATTAGTAACACGTTTAGGTATTAGGGAAGGATTTTAACTGTAAATACGAAAACAAACGCTGATTTTAACCCTTTAGAAAGGGTTTTCTACTTCTCGAAACGACAAAAAAAAAAAAACAGATAGAAAACGCAGTTTCCCCCCTCCTTTTTTTAGTCCAGCTGTCATACCCAAAGCCTACACAGGCTAACTAAACTTATGGTGCTTCTACGACCCAGTAAGATTAACTCAATTAGCAAGCCTATGTGACAGTTTAGCTCAATCCAGTTATATCTTTCACCACCACCATTAGCGGACTGCCTTTAAACGAAGCGTCTACTAGCCGAACGGCTTCTCCCCGCATCCCACTCCTTTTGTTCCTCCATGGAAGATATTCAACTGCCCCTTTTTTTTTTTTTTTCTTTTTTTTTTATTTACCTGGAACTGCTTTTAGAACCGGGGTCTAACCCTTGAAACGTGGTGGTCGTCGTCATCTTCGAGGAGCTAGTTCAATGTCTTGGCGGTTAACAAGCAGCAGTCAAACTATTGAAAAAAAAAAAAAGAAATCCTCCTCGCTGCCCGTAGAGAAGCGACGGGATGAAGACTCCACCCGAGACTGAAAAAACATACGAAGAGGAGATCCGCTGCTTCTGCGGTGCCAGCCGTTCAGATCCTGCCTACCTGCCAAATCGCGCAATCTGATTGGATATGAAAACGAGACCCTCATTCCTATTGGTCAAGAAGAGCAGCGGTTAAGCCTTTGGTTGGTGGCAAGCGGTAGCGACCAGGCAGTCCACATCCCTGAGGCCATATTCTATATCCACTGCATAAACAGCAGGAAAAAAAACAAAAACAAAAACATTTTAAAGTAAAATTTTGAAAACTCAGAAAAAATGAGGCCCGTTAACTCAGAACTGGGATCCGGCAATGGCATCAAACCCAATAACCAAACCATGTTCCAGTTCCAAGTCTGTGGAAAATGTAGATGATTAACATCAGTCAGAAATATTGTTGCAAAGGGGTGGACAATTTCCTGCAAATTTCTGGAATACAATACACCTTTAAGCTACAAACATGAAAGTAACGTTTTGTGTTGTCATAGGCAGACACATGTAAGATTTGCAAGTCAAACATTAAGGCCATACATCAGATACTTTTAACCCAGAAATATCATCAATACGTGCTTCACTTTATGCAGTCCAATGGAGTGTCCAATATGTTGATTCAGTAGTCAGGGCTCCAAAACGGTGGCCTGAATATTCCCAGGTTCTGGAAGTCGTCTGTGCATGTCATGGAGGAATGAACAGTGCATATAGGGTGTGTGGCCCAAATACCCCTGCAGTAAGCAGTGTACTACGTGGATGTCACTGCAGAATAGATTCATTCAAATGTGTTTGCATGAAACTGTTTTAGTTAAGGGTTGATCTAAAATCAATAATTTTCTCTAACTTCTTTTACATATCTCTTATGACCAAACTTCGATATTTTTAACTGCAGGCATCTGTTTAATCCTATAAAATGCTGTTAATCTCTATTAATTTCCATGGAGTCTCCAACTTTGAAAATTCCCAGAATTTTGCAACCCTCTGAGCATAAAATAACTAGTATTAACAATGGAAGCTAAAAATAGTTACGTTTATCTGCAGATTGTAACTTTAAAACACTGTAACAACTTGATATAGCTAAATGAGATAGGATGGACCTGTGTGTGTCAAAATAGAAGTGCAAATAAACCTGTTTTTACTGACACCAAGGTTTCTATGCAAGGCAGTCATGCTGGGTTTTAAAACCATAGTTGGTAGGAAATCTCCAAATTCCTCCACTGAATTTCACCATTTTGTGAACTTTCCAACTTCAAACCCTGAAATCTCAACTTTTGTTTAAAATTAACTCATAACTGCACAACCCATCTTACAGTGCCAATTGATAATTTTTTTGTTCGGTTTTCTTTTGTTGTGACAAAACGTTTTAATGAAAAATTAAAGTACTGCTGTACAGCTGTTTAAAAATCTCAATCAGTACGGTGGATCCCGACAAAAATGTATTTACTGACAAAATTTTAATAAAAGCTTTGAAACCAATGTTTTAAATAATCCAGAGTTTCCCAGTTTCTGTTAAAACAAGTATCACTGCGGTAAATAAGTATGTGGGATAAAAGTACCAATATATTAACATAGATTTTTAAACGTTGTGCAATTGGACTGTTCCGGTTTGTTATAAAAAGCAACAAAAATAAAAACAAAGGAGGTAATATTTATTCCCTATTTATTCAGAAGTTGAAGGTTCAAACTTGGAAACATTACCAGTAATGTCCCTTTAAGTAAGGATTTGTAGTAGGAATGTCAAACTTTAACTTCAAAATCCAATATGGCTGCCTTGTAAATACAATTTAAAGATGGCTGCAGTAAGAACTGTGTATTTGCTTCTGATGAAGCAAAGATTTTTCTCACTTGAACAAGTGATCTAGTGCTTGATGGCACTAGATCAAAACTAATTCAAATAAGTAAACCTTCAGGGGAAAGAAGACAATAACTTTATTTTAACAGGTATTTTAATAGACAATACAGATGTATATTTAACTGAAACATCCTTTCAGCCATCCCAACGTTTGAAGTGGTGAAGTAAAATGAGTATTCCAAACATCCAGTACAATATAAAAAGTATACAATATTTTTTTCTGATTACAGAGTTAAACAGCCACCAAGTTATTTTCCCAAAATAGGTGTGCTGCTCACTAAGTGACAACCAGTTCCAAAACTGAATCTTAACAGATTTGATAGTCCATTACCAAACCTAGCAGAACTTTATTTAACTATTTAATCAGTTCAGATAGACTTTCATTTATACCTGACCTGAATATCTTTCTGGGTGTATGCATAACAAACCCTTCAAACTGGGATGGGAACTCCTACAAATTTACCACAACACAGCATGAAAAAAAACAACAACAAAAAAAAACAACAATGTTTTCAGGGTGTAATTTATGTACAGAGACAAAAAACAGTAACAGGGGCGTGAGTAGAAATTCTTTACAGCAGTTTTGTGAAGCAGAGAAATTAAAACCTCTCCTGCAAGATTTATGTTGAGACTGTTAGACGAGTTGCAAAGAACCAGCCGCTGGGTCTTAAAGGGCTGGGAAAGTCGGTCATGTTGGAGCAAAAAGGTGGCGGCTGTGGTTGGTTAGATTAGGCCCCCCGTCTGTTGTTGGAACACGTCGATCGTATCCTCATCTTCCATTTCCAACTGCAGAGGAAAGCATTAAAACATGAATTTCACGTCACTAACATTTTTTTTCGTACTTTGTGTGTGTGTGAGAAAATTATTTTTATTCTACGTCTACCAACCAATAACAATAAAGGCATTTTTGGCAAACAGCTCAATCTCAGTCAGATTGGATGGAGAATATTTGTGTACCATTGTTTTTTAGTTTTAGAACAGATTTCCAGATAGATTTGGGTCTGGACTTTGACAGGGCCTTTCTAACACATGGACATGCTTTGATCTAAACCATTTTATTGTAGCTCTGGCTGTATTTTTATTCACTTCCCAGCTGGAAGGCGAACCTCTGCCGGAGCCTAAAGCTTTTTAGAGCCTCCAACAGGTTTTCTTCCATGATTGGCCTGCTTTTACCTCTATGCCATCAGCTCTGGCCAGTTTCCATGGCTTTCTTTCTACAGTGAACTTCTACTTAAATCTCAAATTTGTGGAATGTGTGACTAATAGTTTTCCCATCAATAGCTTCACCCACCTGAGCTGTAATATGGTTCCTATATTCTTCTAAATGTTTCTAAATACATAAAGAGCAAAGCTTTAACTTTCTATTAATGGAATTGTTTATTTTGTTGAATCTGTATACTTTCATACCTTGTATATTTGACATTACTGTAAATTCTCTTTTAATTTTGTACTTTTATTGCTTATTTGATGTGTACTTCTGTGTACTGCTGATACACTTGAATTTCCCCACTGAAGGACAAATAAAGGATTATTCCATTCTATTTCTACAGCTCCTCCTAATGCTTCCTTTGTCCAGCCTCTCAATTTAAGCACGCAGCCATGTATTGGTAGGTTTGCACTCTTACTTTTCAGATGATGAATTAAACAGCACTTTGTGAGATGTCAAATGCTTTCTTGTTTTATAACCCAACCCTGCTTGAAATTTCTCCACAGCTTTAACCTTAAACTATTTGCAGTGCTCTTGCTGTTTGTTCACTAATGTTTTCTAAAAAAAAACATCTGTGGCCTTCACAGAACAGCTGAATTTAAACAGAGAGGTAATTAAACAAACGTGGTTTCTATTCCACCATTTACTTTTGGCCTTTGAGGACCGTTGGTTGTTCTGGATTTTATTGAGGAGCATCAGAACAAACGGGGTTTCCTGCCACGTCACAATCGGGCAGTGTTTTGTGTTGATTTATCACATAAAATCCAGATAAATATATAAAGTTTGGGGATATTATGGTGACAAGATGTGAAAAGGTACAAGGGATATGCATGTATTTGAAAGGCACTATGTTTAAAGTGTACTGAGGGACAAGGCATAAGAGTAAAAGCCAATTGTTGCATTTATGTGGTACATGGCCTCAGGGTGACACCATGCCCTATACAAAGTCAATTCTTTGGTCTGCAGACATCAAACAGCATTGCTGGCCACTGAAACAGCAAGTTGTATTTGCCTTTCATGACAGCAGCATGCAATGACAGACTTGCCTCGCTTTGCAAAACTATACAATAATGATTTGTGACGACCTCAACCACGAACTGCAGTGAGTATAACTGGCATCTGTCTGCAGAGATATATTCAACACAGAAGACCAACTGAGATAGTTTGGTGCAACCCCACTGCCTTGGGCATTAAAGGCTCATAATCTCAGTCCCATGACCTGCACAGAGACAGCATGTGTGGCAGGTTGCCGCCCATAGACCTAATTCACAACTGCACTTATGAAGATGGGTATATTATTTAGTTTTTCAGGGGTATTTGGGTTACTTTAATCCTAGGACTGAAAAAAAGAGTGCAAGAATACTATTTTGACAAGGAAAGTGGTAAAAAAAACAATGCATGATTATTCCTGATATAAACTCTAAAAATATTTACTAACAGGTAGCAGAACTACATGCTAAATTCTTTTTAGTTCTTCAAATTAGTTGGGTGATTTTAACATGTTGTTTTGCAGAGTGACAATTTGCAACAAGCATCCCTGCAAGCTCACTACAGACATTCCTTTCTTTCTTCAATAAATGCTCCAGAAATGCTAAAGCCGTTGTTGTTATCCTTCAGACTTACCTGTGCTGGCGTGTCTGTCTCATTTATTGGCTGTCCGTCAAATCTGAACCTGATTTGCCTCATCGACAGTCCCTGGGAGAACGTAAAAAGATTGTCAGTTACATGCAACATACACAACAGCCTTTCTGCGAGAAATGCTGCAGCCCCGTTGCTGCTCACCACGAACGCTTCTGCCTTTCTCCCCAGCTTCAGCAGTTTTTATTGAAAAGCCGGGCATGTACATGAAAAACAAAACACACATTCTATCAAGTGTCAGTTGGCCTGTCTGAAGTATCTTCATTGTTGACGGGTAGAAAAACATACATTCTTATCAAATGTCAGTTGGACTTACTGATATATCTAAGTCAAACACACACAGACGCCTGACTGTTCGCCACACAATACATTTTATTTCACACATTATTAAACATATCTTGAGCATAACAATTCAGACCCTATTAAGTATTTTTAATGTTTCCAACATAAACAGCTTACAGAGGTAGAAAAACGTTTTACTGCCATAAAAACACAAAAATATCTCAACTGTGCTTGTGGTGGGTGAGGTTTGCATCAAACACTTTTTTATGCTTTTGCTTCAGTAGTATCAGCTTTGTATTCTCAAGAACGTCACAGATCCACAGTAACAACCATAGAGAACACTGGTGCCTCCACAGTCTGTGCACAGGAAGAGACTGTAACATGACTGCCCTGCGCAAATCAGAACAATTCACATCAGCTCACCAAGTACAATATGTTATTGTTAAACATAACAAACATGGACGGAAGCAGCTAAAAATCCCTTCTGAACACATTTAAGATAGTTAATAACCTTTTGTGGCAAAGGACTCAGTTTGTTTTTTTATTCACAATTATCAAACGTTTTAGCAAACAAAGACAGCTATTAGTAACAGTAGAAATTGGGTTTCCTTTTATTCATGTTAACTGTCTCCCCTGATGCTGTGAGCTGTGTTTGTGTAAAGCGCTATTTGCGACAGAAACTGCATCTGAAACAAATTCATTTATTCATTAGGCTCAGACACTGCCAACCTTTAATTAATCATGTAAAAAAAGTGAGAAGGTTTGGACACCACTATTATTTATGTACTTGCTAAAAAAACAAGACAATTCCCTCTGAAGCAGGCCAGGTGTAAATGTGACTGATGTAGGGTTAAACAAACTGCATGCAAGAATGAGGTTGTTATTAATAAAATAAAAAATGAACATCGAGTTTTACAGATACCAAAGTTTTAGATGGCCTCACATTAAGAAATACTAGTTCACATCAGAAAGAAGGAATGAATTTTAAATTACTGGATATTTTACAGTCGAGGAGAGATTACTTCATATTATCCACATACACTGAAACACTTATGAAGGATCTATTGTGCAATCAGGGTTTGAGATTAAAATGTTCATTCATTCATCTTCTATACTGCTTTCATTGTGGGTCACAGGGGCTGGTATCTATCTCCAGCAGTCTATGGGCGAGAGGCGGGGTACCCTGGGCAGGTCGCCAGTTCATCGCAGGGCAACATAGAGACATACAGGACACACAACCATGCACACACTCATTCACACCTAAGGGCAATTTAGAGAGACCAATTTAACAGTCATGTTTTTGGACTGTGGGAGGAAGCCGGAGAACCCGGTGAGAACCCAAGCATGTACAGGGAGAACAGGCAAACCACGACCTTCTTGCTGCAAGGCAACAGTGCTACCAACTGCACAACCATGCAGTCCTGCAGATTAAAATGTGCTTTTGAAAATACTTTCTATTTAGGAGAAGTTTCATTGCAAACCAAAAAGGACCTACATTTTGTTTCCTCACAATTAGAAAAATCCAGCAAATGATATAGCAACATATATAGTCTTTATTATCTGTTTTTGCTTGTTATGCCCCACAAACTCAATAAACCATAAGTAGTAACTAAAGCTCTTATTGGTGCTGGTTAGAAATTATAGACATCATAAAGCCCTTGACAGGTGGAAAAATTGGCACAAGTATTTGCTTTCTCATTTTGTAAGCAGAACTTTAATAAACACACCATATTTCCGAAAGTATTTTTTCACGCCAAATCTGCTGAATTCAAATCACACATTCAGGTGTTCCATTCACTTCCACGGCCACAGGCTTATAAAACCCAGCACCCAGGCATGGAGACTGCTTCTAAAACATTTGTGATGGAATGGGTCGCTCTCAGAAGCTCAGCGAATCCCAACGTGGTACATAAAAAAAAAAAAAAACACGACGAGCCTTCAGACTCTACCAAGAACAATACACAGAGAGCTTCATGGAATGGGATTTCATAGCTAAACAGCTGCATCCATATGCCCTACATCACAAAGAGCAATGCAAAGTGTTAGATTTAGTGGTGCAAAGCAGGCTGCCACTCAACTCTAGAGCAGAAGAGAGGTGGATTCAGAGATGATCATACTTCTCTGTCTGGCAATCCGGTGGACCAGTCTGGGTTTAGCAGTTGCCAGAAGCATGGCACTTTCCTGACTGCACTGTGTCAAGTGTAAAGTTTGCGGAGAAACTTGACTGGCCTATACAGAGTCCTGCCCTCACCTCCATCGAACACCTTGGGGATACATTTAGGCGGACATTGGGAGTCAAGCCTTCCTGTCCAACATCAGAGTCTGACCTCAAAAATGTATATCTAAAAGAATGGTCAAAAAGGTCCCATAAACACACTCCTAAATCTTGCAGGGCACCTTCGCAGAAGGGTTGAAGCTAGTATAGCTGCAAAGGTCGACTAACATCATAATAAACCCTATGGATTAGGAATCGGAGATTGTTCAAGTTCATATGTTTTATGAACACGGATGTCCACATACATTTGACTAAGAAGTGTAAATATAAAAAATATGATGATAATAAAAAGACAATGCTTCTGAAGTTTTAGAGTAATCCTGAACTAAATCAGGCTGTAAATTTCAAACTGAGCTGGATGACAAAAACGTCTTTCAGATGCTGACAGAAAAGACGAGGTTGACTTTGGGACCTATAAACGTTAATTTTGAGAATTTGATCCTATATTGACTGCAAAATAAAGGGGAACATCAGATATCGGATTGTACCTTTAAAGGTGTACAGGAGAGAAGTAAAAAAGAAGTAAAGCACGAGGCTGTAATGTTTTACTACCTATATAAAGGATATGCATCAACCATTTCATGGCTTTATTTCCTGTATTTGTCTGTAAGTGAGCGGCAGTGAATGGGACTGGATTTTGCTAAAAGATGGCCTTCAGATCTTGATGGTGCCTCATTCTAACCTAACGCTGCTCATTTAAAGTCAATTGAAATCTTCATTGCCAGTTCTTAGGAATATATTTCAACATCGCTAACATGACAAAATGGACATTTAAAATGAGAACCTTCGTTTCTTGGTGAATAAGAGCGATGTGTGTCGTGAGAGAGTTAACAATAATAACAAAATGTCTCAAAGCATCTCAAAAAAGATTGGCAAGTGCGTACTTCAGAGGTTCTGCTCTCAACTATGCACTGTCTTTACCGTGCCAACTCTTTTCCGCTCCCATTTCATTTGTGACAAATGCTTTGACATACTGGATAAAATCCAGGCGCAGTTACTAACATTAATGACAGCTTGCAGGCTTAAGCACCGACACAACAAACCAGAATACTTCTATGAACCTTTCTTGTTTCTCCTGACATTAAATGACAGGCAGAGGTTTGTTATTCTCTCTTTTGTTGTTAGCAAATGATGATTCCCTGTATTAAATATCATACACCTAAATAGTAGCAGAAGATAAGTGAAAAGGCTCTTGGCAAAAATGTCAATAATCTTGCTTGTTTTTGGTAGAACATTACTGGCTAAAAAGTAAATGTGCAATTTGTTGCATCTGAGACGTTATTTGCCCACCTGTCTCTCGCAGTAAGCCTTCATGAGTTTGATGAGCGGTGTGTGTCTTTTGATCTTGAACTGCACGACAGATCCATCCTGTCCTGCTACCTTCAGGTTTATGTGTTCGTTGTTTTCTGTCTTGACACCCTCCTGAGCGAAAAAAAGGCAGAAAAAAAGAGAGACATATAGATTTAGATTTGGAGTGATGATTTGTTAGTGAAACTTTTTCATTGGGATCTTACGAGACAGGCCAATTGAAAGTAGTGTATAATTGTGGAGCCAAAGGAAAATGCATTTTGGGGTATGGCCGTACCAGCTTTACACATCTAGAGAATAAAATGTTTGCCTTTTCTTCTTAGCAAAATAGTTCAAGCTGTCATAGTGGATGGAGAACATCTGTCAACATGAATGTTTAAGTCTTGCTAAATATTCTCTTTAGATGCACCAATCTAATAAATGAAAAAGCCTGGCTAAACCATTATGTTCTCTTGCTGTGTGTTTGGTGTTGTGCTGCTGGAAGGTGAAAAGCCTCATCAAAGCATCATGCTGCCACAACCATGTTTCACCATTGGGATGCAGGGTTCTCGCCAGCACATTTCTTAGACCACTATGCTAATTTTTTATGAGCTTTCTAAAATCATGTCAGCTTCGAAGGTTGAGTATAAACATCGTAATATCATGATGGGCCTGCAGAAGAAAAGGATGTCACATGTATGTATAAGTTGACAAGAAGGCACAAATACAAATCTTAAATTTATTTATGTTTATTTATTAACATTTACAAATTTAGACACCTATGCATACGTCTTTTTGACAGTTATCTTACCCCGTACATCAGCGACATTCTGGTCGATACTCCAATCCAGCTGGGGGCAGTAATGCACCACATCATTGTATGACAACTGCCAGAAAATGACTAAGAAGAAGCTATGCGGGATTATTGGATTGCTAAATTACTAGTTTGCCAGCTCACGCTCGCTGACAGTAGAATGACTTGGTGGCGCACAGATGAGTGAGTAAGGAAGATGGCTTTGTCAAAAATACATTCAATCTATACTACAATACTTCAGCCAAAGCTATCCACCTGGTTGAGCGAGCTACACTGCTGATAACACGGTCTCTTATAGCACATCAGCGAGCATACAAGTGTTCACTGTGAGTACAGTGGATTTTAGGAAAACACAAAAAGCCTTTCAGTGACTGGGAAATGATCAAAGAGTGCATGGAAGCTGTGGCAGAAACACGTTTAGATGGAAAAGAAAGACAACAACTTAAGGAAAAGGTTAAGCATATTGCCATGTCTGCTACAAGCACAAGGAGAGCAGAATTATTATACCAAGAAGTACTGACCCAGCTCGGCCGTGCTCTTCAAAGTGCGTTTAATATTGATACTTAAATTGGATTGCTCTTTTCTGTTCAGCATATGTCTTCATGGCCATATGAATAATTGATCAGTAGTTAAAAAACAAACAGTCTAGTGTTCATTAAATGTTAAATAAAAATGAAAGAAAATATTTTTGGCAGTTAATTTAAAATGTTCAGACTCCTCAGTTTTCAGAAGAAGGAGGTTGTGGACCTCCTGCTATTTTAGTTGGGGACCCCTGCTTTACGCCAACAACTTGTATAGATCTTAGTGACCAAGATCAAAAAGCTCATAGAGAGTGGGGGAAATTTGTAATATATATTGCAATGTTCAGCCCTATTCTTCATAACTGTTCACCAATGTTCAATATCAAACCTGAAACCTTTATAGAACAGCTACATTTACACCAAGAATTAAATACACTAAAGGGAACTATACTGACTGACTTCTGAAGGTAACTGGTTGCCTTTTGGTTTTTAAAGCACTATATAAATAAATAAAATAATAATAATTTATAATGATAATAATACGTTGCTGGGGGCGGTATAAAACAACATTTCAAAGCATTGTTATATTTCATTCCAATTCACAATTATGCACATTTGGCATTGGTCTATCACATAACATATATTGAAGTTTGTGCTTGTCACAGGAAAAAATATTAAAAAGTTTAAATGGTATGAATACTTGTTAAAGGGACAGTAAGCAACAATTATACAGAAATATATAATAATATTGCATTATAATAAAAATAGCTTTGCACCCCATACCTCACACTTTGGGGTGCAGAGATTGTTTTCACAGCTTTTATGATTTCGGTTTTTGTTATATGGTAAGTGCATAAAATAAAGTTTGTGTAAAAACAGAACGTGGGAATAATGTGTTTGGCATGACCAAACTAACGTGATAATACATTTTACTTGTGTCTATATTCCATTCTGGGGTTTAACTTACATATGCAGCAGTTATACAATCACATCACTTTTCCTACCGTTTAGTTGCGCGTAGAAACAAACTGCCTAGCATTGACAAGCTGCTGGGCACACAAACATTGGCCATGCACTGAGGATGATACCAGCTGGTTCACAGTGAGTGAAAAAGCAGAAAAAAAAGAAAAAAAAAACGATCTGCGCGCCTGCGGATGCGCGCTCCCAAACCTTCCGGTCTATCAAAGTAGGTACAGCTGATAGTTGAATTTCAGTATGCAACTTTCAAAACAGCCAAAATAGAAAGTGCCGAACTGTGTCGTCTTTCTTTAAGGTTTCATATCACACGGCCGGTAAAATAAGCTGGTATTTTGGATAAAACAGCAGAAAGACTCACCTTCGGTTTTTCATCAGCCATGGTCCCTCTTTTGGCGCTTCTCTATGCTGCCACACAAAGAATACGGGTACGCGCACGTACTCGTGCCCGCTTAAATTATTCTGACCAACGTGCGCGGCCCTGTGTCGGTGCGCGTTCACCTCACGCCGCGTTTAGTGGCTACGGGTAGTCACGAGGGTTTGAAGCGCAGTCATAGGCATAGGCGGGAGAGTCCCGTATGCGCGTTACAGAGGCCATGCTTCACGTGCACGCGCACAATGATGTTTCCCCCTTTTAATTCAGCTTACTCAGTTTATACGGACAATTTTTCCACAAATTACGGTTCATCACGCTGCTGGTCCCGCATCTGTGCTGTAATAGTCAGTCCAACTAGCCAGACCTTGCCATACATCTGTAGGAAAAGGCATCATGATGTTATTGCTGTTTTCACACTGTGTTCCAATGGCCATTTTGTTCCACCTTCTAAACCTGATCTGAAGGATCAACTTAAAGAAACATTCCTAAATGTCCACATCTCCAGCAGATTTGTACGATTATTTGTTGGTAACACTTATGGAGCTTTTATTTCTTGTTGATCCATATACTCTGCAACTTTAATGTCGTGATTATCTGTGTTATCGCTTTGCAAGATAAAAAAAAAAAGAATAATAACCATCACCGAGGACACGGTCGATAGGAAAAAGCAGGCATGAGAAAGGCAGCCTTGACGCATGCGCACTATTGGCTTCCTACTGAAAGACAGAGGCGGGTAAAGGAGACTGTCATCGCACATGTGTTTAATGGCATATTTATAGCGGAATCATTCTCATTTTAGATACGTAACGGGTCGATAGTACTGTTCCCTGATGGAGGAAGTAGACGTTGAGCCGACAGTCACTGTAAGTTTTCTTTGTTTCTTAGTTTTTCCCTACTTATCGCAGACAGATAGCATCGCAGTGCTAACAAGCTAACTAGATTCAAATAATCTGTTTTTATTTCAGAAATTCTGTAAATTTAAAGGAGTTTAATACTGCATAAAGACTGTTATTGTTGTTAATCTGTACTGTAACACATTGTAAAGGTTAGTTGTATTTAGAGTAAATACGTATTAACTTCATTAAGTGAAAATGTGTCTGTGTAGCTAAAATTAACATTAACGTGTCAACTATTAGGCAAATCGAGTTTTAATAGATGCACCATCTACTGATGTTGATAAACTGTTAAGATTCAATTATAGTTGTTTCTAAGAAATAAATCTGGCAAGTTATAATTTAAAGAACTAATGAAAGTGCTATTTTATTACTGTTTCAGTTTTATTTTAGTTTGGTAGGCAAAGTGTTGACAAACACTAAATCTGAAGGGCTACTGACTTCTGTTTTTCTTGGTTCTGTACAGTTACACTGTTTGTGTTTTGTTTGTATACAGAATATACCAGGAATCAGATATGGGAAGCATATGGGATTTGCCTGGGGTCCTGGAGATATCCTTGTATATGAGACGCAATTTAAGGCATCAGGTATGTCCATAAAAGTATTTACACACTTTTTAAAATTATTTCCATGTTTTGTCAGGTAATAACAAAATGTCATATATTTAGTTGGGATTTTTTTGTGATAGATCTATTCAAAGTTGCACAGAAACGTGAAGTTAAAAGATTAAAAATCCAGAAAGTGTGCCCTGTATTCCGCCATCTTTGTACAATCACTTTTCACATCTACATCTGCAAGTCGTATGGGGTATGTCACTACCAGTTCATTCATATCGGTTGGAGAGCTACTGTGAACATAAATTTTCAAGTTTTGACAAAGATTCTGAATTTGTTTTAGGTCTAAACTTTAATTAGGCCATTTGAACACATGAACATGCTTTGACCTGAATAATTCTGTTGATGAGCTGAATGATTTTTAGATTTTATTTTAGGGTATCACATTAGAGGGTCTGAATGCAAATCCATTCTACACTTTTTAGATATTTATTTGTAAGGAAGACTGAAAACCACATATCATTCTCAATTACAAGCTATTTTGTGTCAGTCTGTCACATAACATAACGTTATTTTAAATTTTTGGTTTTACCTTGAAAAAATGTGACAAATTTTAATAGGTATGATTAGTTTTGCAAGGCACTGTAAAGCCATGCTTCTCTGTAAGTTTTCACACTCTTACTTGTCTTTTGACCATACTGAGTCCTGTGCTTCAGGTCCTTCGCTGTCAGGCCCAGCTGACCCCTTCATCCACCAGGTCAGGAAGGATGAGGACATATACTCCCCAATTTTACGCAAACTGTTCAATGAGTCGCATCACATCTTTGTTGGGCTGCAGACAATCAAAGAGGACCTCCCCAGCAAGAGCAAAAGAACTCAGTCAGTCCCCTTTGGATTTTATAACATAGCTTTTTAATTTTCTCTCGATGTAAAAAGACACAGAAGAATCTTACAAATAAAAATAAAAAACCTGTATGATTGAAAATTTGAACTCCATCTTTCACGTTTAATAGATTTGTCAGCATCAGCAGAAACTACAGATCTGTAATTCGGGCTTGCATGGAAGAGCTTCAACAAGTTGCAGGTAAGATATTGAAAATAGAATGAAAATGCTTTGCCTGTTGTGCATGTTTTCTTGAGACTCACCAAATTTATTTATTTATGCAGTTTCTACAAGAGATACAGAGATGGCCACACAATATGGAAATCAGGCATGCATCAGCAACATTTATACCTTGAGTATATACTGGATTATTGGATTATGTGTTATTGTTGTCCTTTTAAAATGCTGATTTCTCTTTTTAAACCTGTTAAATGCAATAAAATGAGCTAATTGGGGTTAGATCACAGCATTTGCATTTGCAAAGAAATAAAACCTAGCTCTTAAATTGAAAATATAAGCTCTTGACATTTGGCATTTTAATTTCCCCATAATTCACTTCCCCTTCAACCGAACAAGCAATGGGTGGAGTTTTTTTTTAAACAGTTTTGACTTTGTATTTGTAAACCAAAAGTCATAACAGTAGCAGCCAAACAAGCATACTCAATAATAAGTTTAATTACAATGGGAAAGTTCCGCTATCATTTTGTTCAAAAATGACTGCTGGACCTGTCCATCTCTTAGAGGCAGAGTTGGACATTTAGATGCTGTTGAAACTGGTAAGAAAGTGTTATTATTCCCAGTTAAACGAGTCCTGTGCAGTCATGAACTGCCAGTCAGACAGGAAGAATCCGTTAACAAAAGCCAAAAAAGGCTGAGATGACAGTTTTGCAAATGCACTTGGGAACAAAAACTCTCAATTTGGAGACATTTGGAAGGGGAAAACACCATCCCAGCTGTGAAGTGTGGCGGTGGGAGCATCATGTTGAGTGGGTATTTTGCTGCCGAGGTGAAAAGAGGTGCGCATAAGCAAGGCAGCCTATAAACCTGCCCCATTTGGATCAGTTCTGTCAGGACAGAATTTAAGCAAGCTGTGTGTGTAGATTGAGGAAGGATACCTGAAATGCTTGACGCAAATTTATGTATTATTTTCTGGAATTTTGCAAATAGAAACAGGTTATCCTAACTGACCGAAAGCAGGAAATTTAAAGTCTGATTTGTTTTGTCAGTGAGGGGGAAAAAAAACTATTTTTACAAGTTATGTCAACATCTGGTTTCGATTCTGTTTGATTAGAAGTATAATTCATACTGGGTTTGGTGACTTGTCACAAAAAATGTCAGAAAATAGTTATTTCTTGGTACCATTGTGCTAACCACCTTTTTGCTGTTTTGTCACAGGTTTCTATTCTTTTGGCCATAGAACTGATCTGGAATCTGTGTGAAGTGCTTTATATCGATGCTGCTCCTGGTAACTCTTTAACGTTTTTTATTCCCGTTGTCATTTCTTGTCTTGTGAAATAACATCTTCCAATTTTGTGACTTCGAAATCAAAGCAACGCTGCATTGTTTGTGTATTCCCAGCTGGCTCTCTGTTGCTTCATCTTCTGGACTGGGTGAGGTTACACAAGGCTGATGTTGATGAGAAGGCCAGGGATGTGCTGCAGAGTGACAGCCCTGCAGAGCACCACAATTACTGGGATGTGGTACGTACAGAAGGAACTCTAGGAGGTCTGATTTTAATAAGGACTACAAGGAGTGGTGATAGTTTTACGCGTGGCTGTTAGAGTATTTTTCTTCTTCTATAAATTTTGTGGACCAGATGTAAATGGCAGTGGCAAATCCCAATGATCACATGTCTTGTGTGTACAGGTGGTGAGTTATGTTCTGCAGGGCAGTTTGGTAGAAGCCAGACAGATGCTGGTGAAACAGGTCACCCTACAGCCAGCCTCCAGGAACATGTACAAACTAATGGATAGCTTACTCGGCAAAATGCCCTTTTTCAGTGTAAGTACACTATGATATACCCTTTGTTGTTTAGAACATTATGAAAAATCCCACTTTCTGTGAGGAGTTTAAAACCTTTCTGTGCATGTTGTCTGTTTTTGTTTGCCCTCCAGCGAACCTGCATTCTTTGTTTCTTGCCTTTTGGTTATTAACATCTCAGATATGCTTTCAATTCCCCATGAACCTGAGCGGGATGGTATAAATAATAAATTATTTGTATTCTTCAGCAAACTTTCTAATTGTGGAGAAATACAGGAATTTCCCTTGGCACAAATATTTCTAGCTGGAATATAAGATTTTTGAAGTTAAAGGAGACGAGGCACATCTTCCTTACAGCCATAGCACCACCAAACTGATTAAGGATGCAGATTGCATAACTTTGTTTGGCCTGTTGCAGACAAATCATCCCTCTGGCGAAGCCTTCTACAAACAAAAATAAAACTCCTTGAAGGGTGGCTTGAGAATATAAAGCCAGGAATTAACATATCCAAAACCAATGAGCTGTTTTTCCTTTAAAAAGCCAGACTCTACATACGAGTCTGCTATATTAAACAGTCACGAGCTTGACTGAAAAGGGATTTTAATTTTATGAAATGTTTAAAGTTGTTTAAAGTGGAGCTTCCTGGATCTTCACAGATTATTGATCATTTGCTGGCTAGACATTGAGAGCTTCTTAACATTTCACCTGCGGTTACTTAAACTGTAATTACAGGAGTAAATTGTTTGTTTATGTTTACAACTGGAATAGTTTGCCTTTTTGTTTTAATGATGATCGCAAAAAAAAAAAAAAAAAGTATTTTTCAATATTCGATCTGTTAATTCCTAATCCGAGGAGATCAAGGGAAAAATGGCGCATCCGTTTTGATCTCCTGACCTACAAGAGAGTGAAGTTATATTTTAACATGTGGGTCAAACATAAGTTGTCCCAGACAACATGCCAGGGTTTAGTTTCAGAGCTGCTGGTGACTTCTTACACCCTCACTTCAAATCCGCTCGATTTCAGTCAAAATTTGGAAGACATGCAATTGCAGCAATATTGTTGAATGTTGCGATGATATTTGTTGCGATTAAACAATGTTTCAATCTGTCTTTTCCATCCTAATGATGTCCTCAGTGCTCTCTATAAACTTTAGCATCTCAGGCACTAATATCTATCCAGTCAGGTCTGGACATCAAGGACAGTAAGTCCATTCTGCTGGCCAAATTTGTCTTTAGCTCTCAGATTTATTAATGCATTGCCCATGAAATATAGCAGACTACCGATTATTGCATTCAAGAAGTCATTTGCAATTTCTGTATCTCACACTGATGGTGTGATTCGATATATTGTGCGGCTAGACCGTTTGGTTTTTCTCATTAGAACAGCATGTCTTAGCTGTTAGCATTGCTATTTTAAATTTCTATAATGTCATCCTCAGCCTGGTGGCACTGAGACAGTGACAGAGTTTGATGTGAAGTGGAGTAACTGGCATAAGGAGGTGGAGAGCTACCTGAAGGACAACTCATTTGCAAGCAACCACCACCTAGAGCTCATCTGTAAGGTCGGAGACGCTGTGCACACATCTGGCCTTTTTGCTCAGATCCTTGAGTACTTGTTAAAATGCAGTCTGAACCTTCCACCATGAATTGAACTTTTAAGACACTTTTTGAGTCTTTTCACTTTGTTGTTTTGTTAATATTTTAGATCCTCGTGGGCGATGAAGACACTCTGCTGGAGCAGAAGGAGCTGCTTAGCACCTGGTATCACTTTCTTGTCACAAGACTGCTCTACTGCCACCCTACAGTGAAACCCTTTGAGTTACATTACTATGCACAGGTGCGCCCCATTCCATGCAGTTTAGCACTGTTTCTTACTGTGTTGTTGTTTTACTGTACGTCTGTGTTTGCATGCACTGCAGTCATGCCTGACGATGTTCCTGGACTTGAGGAGTGTCCAGGAGCCTTTAGACAGCATCTTACTGGCTGCCTTTGAGTATGACATTTGTCTGGTCATCAAGGACTGCAGGTGGGATGAATGACATATTGGCTTACAGAACTAAACAAAATATATTCAAAACCAAACCTGAAGTTTATGAAGTTTGACTTTTTTTCCCCTTGCTATGTTTCCTCAGCATTGTTCTCAACAACTGGTGGTTCGTGGCTCATTTGACAGACCTGCTGGATCACTGCAAACTCCTCCACTCTCATAATCTAAAGTAAGGATGCTTTAGGTTATGAATTTGGTATGAAGGTGAAAAGATTACACACATTACTGGGCTAAGATTAGGATGTGTGTTTGTGTTCAGCTTTGGGTCCAACATGAGAGAGTTCCTCCTGTTAGAGTATGCCTCTGGTTTATTCACTCATCACAGGTATGTTTAAACTGTCTCTCAAGGTTCATTTGCTCCTTCCTCCCTCTGTGTTTTATATTTTACATTTAACTCAAAGGACTGAAAACTTTGGGTTGAAAATGTTGAATAAGGAAAAGTATGTAATTGTTACATTGCATATGTGTCTGTATTGTTTTGCACTGTTAACACATAATACAAGGTTGTTCAGAATATTGCAAATTTCTAACTCTGGCTTGAAAGTCTGTGGCAGTGTGCTGTGGATTACTTCGACCAATGTCCAGAGTTGGGCCGAGCTTGCCTGGAGCTGCAGATCGAGCGTGTGCCCTTAGATAATGAACGGAAAGCGCTCAAAGTGCTCCGGATCTGTGAGGAGAGGCAGATGTCAGAGCAGGGTAACATTTTGCTTTTCCTTGTGAAACTATATCCATCTCTTAGCATTTAGCTAAGTCTTAAAGCCTTGCTTTGTTTTCTGGATTTCAGTGCGGAGTATCTGTAAGATCATGGCTATGAGAGCTCTGAGGAACAACAGACTGGGCTCAGCTCTGTCCTGGAGCATCAGGGCCAAAGACGCTGCCTTTGCCACCCTCATCTCTGAGAGGTTACTTCGTAACTGTGCACTTTTGGTTATAATGAATCTTTCCATTTATGGATTACAGTGCCTTTTTGATCAGTGATCAGTATCAGTAGCCCTTAACCTTCTTGACAGCTTGTAACATCACAACCACAGATTTCACTGTTTTGTTTTTTCTTTTGTTTTCGTGCTCTTTTGTGATGAACCAACACAAAGTTGCACATAACTGTAGTTATGTGAAAGAAAAGCAATACAAGAATGTTTAATTTTTTTTACAAAACAAAATCCCTAAAAATACTGCCAGGCACTGTTTGTGAAGGCTCTATAAGAGATTTAAGAAGATGCCTTTTGCCAAAATAACAAAATATAATTTTTGTTGTTTCTAGGTTCTTACAGGATTACTGTGCCAAAGGGACTTTTTCTGACTTGGATCTGATTGACAATTTGGGTCCAGCAATGCTACTTAGTGACAGGCTCACTTTCCTCGGTATGAACACTCAAACACACACCCTGAACCATTAAACAGCTCCCCCCATTTGAGGCACTTTCAGTCTTCACACTCCACTGTGACAGAACATTCAGTGAGTAGCTTTGACCTCGGACAACTTCCCACTTCGGTCTGCGATTACATGAGATGGTGTTTAAATCAGAGCTGTATTGTGGGGTTCAGTAACACTGAGCTGTAGCATGATAGACACTTTTTATATGTAAACTTCTCTGCAGAACAACATAGATTTTCTGATATCTTAATTTATTTTATTGTAACTCTTAGTGAATAAGTGGTTTAAAAGTCTCCTTGAATTCTTATGCAAACACAAAGTTTACATGTGTTGTACAGAAATAAGAGTGAGAACAATAGAAAACAAATCACTTCTTTGATATTACCGTATTTTCCGCACTATAAGGCGCACTTAAAAACCTTACATTTTTTCAAAAAATGACAGTGCGCCTTGTAATCCGGAGCGCCTTATATATGGATCAATTGGTTAATTGGTTGATCCATACTGGTTGTACACGGCGCTCTGTCAAAATGTTTCAGTACGACTGGTAAACTACAAAGCCGCACCGCTTGCAGCATTACGGCTACCGTAGTCGGGGGTGTCGCCGAAGTAATAGCGGTAAACACCTGTATTGTGCTTACTCCTAGTCCAACACCACTTGTGTGTGAATAACGACCCCAAAATTGCACCTTTCAAGAGACACGCTTACGATGCTGAGTTCAAACTCAAGGCTGTCAGCTACGCAGTCGAACATGGGAATAGAGCAGCAGTGAGAGAATTCAACAGTTAACGCTACTATATTGTGAATGTACTAACGTTTGATTTAGTGCATCAAACTGTTTCTTTTACGTGTTTACTGAATCAGGGAAAAGTTTCCTTTCACGTTTTAACTAACGTTTGATTTCAACTTCATAGACTCCAATGCATTCCTAACGTGCGGTTGGCTCTATTCAATAGATTTCTATGTAGAGGAGACCTTACCATGAGAGTGAATGGAGTTATCAGAACGCTGGTTTGTAGTGTATTAATAAAGTTTGACTGACTGACTTATCTGACTGTTTTGTTGACATTCTCTTTAGCACAGCTCCATCTAGTGGATGCATAACGCAACCCCAGTCAAACGTTTGACTGCAGTAGCTTCTATTCTATGCGCCTTATAATCCGGTGCGCCCTATATATGAAAAAAGTTCTAAAATAGGCCATTCATTGAAGGTGCGCCTTATAATCCGGTGCACCTTATAGTGCGGAAAATACGGTAATCAAACTGCACTTCTTTTTTTTTGTTGTTGCATGCACCAGGAAAATACAGGGAGTTCCACAAACTGTATGGGGAGAAACGTTTCAAGGGGGCTGCAAAGCTGCTGCTCTCCCTCATGACAGCAAAGATTGCTCCACAAAGTTTCTGGATGACTCTGCTGACCGACGCTCTGCCACTGCTGGAACAGACGGAGGTCAGTCAGCATGCTGGATGTCTGTAAACTGTAGACTTTTGGTTGTGAATTCAAGGCGTTGGTTCACTAGAGATGTAGTATCTTCAGATGTTGAGGGTTTTAGAGCTAGATTGTTTTTGTCTTGCTTTAGATGTTATTTCTTTAGGTAAAGAAACAGATTAACAGAGGAAAGAATAAATCCCAATTAAAGTATTAATTAGGTTTTACTGTCCCAGTCATGACTGGAAGAACGTATATTGAGATGGAACACATTTTTGACAGAAGAAGACCCACTTCTGAGTACTGAAAACAAATATTTGGTCAACCTTTTAGAAATATCCCTGAACTAGTAAATTATCAGAAGAATTGCTAATTAAATCTGCTCTCTACAAATTGTGACAGGTATTTCTATAAACTGTGATTACTAAACATGTACAGTGATCCCGGTTCAGGAAACAAACTTTTTAAATCCAAGAACTTCACCATTGCAAACCTGTCAAATTCTCTCAGCGATTTCTGATGAATTATGGAGATAAATGATGATGCAAATAATGAGCTCTCACTTTATGTATATTGTCCTCCAGATTCTATTATTTCCTATTATAATTGATTGCGGATTTATTAGTCGACTCATCCTCGTAGCAACCAGTTGACTGTAATGAAATAGGACAGATTAAGACCCTATGCGACCAGGTTTTAAATAGAAATTATGACCATTTTATAACCATATTTCATTACCCATGCCCTGGAGTAAATTAGAGACATTTCTTTATTCATTAGTTGTCAAGGCAAGTACATAACATCTGGAATCTCGAAATCACTTTACTGCTATTTTATTCAGTTAATAAATTCAATATTACTGTAATCACTTACATGCATCTAGCTACACTACAAGTCTTTTATGCTGATTTACATAATTTGACCTGGATCTTGTTAGTTATGCCAGCAAATCCTCATAAGTGGTTCTCATTGCATTGGGAAGATGTTTTAACTTGATAAATTCTTATTTCTTGTCACTATATAGATGGAAGTGTAGAATTAAAGAGTGATTTAGAGAAACTAAATGACTGTTTTTGTTGTTTTAGTGTCTTTCTATTAACACATAACCTCGAATTCTTATTTTCAGGTGATCTTCTCGGCAGACCAAACCAATGAGTTGATGTACTGTTTAGAGGAGCTGACGTCCTCACTGAACAGCACAGCTCCTGGTGCAGACAGACCAATGCAGGTACAGCTTTTATGCTGCTTTTTTGATCCTACTTGGAGTTGTTTTAAAGTCAAAACACCCCCAGTAGGTGTTCCTTACTGAAGAGAAATCTTCATTTTTAAGTACAAGTGTGTGACTGTAGACACATACTGTAGATAGCTTTTTTTGAACATTGTTTGTACATAAATATGTGATAGATTCTAATAATGCACACTAGTTCTAAAAGGATGTGTGGAGAGTTTAAAGCATCAATCTCCAGCTGCTGAAGTGTCTAAGAAGTACCATCTGCCAAACATTTAATTTAAGCACATCTGTGTTTTCAGCAGGAAGACGTCGAGCAGACAAAAGTGGAGCTCCTGAGGCTCTCTCTGGCCAGGAATCTGGCAATGGCTGTCGTCAAAGAAGGAACTATGGAAACATGAGAGGGATCAATGTTCAAAATAAAGCTTTTTTGTTTTTTGTATTGTATATAAAAATAAAATAATTTTCATGCTGTACATTGACATCTGATATGTGAAAAAAAAAAGGTTTCATAAATCCCAAACTGTTTTAAAGAATCCTTATTTAGTGTTGAATAATCCATTTCAATTTCACCAGTCTTTTACATACTTCATACAATGATTGAAGGTTCCAAGGAGCAATATGAAGGAGTGCACATTCTCCATTCATATTTAATGCTTTGACTGTTTATAAATTTTGTAAAAATGATGCATGTGTACGATAAGATACTAATTACATGCAGAATTATGTGATCCATATGATCCAGATCCTGGTAAAAGTGCCAGAATGCCCATTGCTACTAAACCAGTGGGTCCTCATTAACAATCACATTTTCCATCTCAGAAAAGTTTTTAAAACCAGGCTAAGAAAAGGAGAAAAATGTTTTGGTTGGATAATACAGGTCCTTCTCAAAATATTAGCATATTGTGATAAAGTTCATTATTTTCCATAATGTCATGATGAAAATTTAACATTCATATATTTTAGATTCATTGCACACTAACTGAAATATTTCAGGTCTTTTATTGTCTTAATACGGATTATTTTGGCATACAGCTCATGAAAACCCAAAATTCCTATCTCACAAAATTAGCATATTATTAAAAGGGTCTCTAAACGAGCTATGAACCTAATCATCTGAATCAACGAGTTAACTCTAAACACCTGCAAAAGATTCCTGAGGCCTTTAAGACTCCCAGCCTGGTTCATCACTCAAAGCCCCAATCATGGGTAAGACTGCCGACCTGACTGCTGTCCAGAAGGCCACTATTGACACCCTCAAGCAAGAGGGTAAGACACAGAAAGACATTTCTGAACGAATAGGCTGTTCCCAGAGTGCTGTATCAAGGCACCTCAGTGGGAAGTCTGTGGGAAGGAAAAAGTGTGGCAGAAAACGCTGCACAACGAGAAGAGGTGACCGGACCCTGAGGAAGATTGTGGAGAAGGGCCGATTCCAGACCTTGGGGGACCTGCGGAAGCAGTGGACTGAGTCTGGAGTAGAAACATCCAGAGCCACCGTGCACAGGCGTGTACAGGAAATGGGCTACAGGTGCCGCATTCCCCAGGTCAAGCCACTTTTGAACCAGAAACAGCGGCAGATGCGCCTGACCTGGGTTACAGAGAAGCAGCACTGGACTGTTGCTCAGTGGTCCAAAGTACTTTTTTTGGATGAAAGCAAATTCTGCATGTCATTCGGAAATCAAGGTGCCAGAGTCTGGAGGAAGACTGGGGAGAAGGAAATGCCAAAATGCCAGAAGTCCAGTGTCAAGTACCCACAGTCAGTGATGGTCTGGGGTGCCGTGTCAGCTGCTGGTGTTGGTCCACTGTGTTTTATCAAGGGCAGGGTCAATGCAGCTAGCTATCAGGAGATTTTGGAGCACTTCATGCTTCCATCTGCTGAAAAGCTTTATGGAGATGAAGATTTCATTTTTCAGCACGACCTGGCACCTGCTCACAGTGCCAAAACCACTGGTAAATGGTTTACTGACCATGGTATCACTGTGCTCAATTGGTCTGCCAACTCTCCTGATCTGAACCCCATAGAGAATCTGTGGGATATTGTGAAGAGAACGTTGAGAGACTCAAGACCCAACACTCTGGATGAGCTAAAGGCCGCTATCGAAGCATCCTGGGCCTCCATAAGACCTCAGCAGTGCCACAGGCTGATTGCCTCCATGCCACGCCGCATTGAAGCAGTCATTTCTGCCAAAGGATTCCCGACCAAGTATTGAGTGCATAACTGTACATGATTATTTGAAGGTTGACGTTTTTTGTATTAAAAACACTTTTCTTTTATTGGTCGGATGAAATATGCTAATTTTGTGAGATAGGAATTTTGGGTTTTCATGAGCTGTATGCCACAATCATCCGTATTAAGACAATAAAAGACCTGAAATATTTCAGTTAGTGTGCAATGAATCTAAAATATATGAATGTTAAATTTTCATCATTACATTATAGAAAATAATGAACTTTATCACAATATGCACATTTTTTGAGAAGGACCTGTAGATAACAGAATAAAAGATTGAGAAACACCTCGGGTAAAGATTAAACCGCTCCATACCTCTGATTTCATCCATAGATGCTGTCTGATTTTGATACTGACTTCATTTGACAAAAGGAAGAACATTTCAAATTCACATTTAGAACGGACAATTGGATAATAAAGAACATGGATATAGCCAAGTTTGTACAGATGCATCAGAGGACTCAAATGGCAGAAATGGCATTTCCTTTTGTCCTGTAATTCAACATTAGAACTGGTGATAAAATTAGTAATAGACCCTCAGTTTAAACAGAAGAGATGTTGGGAAACGTAGAATTTTGGATGTCCGTCCATTTAGAGTTTTTTTTTGCTCTGATTCTAGTTCATTATTCACATTGAAACAATCTTTTACACCAAATTAGACCTTTCAATTTATCAATTGTAAAGAATGCAAAGTCTGAGGCTAACGTTAAATTTATATGGGAATGGATATGAGCTGGCAGAGAAATATGTAAAACAAGCTACACAAAATAGTGAATTTGATGTCATGGTGCTGTTTAGTAAAGGAGAAATTCAATTAGTAACTAAGAGAGTGAGGTGGTTTTAAACAATTCAAAGAGAAGTAGGACCAAGAAGAAATATAGGTCTGAATAGAAAGGTAAAAACGTAAGTATCCAAATTATGCTTTGGTTAGACAGGATTGAATGGTCCACAGTTTACATTAAATAGCCATATTACAGTGCGATGTAAAAAAATTTGTGAAGAAGAAACTGAAACAAGTTTTATATTTATCAGATACAATGCCTAAAGAATTAATTATAGGACGATAAAACGGAACATTCAGGATCTTTAAAAGAGAAATGCACCGCGGAGTGTTGCTTGCTTTCGTTAAGATACCTGAAAAGACTAAATTAACAAATTATATATTTTTTATAATTATAGTTTTTTACGGCAAGCTAATATTACTGTCCCCAATCCATTCGTGCTGGTGGCGGTAATGTACCAAGATATCGCTTACCAACTGGCATTAAACAAGAAGAAGAAGAAGAAGAAGACCATCACATTTTCAAGATGGCTGCTTCCATCTCAGGATTGCTGAAACGTTGGACACCGAGGTATTTCTAATTTTTTGCACTTCAGAAGGTTATTTTATTTTGTTAATATAAACCAAATTAATGCTGGTTCCCCTGCCAACAAAGCAGTCCGCCAGGATCTGGAACGGTTTTCGTTATTATTGCGCTAATTACGCAATTAACAACCCTTCAGAGGAAGTTTCTATGCGATTATTAACCTTCTTAAAGTACAAATCCTGTAGGTTTAGTTTATGGAAAAACATGCAGCTCAGCTGATGCTTCACAGTCTTTGATTTTTTTTGTCTGCTAGCATAAACAACAACAGCGGCCAAGTTAATTTCTTTTAAACCGATAACTGTTTCATCGTGTACTCGTTATAATAAACACTCACCGGCCACTTTATTAGGTACACTTTGCTAGGACCGGGTTGGACCCCCTTTTGCCCTCAGAGCTGTCTTAATCCTTCGTGGCATAGATTCAACAAGGTACTGGAAACATTCCTCAGAGAGTTTGATCCATATTGACATGGATGCTGCAGATTTGTCGGCTGCACATCCATGATGCAAATCTCCCAAAGGTGCTCTGTTGGATTGAGATCTGGTGACTGTGGAGACCATTTGAGTCCAGTGAACTCATTGTCATGTTCAAGAAACCAGTCTGAGATTATTTATGCTTTATGACATGGCACATTATCCTGCTGGAAGTAACCATCAGAAGATGGCTACACTGTGGTCATAAAGGGATGGACATGGTCAACAACAATACTCGGGTAGACTGTGGCTTTGACATGATGCTCAGTTGGTACTAAGGGGCCCAAAGTGTGCCTAGAAAATAAAAATTACACCACCACCACCAGCCTGAACGGTTGATAACGGATGGTTCCATGCTTTCATGTTGCTGACGCCAACTTCTGATCCTACCATCCGAATGTCGCAGCATAAATCGAGACTCATCAGACCAGGCAACGTTTTTCCAATCTTCTACTGTCCAATTTTGGTGAGCCTGTGTGAGTTGTAGCGTCAGTTTCCTGTTCTTAGATGACAGGAGTGGCACCCGTTGTGGTCTTCTGCTGCTGTAGCCCATCCGCCTCAAGGTTCGACGTGTTGTGCATTCAGAGATGCTCTTCTGCACACCTTGGTTGTAACGAGTGGTTATTTGAGTTACTGTTGCCTTTCTATCAGCTCGAACCAGTCTGGCCATTCTCCCCTGACCTCTAGCATCAACAAGGCATTTGCGCCCACAGAACTGATGCTCACTGGATATTTTCTCTTTTTCAGACCATTCTCTGTAAACCCTAGAGATGGTAGTGTGTGAAAATCCCAGTAGATCAGCAGTTTTTGAAATACTCAGACCAGCCCATCTGGCACCAACAACCATGCCACGTTCAAAGTCACTTAAATCACCTTTCTTCCCCATTCTGATGTTTGGTTTGAACTGCAGCAGATCGTCTTCACCATGTCTACATACCTAAATGCATTGAGTTTCTGCCATGTGATTGGCTGATAAGACATTTGCGTTAACAAGCAGTTGGACAGGTGTACCTAATAAAGTGGCCGGTTAGTGTAGAGCGTGTTTTCTGTCAGACTAGTTCAGCGAAAACCTGCTGCTTTTTGGTCATATGTTTGTTCTTTTTGACATTGATAGAAATTGTTTCTTTAAAACATTTTAGTCTATTTTAAATCATTTCAACATTTTTCAGCTCTGTACACATAATGATGGCTCATGTAACATAAATAAATATCGTGTTAATGAAAGTATCATGATTTAGTTGTTTTTATGGTCAATTCTGGCCCTGGATTACAGCACCGTGCAAAATATCCTGGAAATTTGTCCTATTTTTCATGTAACAACCACAAATTTCAGTGTATTTTCTGTGAAGCAGTGCAGATTTGTACAGTGGAAGGACAATGATACATGATTTAAATTTTTGAACTAATAGAAATGGAATGGTTCGGTGAATATTTATGTTTTGCCCCCCTGAATCAATACTTTGTGGAACCACATTTCACTGCACTTACAGTAGCAGGTCTGTTGGGGTATACCTTTACTTTGCACATCTAAAAACTGGAATTTTCTGCCTATTCTTCTTTGCGAAATAGCTCAAGCTCAGTCGGAATGGATGAAGAGCATCTGTTCCAAGTCTTTCCACAGATTTTCTGTGCTCTGAGTCAGAAATTTCATGTCTCACTTTATTGTTTCAATTTAAACAAAGGACTTTTACGGCTTGTTACAGAGCGGTTCAGTTCATTCTTTATTCAACAAATAATCTTAAAAACATCACTTTAGATTGTACAAAGTCATAAAAAGGGAAAATCCAAAATGTTTGCTACATTTTTATGGGTCTTTTCTTTCAGAAAGGGGAACAAAAACCCACTATTACCCAATGCGTAAAAATACATGTATTAAGCCAAAACGACAGTACATGTTTTTTTTAGTTGCATCCTTATTGTAAACATTTAAGCAGACCCTTAACTGTGCTTACTTGTCTTCTTTATCGGCAGAGTGCTGTTGGTGAGATGGAGCAGATACAACCCTTACTATCTGGAGCCAGAGGTCAGGAAGGAGGCCTACAGCCAACCAGAGAGCGAGCTAAGTCCTGAGGAGAAAGAGGAGCGCGAGCTGAAAATGCTCCGGCCCATCAAAGCCGCTCCCAATGCAGTGACGAGCTCCGCTTTTGATGACCCGGTCCTCAGGTGATTTACAACCTAAGGAAAAAAAAAAAAACAACCAATATGTGTAGACGTCTTGTCAACCAATCCGTTTTCTTTTCGCTTCTCAGTAAATTCACCAACATGATGATGAAAGACGGAAACAAGGTTTTGGCAAGAGAGATTATGATGCAGGTAATTTAAGGAAAAGAGAACTCAGATCTTTTCAAACAGTCGTTTGCAGTAATTAACAACAATTCTTGTTTCTTAGACGCTGGAAAATATAAAGAAGAAGCAGGTGGAGAAATACCACAAAGCTGCAGATGGGATGAAGGAGGAGATCGAATGTAATCCCTATGCCATTTTTCACCAGGCCTTGGAGAACTGTAAGCCTGTTGTTGGGCTGGCCAGCATACAGAAAGGTGGAAAATACTACCAAGTCAGTAAGGAGGCAAAATAAATAAAATTATATAAGGGTTTCTTTGTAATATGGAAAGAAATGGAATTTGACTTTGAAAACTGAAAATTACAGTAGAAAAAATTTATTTATTTTTTAGATTTATTCTATATTAAACTGTCCTAATGTTTACTTGTCCTTCCTCACTTCCTTTTCTTTCATGGGTCCTCTATTTGTTTCTTGTGCCCTGTTTACCTTCCTTGTGTCTTTCCATACCCATCCTTACCTCTGCCTTTGTGTCCTCCCTTCTTTCCTACCCTCCTTATGTCCTACATTCCTCCCTCACATCCTTGTGTCCTGCCTCCCTACCTTTCTTCCTTTTTTGTGGCTTTCCTTATTTTAAACTTAATTCACTATAGCATTAAAATTTTCATATGAACATGAAGGACATAGAACTCTGGGAAGTTAAGTCTGAAAAAGTTGGGACGTTTTATTAGAAAAATATGTGGGAACTCTGTGAGGAGGTCAGGTCAGAAAAAAAAATCTTTAAGTAGCTCTTTGACACAAAACATCTGCAGAGATTCTGCGTCTCTTGTTCTTGATGTTTAATCTTAACATAAATGTTAATCTCAATCCCAACCAGGTGCCCATCTCGCTTACGGACAACCGCCGGCGCTTCTTTGCAATGAAGTGGATGATCACAGAGTGCAGGGAAAACAAACACAGACGCACGCACATGTATGAAAAACTCTCCCAGGAGCTGCTCGCCGCTTTTGAAAAGGAGGGAAACGTCATCAAGAAGAAGCACGAGCTGCACAAGATGGCTGAAGCCAACAAAGCCTACGCTCACTACCGCTGGTGGTAGAAGGAAAGTTGTGCAGGACTGAACGTGCGATTATTGATGACAAACTGCTGTTGTAAATAGTGAATATTTCTCATGAGACCAGAAAATGACTTACTGATGGTGTTTTGTATAAAAGAAACTGTGTTGTGTATCATTAACCTCTGCTGCTTGTCTTTAATTTTCATTTAATTTAATTTATTTTAAGGCCCCTAAAACAGCAGACTAGGCAACCAAACTACTACTTCACACTACCTACATAAAAGGAAAAACAAACAGGAATAACAATAAAACAATAAGAAAACTGGAATAATGTGCCACTAAACTACTGGATATTAAAAGCCTTTCTGAATAAGAAGGTTGTAAGGTGGGATTTAAGAAAGCCCAGATCAGAGATAGAGGGTAGGTCGAGAGGGAGCTGGTGCCAGAGTCTAGAAGCCGATACTGAGAATGTCCAGTCACCCCAGTGTACATACTTAGTCATTGAAACATTTAATAAGAACTGCGATGAAGACAACAGGGAACCAGCACACACACACAATGATTGGCAAATCATTTAAAGCTTTGAAAATAATTAAAAATTTATTATAAAATAGACAGAAAGCCAGTGTAAAGAAAACAAAACCAGAATTGTGCTCATGTCTGGTGGTTCTGTAAAAAGCCGGCCAGCCACATTCTAGACTAGTTGGCACCAACATAAACAGCATCACAGTAGTCCCTAAACTGATAAAAGCATGTTCATCCTCAAGACCAGATTGGTTTAAAAAGGCTTTAGCTAAAAGGCGTAAATGTTAAAAGCTCAACTTGATCGCTGAATCAATTTGCTTGTTAAACTTAAAATCACTCCCATATGTTTTACATTGCCGAATTTAAAATTCAGAGCACTTGCGTCAGTGGCATTACTACCACATAAAATGTTCTGTGTTTTGTTCATTTAAAAATAAGAAATTTTGGGTCAACCACTGTTACAGAAATTGACTCAAGAAGGTGGTGTTGTGGGTTAGTTTCACTTGGTTTTAAGGACGGATAGATCTGGATGTCATCTGCGTAACAATGAAAGGACAAATGGTGTTGCATATTAAGCAGTAAATACATTATTAAATAAATATACCATTAAATTATGAAATGCACAATAAAAATAATTGTATTCCATTGAGCATTTAATTATACTGCTTAATTGATTAAATCAAATAAATATTTTAAAAAAATGTATTAATTCAAAAATGTTTAGGGGGGTCACCAGTCTGTGGCACTGTTATTTTTGGGGTCACAGACAGAAATGTTTGGGAACTCCTGATATAGAGCGAGAAGAAGAGGGGGCAAGGATGGAGCCCTGTGGCACCCCACATGACAGAGGAGCACTGGATGAAGCCAAATCTTTAATGATAACTGTGAATGTTCTGCCAGTAAGATAAGATGTAAACCACTTGAGAGCTGAGCTACGTATAATGACATAGTGGTTTAGTCGAGAGAAGAGGATAGAGTGATCCCCAATGTCAAAACATGCTATGAGGTCCAGCAGCATCAGAACCAGAAACTTTTCATCGACAAACATAGCAATGTTGTTGTGCACTACTGGCTCAATTGAAAAATTATGGGAAAATAATCCGAGAAAGCAGTCTCAGAGGTTTTGCAGCGAGAGATAGACAGTCCATGTGTGATAAGAAGATCCAGGGTGAGCCCAAGGTGATGAGCTGGTCTGTCTACTAACTGTGCCAGATTAAAAGATGCCAAAAGCCTCGAGAACTCAGCAGCCATAATGACAACAAATACGACTGAATTGAGAAAACAGATTTATTAAAACAAATGCATTTAATATGTGTCCCAAAAGTAGAAAACCAGAACAGAGAAATGTAAAAGTATTGCCACTTTGTAGTAAAATATCAAACTGCTGCCATAGATGGGTTTAAATGATTTTCACTCAGTTGTTAAGATTCAGGCTGGCTTACTATCAAGCAAACAAGGAGTCACTTAAGGTTAATACAGCGTGTTATATTCCTGAACCCATTTAAGTTCCTTTAACCACTTTCAGAAACATGCCAGTTCAGAACTTTCAATCAAACTCTTCTTGTTTTTCATATTAAAATAAATCTAAATTGGTCAAAGTCTTTACAACCTGCTTGATACTTAACTGGGTCAAACGTCACAGAGGTAGGCTTAACGGTGCTGAAAGGGTTCAGCAATTTAACAAGGAAAAATGAGCTTATTCAGTTTTAAAGCAATGTTCTGCTGGTAAAACGTCTTGACACTCTGATCAAAGATGCATTATCAGCCAGATGATTTCCAAAGACCCGAAGGTGAACCCTAAACTGTTTGTTCTATCAACACGCCTCAAAACTGCATTTTAAATTGATTCACTTTTTATTGAGCATACTAACATCTGATAAAGGTTACATGCATGTTCTTTGATACCAAATTGAGTTTTAATCTTTTCATTTTCTGTTCCAATTGTGCAGCACTTTTTTCTTTCAAGGCCAATATTTCTGACAATAAACTCCCGAATATAAACAAATTGATGAGTTTTTAGGTGTTACAGTTCTTAGCAAGAAAGTAAAAATCAGCAGGTCAGACCTCAGAGAAAACATCGGTACTGGCCTGTAAAAGCCTGATTGGTGCATCTCTGATTTAAAAGGGATTTTACCTTTACAGCCCACAAGTGCCGACTTTCCACCGCTTAGGTTCTGACAGCAAGACATGAGATATTTGTTTTTTTGGACCTCCATGACTTCTCAGAACCCTTGGGTCTTGTTAGGAAGATGTACAAAAAATACATACTGAATCGTGCTCAGGGTATGTTGGCACTACTTCTTCAACACAAAATCTTTTCTTTACTTAAAAAAATTCCAAACTGTAATTTGATATTGTGGTTTTTCAACTGAAGCTGTGAAAAGCAGGAGCAAGAAATAAAAATCAGATTCCTGAATAAAGACGGTGCTTCAAGTGACACAACCAGCCTCTTAAACAGCAACAAGAACCCTGCTTCTTAACAGCAACTAAAATCTATTTTTTCTTTTACATTTCACACAAGAAATGTCTTTAGTTCTCTGCAAAGAATTCAATACGTTACAACAACAACAATAATAATAATAACAATATAGAAGTAAAGCAATGGCTAAATCTGACTGGAATGTCTCTTTTCAACTAAAACAATTTGGTGAACTTAAGAGAAAATGTTCCTACAAAACAGGAATACAAAAAGGGTTTAAAAATGTTCAGCTTCTCGATTTTCAAACTGTAAAAGAAACTTCTTTACGCCAAAGTGTGCATGAATGTGGCAAAAATCTTAAATAAAATCTTTGACAATTGCACATTCCACATCCATCACATTTAGGCCTTGATCAAACGCAAGAAACTATGCAGCAAAAATTAAAGTCCTTACTGCCGTTTCCTGCCATGAAGCTGCTGGTATTATAATCAGTGGTGACTAAAGCTAAGTGTCCAAGGTGCGTGAAGTTCTCTTTCAGCTCATCGCCCCTCTCTCAGTCGGCGATTTCACTGTAGTAATACTTGTGGGCGGTGCTGCTGAGCATCCAGCCGCCGGCCCTGAACTCCAGGATCTCCAGGAGCAGAAGTCGAGCCATGGAGGTCAGGCCCTCCTGTAGGAGAAAGCCGTCCCTCAGCAGGAAGAACAGCTCGTCCATCCGCTGGCTGTTCACCTTCTCCAACTGCTCTCCGATGCGATGCAGCTGCAGCACCAAGCAGTCCACCTGCAGAGGAAAGAAGGAATGATTAAAAAAAAATATCAAAGGAATAAAACGAGACATCTGGACTGCACAGAGCACAGTCTAGAACTCAAATTTTGTTAATGAATATGTGGATAAGCATCTCTGGTAAGTATAGTGGAGGATCTGTGGTGCTGTGGGCCTATTTCTACTCCACAAACCAAATGAACTTTGCTAGAGAGCATCATGAGTTCTTTGAATAACCAGGGGTTTTAAGTATAAATTTGTTAGCCTCTGCTAGTAAACTAAAAACAAGTCATCAATTGGTCTTTCTGTAGGGTAATGATCCTAAAGTTATGGCCAAATCAACACAGACACAAGATTGACCTGCGACCATGGCCATCGCAAGCAGTGATGGTAGTTTACATATCTACTGAACATTTTGGTTGGCGGTGTGGGCCGATATTACAGCTTAAGAAATAAGAAATATCCCCATTTAAAAAACGAGGAACTAAGTCTTCCTCATCAACAAAAACAAAAAGTGAAAACTGATAAGCTACTTCTTTGTAACCGAGATGCATTCATTTAAGACACATGAAGGTAACCGAACCTCTTCCTTGTTCAGCAGAGCATCTGGTTCGGCCAGCCTCATCAGACATTCATACACAGGCAGAACCAGGGCCACCATCGACATGTTGTTCACCTGATACATACAGACACACAGATGCCAAAATATAGACCTTGATTAAAATCCACAAGGTAATGTGAGAGCAAAATGTAACTATCTTCTAGAGAAATCACAGTGAAACAGCATTAACCGTGCATGGCTCATACTTTGAGGTAGTCAAAGATGTTGCAAATGAACGTGACGTAGCCAACCCACTCCTGCAGTGAGCGTTTCCTCATCTCCTCGCGCTCCTTGAACTCCTGCTGCAGGCGGTTCAGCAGGTGACTCCTAAACACGGTTCCATAGTTTTGCTTGGCCTCAGCCTAGAAAAGGAAATCAAGGGAGAACATATACCGCCTTGATAAAGTATTTGCACTCCTTGAGTTTGTACAGATTGTTACATTACAACCATATGCTTTTATGTATTTTATTAAGAGTTGCTTTGATAGAGCAACATATTGGTGCATTATTCTGAAGTGGAATCAAAATCATGAAGTATTTTTACACTTTTTACAAATAGTATTCAAAATAGTGATGCTTAAATATTCATTGAGCCCCTGTGAGTCAATTCTTTTGCATTCATTTCTGCATCCCATCATTAACTCTAACCAACAAACTAAAAAGAACCTGAGCTAAAGCGAGTTTTTATGTGGAAAATCAAAGACAAAAAAGGTAACCCACATATTCATCAATATAATCTGAAAATGTATTGTTTCAAAGCAAATTTTCATTTCTCTATTTTTATCCAAACTTAGGCAAGAAAAAAACAATCACAAATCAAATTCCCAAACTTTTTCATACTTTTCAAGACTGCTTAGGGAACCCTGACAACCAACCCGCTCAACAGAATTTCCCATCCCAGTGTTGGATCTTTGCAGCTCCTCCACAGTCAGCTGCTTCTCTAACTAATGTTCTCCCTGCCAATCTGTCAGTTGAGGTGGACAAGCATGTCTTGAATTGCGCCTGTGCTATACTCCTTCCATTTCCTATAAGGAACCGAACAGCGCTATGGGAGGTGGGATATTGTTGTATAAGCTCCTCCACCACTTTCTCCAACAAGTTTTATTAAGGGGTTTCAGAGTAAAGAGTCCTAAATACAAGGCCTTCACTTCGTAATTATATTCCGCTTTATGTCGATCTGACACAGGATCCCAAAACGAAGTACTAAAATTTGTGGTTATAAAGTGACCAAATATGTGTACAAAGCTGAGTGCCATCAGTGCCATCTTACCTGCACAATTGTGTAGCAAATACGGCCAGCCTCCTTGCTGAACAATGGGTCCTTTAAAGACTGGTCCACAATGATGTTGGATACCTTCTCCAGGTCCACAGAACTTGGATCTGAAAAAAAGAAGAGGGCTTTTAAAAATATGTCTGCACAAGTCAAGTGTGATTTACAACAATTTTCAATAGAGGCAGGCAAATCTAATTATTTGAAAATCGCAGTAAAATAAATTGCTGACCTTTCAAGGCTGTTTTTAGCAGTTTCTGTGTATCCACGTCAAATGACTGGATCCTATAGTCCTCGCTGGAGTTTTCCATTATAGATGGTAAGGTACAAAATCACCAGGGAGCTTTCACTCTGTAAAGATCGGACAGGGTTAACGCAACAGGTCTTTTTCAAAGAACAGATAACCCGGGATAACAAAACACCAAATCCTGTGGAGTCATCAAACCGGCTGCTCCACTCAGCTCATTCAATGCGGGATAGAAAGGCTTTAGGCGATTTCTGGTCAGCTGAAACTTGCCAGCATACATCTGGGCAGGACATGTGCAAATAGTATTTAGTTTTTAAAAGCTAGTCAAAAAAAGTTGGCACAAAACGTTATTTGAGTGGAAACATCTAAAGTTATATTTCGGCGCGCATTATTTTTCGCCATGATAAATCGACTGTTCTCAAATAAAATTATAATGCCTGTTTTCTAACTGATACAAATCTTTGCTGGCCATAGTTTGTGTTTCGGATGAGATGCGCCTTGCTAAAGAATGGCAATCAGGTTTAAATCTAAACAAAACCTTAACAACGCATTCAAACGCATAAACCTGAACTATGTCGAGCTGTTAGTACCCTTACACAGCCTGAATTGGCTTTAAATTGTCAAGTCTGAGAGAAAATGTACCTATTTAACGCATCTGGGCTGATCATACCACTTGAGTCAAAAGCAGACTTACATCGACTCGGTTCTCGCTCTCAGAAGATCAACTACTACCGTTAAGATGAGTGTCTTCTTCCCATAGGAGTTTTTCTTCTTCTTCTTCTTGAGTGTATTGGCGGTTGGCAAAAAAAACGACCGTTACCAACTGTTATGGAGATGGTTTATAACGGTGTAATTTCTTTAATATGCGTATGCATGTAATAAAATTCTATTAGTTAATTTTGTTTTATTAAATCGAACAATATTTTGTACATGTTTGCTCCCTAAATTCCTATGCAATGTTTCTCATGGAGGCTTTTACGGCTTTGTTATCCGGTAGAAACAATACGTAAGCCCGGCGCCATGTTGTGAGTGACAAGTTCGCTTCAAGAAACAGGGTGAAGGAGCACCAAAGTTACCGTTCAATTTATTTGGTGAATACTTTTTATATGCCATATTATATGCTCATTGTTTCATTATTGTTATTGATAGCTATAAAATAATATCCAATTACTTTGAAACTTACAAAGACAGCCCTTAAAAGATTAAGCCAAATATGAAAATAAATAAATAAAACGGAAACATAATATAAAATTGATTTAAAAAACAAAAACAAATAAACAACATTAAATATTTTCTCATTCTGAAAAAAATTATATTTTATTTATTTGTATTTAAAACATTTTTGTATTGTTTTTAAAGACCATTGCTCTGGAAAACGTGATTTAGTTATTATTATTGATAATAATAATAATAATAAGCACTCTTATTTTATTGGTACAGAACATTTTGTCTTAATTTAAAAAAAAAGGCCACTCACAATATGGTGGCGACACAGACAGACGATCCGTTCTCATGAGTCTACTTTTCCATGGAGTCAAATTTTCCTTACAATCTACTGTTCCATATTTTTTCTTTTTCTTTAAAATAAGAAACGTAACAAACCCTGGATGTGGTTATTTTTTTTATATCTGTTTCAACATAAAACCCTTAAAATGTACTAAAATGTATACACGGTAGTTTGGTTCAGTATGAGCCAAACATTAATGTCTATGGAGCCAAAGATGATCTTGTCGCGACATTTTAGCTTTGAAAGACAGCGCATGCGCTGTTTTACAGAACGGAAGTGTTAAAGAGTAGTTAAATGTTAGCCGAATACAACTGTTGTCTCTTTTGTGTTGACTGTGAATTTGTTGTGCTGGGCGTCTGCTGTTACATTGATGAGGGATTTTGATTATAAGGTAAATCTGTCTACGTTTCTTATTGAAGGAACCTGAACAGCTGCACTGTTGTTAGCCTAGCTTAGCTCGACCCAGGTTTCCCCTCCCTGTCCTCCACATGGTGTCATTGTTGATTTATATTTAGTACAATTTTACATCATGTTTTACATCATATACGAAAAAACAAAAACACGCGCCGTGTTATTTCAAACTAAGTTGTGCTCAAATTAAATAGTTTTGATTTTCCTCTCCTGAGTGTTAATAAAAGTGCAGTCGAGACATGGTGAGATATGACCCCAGGGCTCAGACTGCAGCACCTACCCCAGAAGAGGCAGCCCTTTCTGGATCAGCTGCTGGGATGGTCACCAGAGCCCTCATCAGCCCATTTGATGTAATTAAAATCAGATTTCAGGTAATTGTTTAACTTCCTGATTGTGTAATATGACTGCTGCATCCATGGTGACAGAGGAGTGTTAAAAAACAGTCCATTCCATTTTTGACTGAGCACTGTCATCATGGTGGTTCATTTCTTTTTCCTTTTATAGTGGAAGGATGTGATGGATCTGAAATATGTGCATTCTTATCATCACCTAATTTGGTTTAAGAAGATGTAACCATGTAGTTTACATCACAAATACTTAGAGGAAACCCTTTTTCCCCTCAGCTGCAGATAGAGCGGGTGTCTTCACGAAGACCCGAAGGAAAATATTGGGGAATATTTCAGGCATCTCGAAGGATTTACTCAGAGGAGGGTCTCTCTGCTTTCTGGAAGGGTCACATTCCAGCACAGCTTCTCTCCATCTGCTACGGGGCCATTCAGGTACACATTTAGAATGGGAAACTGCATGTAAGGACATCAATAAAAACATTTTCATTTCAAAATCCTCAAACTGGTTGTGCGTTTGTGATTTGCAGTTTGTCAGTTTTGAGTTTCTGACCGAGGTGGTTCACAAGTCGACGCCATATGACAGTCGGACATCGGGAGTTCATTTTTTCTGTGGCGGCTTGGCAGCCTGCTCTGCTACGGTGGCCTGCCAGCCTCTGGACACATTGAGGACACGCTTTGCAGCTCAGGGAGAACCCAAGGTAGAAAATTACTCTTCTTTATGCTGTAGCTGTCAGCTAATATTATTATTTATTCTTCAGAATATCTTTATTATTTAGGTAATAGTTAAATAATACATGTTAGTTATGGCTAAAATTAGGTGTCCTCCCTTTCACTTCAAAGAATTTAGTCATCATATTAAAATAAATAAACATGTGGTCCTCAGCACATATTTTCATGGTATCAGATGAACACCATATTTCTCTGCGTCACTGTAAATTTAACAAAAACTAAGTAGTTTGGTTAAAAAAGACAACTTATAACACTAGTATGCTCTTTGCTGTGCTGGGTATCAGAATATCATTTTATTTGCCAGCTTCTACCCAGATTTACCACTCAGTTGCATGATCTCACACATAGCATTTCATAGTGGAGTTCATTATTGACTGCAAGGTGCTCAGGTCTTGAGGCTACAGAAGAAGCCCTACTTTACTCCTCCACTAACGTACTTGACAGTTGTTCCCAGGTGTTCCCAGATGTTTGTGGGGTTATGTTTGGGTTTTGTTGATTGTTGCAGTATGTGTTGAAATTAAGCATGGGCCTATTACCGGCATAAAACCATATCAAGGGTTTAAAGGCAACAGTTTCAAAACCGCTACAATGTTCTGCTATACTGTTGCTGTTTAAAAAGTCTTGTTAATAAAATGCCAGAGATGATGTAGGAGTGACCACCGTTTTGCCTGCTGCATGGAGGTACGCAGTGCCTCTCCCCCCACCTGTTGCTGCTTAACAGTGTCCCAATGTCTGAAAACAGCTGTCAGGTGTGGCAGTGTAAGGGTACTGATATGGGACTTTTCTCTAGTTACAAGACTTGGGCACCTGGCAGTCAACAATGACTACAGTGAAATGTGACTGATAGATATAGCTTGGTCAGAAGCACGGTGAACCCCAGCATGGCAGACTATTATAGTTCTACAAGCAATCTGATTAAAGGGCTATGCTCACTCATATTATGTTTTCTTTTAATAAATCGTTGTATTTCTGGTCATTTTACAGTGATGCAGAATACAGCTCTTTCTCAAAAAATTAGCATATTGTGATAAAGTTCATTATTTTCCATAATGTCATGATGAAAATTTAACATCCATATATTTTAGATTCATTGCACACTAACTGAAATATTTCAGGTCTTTTATTGTCTTAATACGGATGATTTTGGCATACAGCTCATGAAAACCCAAAATTCCTATCTCACAAAATTAGCATATCATTAAAAGGGTCTCTAAACGAGCTATGAACCTAATCATCTGAATCAACGAGTTAACTCTAAACACCTGCAAAAGATTCCTGAGGCCTTTAAAACTCCCAGCCTGGTTCATCACTCAAAACCCCAATCATGGGTAAGACTGCCGACCTGACTGCTGTCCAGAAGGCCACTATAGACACCCTCAAGCAAGAGGGTAAGACACAGAAAGAAATTTCTGAACGAATAGGCTGTTCCCAGAGTGCTGTATCAAGGCACCTCAGTGGGAAGTCTGTGGGAAGGAAAAAGTGTGGCAGAAAACGCTGCACAACGAGAAGAGGTGACAGGACCCTGAGGAAGATTGTGGAGAAGGACCGATTCCAGACCTTGAGGGACCTGCAGAAGCAGTGGACTGAGTCTGGAGTAGAAACATCCAGAGCCACCGTGCACAGGCGTGTGCAGGAAATGGGCTACAGGTGCCGCATTCCCCAGACCTGGGCTACAGAGAAGCAGCACTGGACTGTTGCTCAGTGGTCCAAAGTACTTTTTTCGGATGAAAGCAAATTCTGCATGTCATTCGGAAATCAAGGTGCCAGAGTCTGGAGGAAGACTGGGGAGAAGGAAATGCCAAAATGCCAGAAGTCCAGTGTCAAGTACCCACAGTCAGTGATGGTGTGGGGTGCCGTGTCAGCTGCTGGTGTTGGTCCACTGTGTTTTATCAAGGGCAGGGTCAATGCAGCTAGCTATCAGGAGATTTTGGAGCACTTCATGCTTCCATCTGCTGAAAAGCTTTATGGAGAATAAGATTTCATTTTTCAGCACGACCTGGCACCTGCTCACATTTCCAAAACCACTGGTAAATGGTTTACTGACCATGGTATCACTGTGCTCAATTGGCCTGCCAACTCTCCTGACCTGAACCCCATAGAGAATCTGTGGGATATTGTGAAGAGAACGTTGAGAGACTCAAGACCCAACACTCTGGATAAGCTAAAGGCCGCTATCGAAGCATCCTGGGCCTCCATAAGACCTCAGCAGTGCCACAGGCTGATTGCCTCCATGCCACGCCGCATTGAAGCAGTCATTTCTGCAAAAGGATTCCCGACCAAGTATTGAGTGCATAACTGTACATGATTATTTGAAGGTTGACGTTTTTTTGTATTAAAAACACTTTTCTTTTATTGGTCGGATGAAATATGCTAATTTTGTGAGATAGGAATTTTGGGTTTTCATGAGCTGTATGCCACAATCATCCGTATTAAGACAATAAAAGACCTGAAATATTTCAGTTAGTGTGCAATGAATCTAAAATATATGAATGTTAAATTTTCATCATTACATTATAGAAAATAATGAACTTTATCACAATATGCTAATTTTTTGAGAAGGACCTGTATATGTTAAATGTTCAGTTAAATAAGCTGGCTGGAAAAGGCTCCTCTACTTTTTCGTTGACATACAAGAAAGACAAATTTCCTATTTTACTTACCATGCCCAGATTACTATCTGGGAGTAGATGTATCCATTGATAGGACAGGAAACATGATAGGCAGTAAAATTGCAGTTTGACTGAAGGTTTTATCCATAAATGTGTATGCATCAGTTAACTTATCCTTTGCTGTTTTGTCTGTGCTCATTTCAACCAATTTTGGTCATAAATGTAGTAAATTCGAACTAAATGATGCATTGGTACCCTATGATTTTAAACCCGATTCCTGTATTCTCAAGTGTACAGCAACTTGCGGTATGCTGCGTCTACGATGTGGCACTTCGAGGGACCAATGACGTTTTACCGCGGCCTGTCTCCAACCCTGGTGGCAGTTTCCTTATGCTGGACTGCAGTTCTTCTTCTATAATGTCTTTAAACAGCTGTCAGGTCCTTCATCTACATCCAGAGATTCAGGAGGTCAGTGAAGAGCCCACAGGGTTTGTTGGGCTTTAGTTGGCATTCCTGGTATGAGAGAAACTGCTAAGATTTGGGATCAGTTAAAGTACGCTGACCAAAAAGGCTTACAGTCAGTTAATTCCAATGTTAAACATTTCAGCCCATTATAAAAAATAATTAGTTAAGTTATTTGGGTTAATATCTCAAGTCGTTGAGCAACAATTTATACTAGACATATTTCAGTATGACCACTGGAGAAAAGCACCAGTGACCCTGTATAGACAATGGATGGATGGACATTTCAGTATGTCAAAATTGATTTAATAACACAATCTAACATTCAGAAACAGTGTGCACAAAAATAAGTACATTTCTACTGCTTTCTTAGAAATTTTGATTTTTTTTATGTAATCAGGTGAGAGCACCTCAGTGAAAGTAGATCTTTTGGATGTTTGCTTGTTTTACCACTAACTTAAAACATCTTAGAAAATATAAGGGTAGACAAGGCCAAGGTAGGGATGTCTGGGTATAATACAAGGTGCTACTTTTCTCTGAAACCAAACATATTAATACCATAAATACTGTATGTCATACCAACTGTGAAGCATGGTAGTGAAGGGCAAGCGCTTTAAATTGTTTTGTAACTGTTAGACCTGGAAAGCTCCAGTCATTTAGTTGATGTTCCCCTCTGTATACTAAGGTACTGTAGTAGTAAATGTATACTATATTGTCTGCAAAGTGCTGTGTTTAAACATATTATTGGAAAGTTATGTTGAAGGAAGAAGTGTTGTGCAAAAACAAAGCTTGTTAAAGGTGTAGACTGTGGCTGGAGTCAGTGATGCACGATCCACCTCAAAGACATATTCAGGATGTGGGCTACAACTATCATATTCCTTGTGTTAAACCACATCTGAACCAGAAACAGAAGCATCTTACCTGAGCTAAGGAGAAAAAGTACTCGGATGTTGCCTAGTGCTCTGTAGTCCTCATTTCAGATAAAAAAATGTTTGCTTTTTATTTAGAAATCAAGGTACCAGAGACTGGAGATGTTATGGGGATGCACCAAATCTAAGTTGCTTGACCTCCAGTTAGAAGTTTCCACAGTCAGTGATAATGTGGGGAGCCATGTTATCTGCCGGTGTTGGTCCACTGTATTTTAACAAGTCCAAAGTCAGCCCAGCCGTCTACCAGGAACATTTACGGCACTTCATGCTTCCCTTTGCCTTCGAGCTTTATGGAGATGCTGGTTTAATTTTCCAGCAGGACTTGGCACTTGTTCACACTGCCAAAAATACCAATACCTGGTTCAGTGACCATGGTATTATTGTGCTTCATTGGGCAGCAGATTCACCAGACAAGAAGCCCGTAGAGAATCTTATTAGGTCAACTGCATTGTCGAGAGGGAGATGAGATACCAGACCCAACACTGGAGATGAAATCTAAATTAATTAGCATTTAGGTTTTTTTTTTTTTTTTTTTTTTTCAGGTAAAATTGACATTCTGAATCTTTTTCCCTTATGAGTTCTTAGATTTAGCATCAAATTTACATTGACAGGATTTATTATTAAATTCTGTTTATCCTTTCATGTGATAATTTCAGAGCAGACACTATAATCCTTAAAGAAACCAATGTCAGACTCAGCTAAGCCACGTGAAATATAGCTTCATATCTTCACGCATATATGGAGATGATTTTCGTATGTCCATTTTTTTTTTCTTTTTAAAGGAAACGTGAGAAGCCTGATATGCGGCAGTGGAGCTGGAATGATCAGTAAAACCCTCACATACCCCTTTGATTTGTTCAAAAAGAGGCTGCAGGTGGGGGGCTTTGAGAAAGCCCGAGCTCGCTTTGGAAAGGTGAGCTCCTCTGCTGCACCTTTCATCCTGTTGAAGCAATAAACCATGACCTCATGTGTTTCTGTTCTTGCCGTACAGGTGCAGATGTACAGAGGCCTGACAGACTGCGCGGTTCAAATAGCCAAAGAGGAAGGGATCCGAGGCTTCTTTAAAGGCCTCTCTCCGAGCCATTTGAAGGCTGCTCTGTCCACAGGCTTCACTTTTTTCTGGTACGAGTTCTTCCTCAACGTTATGCGGAACATTAAGGAGGAACGGAGAACAGATGACCTCGGGAAAGACCATAAGGGGAGATGATGAATAAAAAAACAAAGCAAATGAGGCATTCACACGCCTTTATATATGCCTAATGCCTAATTGCACTAACCTGACTGGGTTTATTTGGGTGTTTATATATGTTAAAGTGGAAAAATAACATATACAGATCATATGTTGGTGTATCATTTACTCTTATTTTGAAAGTTTTATATATTTTTTCATTAATTTAATTTAGGTTTAGATCACCCAGGAAACCATTACAGTCTCGGAGTTTAAGTATCCTGCTTGAACCTTTCGACTCGTATGAGCCCCAATAATGACATGTTCGTTTTCGTTATTAATCAAATTCTATAGATAATCTACTGTCACCCAATGGTGTTCAAAAAGGGTTTTATTTTCAACATTTTGCAATTATAAAAATGTTCAAACCACACAAGAGATAATGGAGAATAGCCACATCCTCTTTAGGTCCACCGGGTTCACTAAAGCAAGTAGGTCATGAAGGCTGTGGTGTCACTATGATCACTTTTCCTGAAGATTCAGTTAGTGACCAAACATTAAGCAGCAAGTTGGAGACTCAGGAGAAATTCTTAAACTTGGACGTCATTTGTCACACATGCAGACCAGCAATGGCCGCTAGCTTGTCTAGAAGGGGCATCAGAAGGCATTGCAAGTCAAAAAATGTTATATGCAGTGTTGGGCCGTCATAACAGTGAGCACAGTTCAGCAGACCCACTTAATGCCTGCTAGATACATCGGTGTGCAGCTTTAGCCCTTGATTGAGTTTGTTAGGGGTCACATTTTGAGTATACATGAGGCCAGGTAGTCTTCCTATGCTATTACCTGCCATCTCAGACATCCCACATACCAAGCAATTGCCTTATCCAAACCCAAAATATGACCACTGCCAGATCCTATCAAAGCTGATTATGTGGGGCACGGCCAAATCTCAGCCACTGCTACCTGCCATCCCCCTCTCTTCACCTCTTTTCCTGTCTGCCTACTTGCAAAGAACAAAAAGACAAAAAAAAAAGGCAACTAGGGTGAAAAACAATTCTTAAAAAAAAAAAAGCTGATAATGTGTCTAAAATGCCTTTTTCTGTCTGGTAACCTTCACTTGCTGTTTTGTGTGACTCAGTTGATATGGTAACTATGGGAGTCGTGATGCAACCACTTATCCACTCTGATGCCCATTTTGGCTTTTTATACCCAATAACATACTCTGTGTTTGAACTCAATAAAATAGTTGAGCACCATCCTAAGCATGTAATCAGCATCAGATTCTGCTTAACAACATCCAGTGTTGGTCACATTTACTGAAGCTTCTGGTAAAGATACATGGGGAATAAAATAAATTACGTTCTTATTGCTGTAGCTTTGACAACTCCTCTTTGCACAATCTCTCCAAATTGTCAAAAGTCCTGGATCCTCCATTATGCTCTCCTCTCTTAGGTCATCCCACAACTGTTTATAGGATTTAGGTCTGAGGATTTAGATGGACGATTTTTCGTCTGGGGATTAGTAAATGTTGATTTGGTCATGTGTTTTGTTGAAAATATTGTTGTACTTCAAATATGCCCAAAGCATCACAGATCCGCTGACATACTGGTCCTTCTCAAAATATTAGCATATTGTGATAAAGTTCATTATTTTCCATAATGTCATGATGAAAATTTAACATTCATATATTTGTGATGAATTTATTTCAGAGGATGAACTTCACAATGAAACTTTTCACATTTTGTATTCAGTTTACCTGCTGTTACGTTTATATTTTCTTGAAGTGTCATCTGATGTTTGTCCTAGAGTTTCACATGGATTATGTGCAAACACATCCATTAAAACACTTAATATTTATTTTGATATAAACTATATTTAGTGGGCAAAACCAAATGAAACCTTGACATTTATAACTCATTTAAATATTTGCGTTTGTCTTGACTTAAGCTTACTGTCCAGCTGCTTTGTAAATGCTTGTGTTTCATGTATTTTCCCATTCCTGTGACTCAGGTCTTCATTTCTTTGCAAATAAAATGTTCAACCACACTGTGTAAAACTGTTATTTCTTTATCCTACAAAATATATACGTCCTAATGCAAAAATGAAAAACAAAATGCAGAAATAATGCAATTTATATAACAGTTTTAATAGAGAATTGGATAAATGGGGTTTCATCTTTTTAGTTTCATTTTCTACCCGATACAGTGCCTTCTTAAAGTATTCATACCCCTGTAGCTGTAGATTTTCGGGTAAGTCAATCAACTTTGCATGTCTAGAGACAACATATTTGCCCATTCTTCTTTGCAAAACAGCTGCATCTCAATCTGATTGGCAGAAGAACCTCTGTAAACATCAGTTTTATTGTCAGCTGTATTTATGAGATTAAATTACACATAGGTGTTCTCTCTTTACCAATATTTGTCTTTTCAAAGTCTCTGGGCTTTATTTAGGGGTATCTGAGTAATTGGGTAATACAATGCATGCTATGCTTTCCAGATGTGTGCATACATATACAATATGAACAATAGGTGTATAAATATCTTTGCTAGACATTGTAATCTGTAAATCAGCTTGGAGGTATTTACTCATTAATAAAGACTCCTTACAGTTAAAACTACTAGTTTTGGATATAATTTAATTTGATTTACTGCATACAAAACTTATTTTTACTTGAAGATGAACAGAATGCATATAGCAGCTAAATAACATCACATTAGCACTTAATAAAACCTTGGTTAAAACACACCCTGTATGACAAATCAATCAATTGACAAATATTTTAAAGACAGCTCAATGTCAAATTATGGCACCAGGAGAAAATAATATGGCAGAGGTAAGTCACTATAAATGCACACCAACAAAACAGTCTGTCAAACTACACAACAGAAGACATAGCAGCTTTGTCACCAGTTAAAATCTTTTTTAAGTGCTGACATTGTTTTGATTAATTCATGTTCATACAGTATATACAAGATTACTCGATCACTTAACTGTCACATTGTTCAACAAAATCGGTCAAAACCTTTTCCACTGCATAAACACAAACACTGAATAAAAGGCTCCAGGTTACAAAAGTCAGAGATGTGAGAATGTGAAACAGCAAAAATCAAATTCTGTACATGTTAAGTTTATATGTACTGACTGAAACTCTAAATATCTTATCAAGACCCTGCAAACTGGGACAGGTGTTCTTCTAATTCTAAGATGTGAATGGAGACTCTGCAGCTGCTTTTCTGTGTTCTTGTTGGAACAAACTTTGCTTTTACACTTCACAGGACCGAGGTTTTTGGAGGGGGCGAATTGTCTACCTGTAAAGACTTTCTGAGAGCTGTCACACTGGCAACTCTACTGAGGGGGCAGTGATGTCCAGATCTGTGAAAAGCCTCCGTCGCTTAAACTGGCCATGGGGAGTGGGGGCTTTGTTGGATGTGCAAAGCAGGCATCCTCTACTGATCCACAGGTTGAGGTCAAGGCCCTACTCTCATTCGGGCTGTGGACTGGAGTTCCAGGAGAAAAAACTTGGCAGCTTGAAGAGTGAATCCCTGCGGCCAGGATCAGGCAGGGTCAAGGTCTCCGGAGCGGACTTTTTTCTGGGCCGCTCTTTGGGCACAGACAGAAAGTCCGGAGCTTCAGTGGAGAGGGGAGTGGACGGGGCACTGTTGGGGCCGCTGCGGGTGCTGGACGGCAGTGGGGTCTCTGAGATAGAGATGGCTGGGGGGAAGGTGCCAATTTTTAAATTGGTAGCTTCCTGAGTGGCACGTTCATACTCCCTCACCTCCTCCATGGTCATATCTGATGGAACAGAGAAATGAACACAAACTGTGATTGGAATAAAAAACTGCAATTCCATCTAAGAGGCAAAGCAAGTTTTTTTTTGTGTAGACATAAACACAACACATACACAAGGCAATTCAAAGATTTTTGTAGAAACTATGTTTAAAACCTTTTCAACAGTCAGCAGTCTGAGCCTTTTTAATCTGCACTCTGCCAACACTCTGGCATTGACATATTAATTCAATAGAAAATATAGCTGGTGTCAAGTTAACAAAGAATATATGAAACTTTTCAAGTACATGACTCATTACATAGCTAAAAAGAAAAGTCAGCTGAAATGCGAAAGACCTTAAGAAAACAGTTTTTGCTGATTTTGGAGCAGTGGTGTACTGCAAAACCAGCACAAATAAGACCCCTGTGAAACATGAAGATGTTGATTTTTCCCATTAAAATCCCTTTTTCTTCTCGGACTTTTTGGCAACAATATTAAAAAAAAAACGGTTCGAGTAAAAATTTGCAAAATTTTATAAAAAAAAAAAATTGCTTTCATCCTAAACTTTTATCTTCTTATTTAAAGAGGATTTCTACAATAAAGGCAAGAACACATTAAAGTAAATACCTTCAAATATTTTTTCAAACATTTCATTTGGTTGCAGAAGAGCAAGAAATGGAATGAGAAGCCCTTTTATTACAGAAAGAGCGCAAAATAACATCACATGTACAAGAAAATGGTTGGACCATGGCCTCACTGCCTTTCAAACCAGAACTGTACTAAAAAAATCTTGATAAGGTGCATTTGTAATACACAGGTCAAGGACTTCACAGAGCTATGAGTATAAATATCCTTCAAACAAGACCTGAAACACTGTTGGCTGATTTGTGAGTTATAAACTCCAGCCTCTATTTCGTTTCAAGGAATTTCAAGGAAACACGTTCTCTTTAATAATAGTTTAAAATCTTTCAAAGATCGGGTAATAGTTGTTTTATGGGACAAAAACTTTGATCAGAAGAGCCAAAATCTTTGCAAGGCACAGAAGAGTCACAATTTAATGTTATGCTTACCATTGTCTTACTGGGATGTCAGGAGCACATTGGCTGAAGGGCAAACTAATTAGGTAGTCACAATAGTTCACATTAGCTCTTAAGTTTCTATTCTCATTCATTTTCAAAACTTTGTAAATTTTTTCATGATGCAGCAGCAAACCTTAGTGTTTTCAAGAAAGATTGTAAATGATAGCCCAACAAAAACAGCTTAAGAGGTCAATGGTAACTCTGGAGGAGCTCCAGAGATTTGAAGCTCAGGTAGGAGAATCTGTTGAAACAACAGCTATTAGTTCTGCAATCTACAAATCTGGTCCTTATTGAAAAATGGAAAAAGAAAGAAAGCGACCTTAAGAAGTCACATTAGCCGTTCGCAACAAGGCTGTAGGGACAGAGCAAACATGTTGAAGAAGGTTCCCCTGATCAGACGAGTCCAAAATCGAACCTTTGTTCGATTTTGGACATGCAAAACATTGAGTGTGAAGCGAAAGCCATCCCCATGTTGAAACATGGTGCTGTTATAACAGTTTTATTCAGCAGGGACAGAGCCGGTCACAAGATGTATAGAGCTAAATACAGGGAAACCCAGGATAAAAACCTAGTTAGAGGCTTCAAAAGATTTTGGCATTGGTTCATCACAATGACCCTAAATATACAACCAGAGAAACTATCAAATTATTTAGATCAGAAGCATATTTGTGTGAATATCGGAAAACACCTAAAAACAGACGCTGACAGATGCTTAACATCTAATCTGATTGAACTCGAGCTGTTATGCAAAGGAGAATTAGCAATTTGTTAATTTGTTTTTTGCAAAATAGCTGTGCGAAAACATTCCAAAGAGTATGAATACTTTTGCAAAACATTAGCATTTTCATGATTTTGTTCTTATCAAATTAACACTATTAGTTTTATTTTTTTAAAAACATTCAAAACTTGGCCTCATTATGTATTTCAAAATGGTTGACCTGAAGACAAAAAATAACCTGAACTTTCTTATTCCTGTTGCTGCCTTCAGTAAAAGACTTACCAACCCATTCATCCACCCACGCAAAGGCCTGCCTGTGTCCTAGAAGCAGGACATCTCGTATCACCTTTGGACAGTTAGAATACAAATAGGTGAAATCACAGCGGACGGTGTGAAGGATGCAGTTCAAGGTGAGAGGATGTAAATCTTATTAACTTAAACCTGAAGGTGAAACTCTGAAAACATGTGGTTGTCGCTAGTGATTCTACTTGTCCACAGAAACATTTGATTAACATGAGTCACACTGACTGTGTGTGTGTCAAAGTGAGCCTCAGGCAAGAAGCAAAACGGGACAGTTTGACCTAAGGATAAATGCTTCTGGGAAATAAGGGATATTAGGCTTAAATGTTGCTGGCAGGACTAACAGTAAGAGGTGACCAGGGCAGACATTGAAAAGGGTGATTAGAAAACAGCAGATTTTGTTCAGTTCTGCGATTATATGTTCCCAGAGTAAAAAAAAACCCGAAAGCTTCAGGCACTGAGATAGCGATCTGCAGGGACCAAAATGTTTGACAATGTATAAAAAGATTAAGTGAGGGTGCAAAAAAAACTAAATCCATTGCAGGGGTTTTGTCATACTGACCTTGTGCACAAACTGTTCCACACGTGTTTGCAGTCCCCACACTTCAAACTTAACTGTAACCAGTTTGTACGAGCACATGATGGGGTCCTGGGCGCTGATCCATCCTTCCTGCAGACTCCCTCTGTCGGTCTTCTTTGACTTAAAATGTCGAAGGTCCTGCAAAGGATGAGGCAGCTGATCAGGAGACATTTAACACTCCTCCAGTAAATTTTACATCGCTCAAAAGATCCAAATTAGTATGCCATGTTTTTTTTTGCTTTGTTATTTATATCTCACAAACAGTCAGAATAATCCACCCTTTCCTGCCTACAGGACAGGAACACCTGCATTCAATTCAGGACTCGTATAGAAAACAGCCAAGCTGCACAGACAGAGTACTTCATCACAAACTTTACGCACATTAATCACTCCTCCCTGTGGACTAATTATGTTGTGGTGCTCATTTGTCTTGCGGGTCATGTGCTTGACGGAGATGTGCGAGTGGGAGACAAAACGTTTTGTCCCTGGAGGAACCACAGTAGAAGAGGAGGTGGATGAAGGCTGCTGCCTTTGTTTGTGGATGAAATGTGTCATCAGATTTACTGAAGAAGGACTGAGGAATATTAAGGAAAAAATAGCAAATACCATTAATGGTTAGACGGTATTAAACTTTAATTTAAATACGTTCTTCTGAATAATGGTGCTTCAACTATTCCAATGTAAATAGCTTTTTATAAAAGAATGTGTTGAAGACCACAAATGACACAGAAGCAACCCTCGATTTTAAATTGCAACCATTTTTGGACTTTTTCATATAAAAATGCAGTATACTATTTTGCCAAAACACATGCAGTCATGTTCAAAAGATTAGAAAAGGACAGAAAATGCTTGACAAAGCACTTTTGAGAAACAAAAAATCTCTAAGGCTTTAGTCATTGAGAGAAAATAAGTACATTTTACTTAATGTTATTCAAAGTACTGAACGGCCATTGGCAATAAAGAAGTATAATATTGTGTATTGTGAGATTGTAATACAGGTCCTTCTCAAAATATTAGCATATTGTGATAAAGTTCATTATTTTCCATAATGTAATGATACAAATTTAACATTCATATATTTTAGATTAATTGCACACTAACTGAAATATTTCAGGTCTTTTATTGTCTTAATACGGATGATTTTGGCATACAGCTCATGAAAACCCAACATTCCTATCTCACAAAATTAGCATATCATTAAAAGGGTCTCTAAACGAGCTATGAACCTAATCATCTGAATCAACGAGTTAACTCTAAACACCTGCAAAAGATTCCTGAGGCCTTTAAAACTCCCAGCCTGGTTCATCACTCAAAACCCCAATCATGGGTAAGACTGCCGACCTGACTGCTGTCCAGAAGGCCACTATTGACACCCTCAAGCAAGAGGGTAAGACACAGAAAGACATTTCTGAACGAATAGGCTGTTCCCAGAGTGCTGTATCAAGGCACCTCAGTGGGAAGTCTGTGGGAAGGAAAAAGTGTGGCAGAAAACGCTGCACAACGAGAAGAAGTGACCGGACCCTGAGGAAGATTGTGGAGAAGGGCCGATTCCAGACCTTGGGGGACCTGCGGAAGGAGTGGACTGAGTCTGGAGTAGAAACATCTAGAGCCACCGTGCACAGGCGTGTGCAGGAAATGGGTTACAGGTGCCGCATTCCCCAGACCTGGGCTACAGAGAAGCAGCACTGGACTGTTGCTCAGTGGTCCAAAGTACTTTTTTTCGGATGAAAGCAAATTCTGCATGTCATTCGGAAATCAAGGTGCCAGAGTCTGGAGGAAGACTGGGGAGAAGGAAATGCCAAAATGCCAGAAGTCCAGTGTCAAGTACCCACAGTCAGTGATGGTCTGGGGTGCTGTGTCAGCTGCTGGTGTTGGTCCACTGTGTTTTATCAAGGGCAGGGTCAATGCAGCTAGCTATCAGGAGATTTTGGAGCACTTCATGCTTCCATCTGCTGAAAAGCTTTATGGAGATGAAGATTTCATTTTTCGGCACGACCTGGCACCTGCTCACAGTGCCAAAACCACTGGTAAATGGTTTACTGACCATGGTATCACTGTGCTCAATTGGTCTGCCAACTCTCCTGACCTGAACCCCATAGAGAATCTGTGGGATATTGTGAAGAGAACGTTGAGAGACTCAAGACCCAACACTCTGGATGAGCTAAAGGCCGCTATCGAAGCATCCTGGGCCTCCATAAGACCTCAGCAGTGCCACAGGCTGATTGCCTCCATGCCACGCCGCATTGAAGCAGTCATTTCTGCCAAAGGATTCCCGACCAAGTATTGAGTGCATAACTGTACATGATTATTTGAAGGTTGACTTTTTTTGTATTAAAAACACTTTTCTTTTATTGGTCGGATGAAATATGCTAATTTTGTGAGATAGGAATTTTGGGTTTTCATGAGCTGTATGCCAAAATCATCCGTATTAAGACAATAAAAGACCTGAAATATTTCAGTTAGTGTGCAATGAATCTAAAATATATGAATGTTAAATTTTCATCATGACATTATGGAAAATAATGAACTTTATCACAATATGCTAATATTTTGAGAAGGACCTGTATATATTTTTTGCATCTTTAATTAAATGAACAATTAAAAAGGAGCGTCAGCACTGACAAAAAATCAAACACATAATCCACTTGTAAATCTATTTGAATCTAATTACATCTGCATGCAACGTCAGATGTTTCTATTGGACAGAATCTCAGAGCTATTCTTAGCTATGAGAGTTTAAAAGCAGAACACCACAAATCCAAGTGGGAGGTGTTTAATGAAGGTGTCAATAATGAAACATCACTGCTGCAGGGTCATGACTCCTTGTGGTTATTAATAGCGCCACTTCTGATGATCGTCACACCGCGGTAGATTGGCCAGCACGCGTGCATGCAAAAGCGAAATCACTGCTGTTAATATGACCTCCCCCCATGTGTGTACATGCATTGGTTTCTTCCATCACTCAGAAGAAGTAGATGACCAGCTGGTGATCAAAAACAGACAAATAATAAACATCCCATGTGTTCTCCCTCCACTAAATTTCTAGTTTGTGGATTTTCTCTTGATCCTTTGCTATTTTTTTCTCTTTTTTTCAAACATGGATTCAAATCTTTCTTACCTCTGATTCTTTGTAGTGGCGCTCAGGAATGTCATCGTAGGCAATGTCCACAAAACACAACTCTGTTTCTTTCTCTTCGGGCTCACTTCCAAAGATCTGACCGATGGTAAAATAGACACCTTGGTTGTCAACAAATGCAGCTGGATATTAGGCTGTGTTGATTGTCTCATGTGCCTGTTTTTTGTTGTTGTAATGGGACTCTAAATAGGATGTAAGTTACAACTTATCTTCCGTGACTTCCTCCTACTGATTCACACAAGAACAATTATCTTGTCTTATCTGAACAGTTTCACACTTTGGCATCACTAAACCGTGAAAAAACTCGCTTCTGCCTTTTTTGTTGCTGTTATGAAAAGCAAAAATAAGCAAAAAGATGAATGGACAGGTTACTGAAACCGATGATGGAGAATGAAACACAAACAATAGTACAAATGGTGGAGGCAGTGAGGTGCAAACCTTTCCACTGAACAAGTCCACTGCCCTATTTGTTCTAGTCAGCTTCAAATGTGAAAATAATGACCATCTGTGAAACCAGCAGAATTTGGGTGCACCTCCAGTCATGTACCACAGAGTGGAGCTGCAGACTTTTGTTTTTGCCTAAAATATAGATTGAGGCACTATTGCATAACTCTCTGACTTATTCCTTTTGCCAGTCAAAACATCAAGTGGCTCTGAAGTAGAAACATGCTTTTAGGTGTGATAAAATACTTGACAAATACAAATTCAAGGACACAGTTTCATGTTGTAGAGGACATGTAACATTTATTTCTCAAGCTGTTTATTTGAAATCATTGTTATTTATAGTGTACATACTAATGCAAGCATTTGAACCCTTTTCCTATAAGCACACGTTTTATAAATTTTAAGATGGCAATGGCAGTTTTTAACAAGCTTAAAAAATGTTAATGTTATATGTGGACATCGTCGTCGTCTTCCGCTTATCCGGGACCGGGTCGCGGGGGCAGCAGACTCAGCAGAGACACCCAGACGTCCCTCTCTCCAGACACCTCCTCCAGCTCCTCCAGGGGGAGCCCAAGGCCTTCCCAGGCCAGCCGAGAGACATAGTCCCTCCAGCGTGTCCTGGGCCGTCCCCTGGGCTTCCTCCCGGTGGGACGCGCCTGGAACACCTCCCGAGGAAGGCGTCCAGGAGGCATCCGGTATAGATGCCCGAGCCACCTCAACTGGCTCCTCTCGATGTGGAGGAGCAGCGGCTCTACTCCGAGCTCCTCCCGGATGGCCGAGCTCCTCACCCTATCTCTAAGGGAGTGCCCGGTCACCCTACGGAGGAAGCTCATTTCAGCCGCTTGTATCCGTGATCTCGTTCTTTCGGTCATGACCCAAAGTTCATGGCCATAGGTGAGGGTAGGAACGTAGACCGACCGGTAAATCGAGAGCTTCGCTTTTCGGCTCAGCTCTCTCTTCACCACAACGGACCGGCAGAGTGCCCCCATTACTGCGGCAACCACACTGATCCGTCTGTCGATCTCCCGCTCCATTCTTCCTTCACTCGTGAACAAGACCCGAGATACTTAAAGTCCTCCACTTGAGACAGGAACTCCCCTCCAACCTGAAGAGGACAAGCCACCCTTTTCCGGTCAAGTACCATGGCCTTGGACTTGGAGGAGCTGATCCTCATCCCAGCCGCTTCACACTCGGCTGCGAACCGCCACAGTGCATGCTGTAGGTCTTGGCTAAAGGGGGCCAGCAGGACCACGTCATCTGCAAAAAGAAGAGACGAAATCCTCTGGTCCCCAAACCAGACCCCCTCCGGCCCTTGGCTGCGTCTAGAAATCCTGTCCATAAAAGTTATGAACAGGACCGGTGACAAAGGGCAGCCCTGCTGGAGTCCAACATGCACCGGGAACAGATCCGACTTAGTGCCGGCAATGCGGACCAAACTCCTGCTCCGCTCGTACAGAGACCGGATGGCCCCTAATAAAGGGCCCCCAATTCCATACTCCTGGAGCACCCCCCACAGGGCATCACGAGGGACACAGTCGAATGCCTTCTCCAGGTCCACAAAACACATGTGAACCGGTTGGGCAAACTCCCACGAACCCTCGAGCACCCTGTAGAGGGTATAGAGCTGGTCCAGTGTTCCACGGCTGGGACGAAAACCACACTGTTCCTCCTGAAGCTGAGGTTCGACTATCGGTCGGACTCTCCTCTCCAATACCCTGGCGTAGGCCTTACCAGGGAGGCTGAGGAGTGTGATCCCCCTGTAATTGGAACACACCGTCCGGTCCCCCTTCTTATGACAGCATCCCTTACTGCCGGTGTACATGCGGACATATAATTGGATATTTAAAATTAATTTTAGCAATACAGAAAAAAGTAAGGAAGAAAACGTTGAGGAATAGGTTCGTACACCCTAAATTTATTCTAATTTAAAATGGCTAAGGAGGAGGAAAGGAGGTGGAAACCTTTCCTCTTTAATACAAACAGAAAGGTTAAAGGTAAAGTTTAAGTTTAAGTTTAGGTTAAACTTTGCCAGAGAACACAGACAAACAACAGGATTTCTGTAATAATGCTTTATGGATAAATGAGTAGAACGTAGAGTTAAATTATTTGGACACCAGTAAAGAGGACATGTTTGGCAGAAATGAAGTACAGCATTCCAAGAAAAGATCCTGAAATAAATTTCAGTCCAATGATGTATTACTAGCTTTTAGGGGACAGGTGTACTAACATTTTCCTTAACAACAAATGCAGTTTTATTCATTGTCTTTTTTAATGAGTAGAACAAGGTTAATGTTTGTTGTTTAAATGCAAAAAAATACTTTCTTTCCAGGGATATATAATAATTAAAGAATGGACATCATATTTCTTAATTAAGAGCAGAATATTAAACGTGGTGTCCTATTTTTTTCACATAAGAATCCTAAAGGTTGGATGCATATTTATAGCCTAAAAACAGATAATTGTTTTATTATTTAGGTTTAATTGCAGTGCATTATAGATGTGCTCTATTGGTAAACAGCTGGCCAGCTAGATTTTATGTTTTATACCCAATCAAGCTTTAGTTTAGCAGTTACAATGACTTTCTCAAACTAATGAGCTGGTTTCTCAAGTACATTTATTTCTCTATCATCCATATCAGTATCAAATGTTTCCTGCAACAAATCCTCTGTGGAAATTCAGTCCTCTGGCATGTCATGGCACTAATGATTACATATACTTTTGAGCATGTTCTGCTTTATGTTTTAATGCAAAACTATTTTTACCTTTTTTGCAACATTTTTGCAGTAAATCTAAAGCGTATTTAATTTTTTAGCAGCATGTTGAGCTCTGTGGATTTAAAAGATTTTTGTTTTTCTTTTAAAAATACCACTTATTGTATTCATCTAAGAAAGATGTTGATGTGCGGCAATTGATTTACAAAATATTTAACTGATTCTTTTATATTATGTCTCAGAATCCTGCTGGAATGTGAATATAGCCGAATGAGGAGTCTTTCTCTTTATATCTTACAGTCACAATGAATCAATAACCCTCCGACAAAAGCAATTCAGAGTTGATGTGGAGGCCCTGAAGCATGAAAATGGTGATGATAGAGTTTGATAAAAAGATGAGCCAATAAAACAGCCAATAGAGGAATGGCAACTGTCCTAATCTAAACCCTATTGAAGAATGAAGATTAGACTTTTTGCATTTTGCACACACAGTTCTTCACCAAGCGCTTGAGATTTTGAAATGTACTCACATTATCATTGTTTCCTTTGTTGTCCTCATATTTGCTCTCTATGTGGATGGAAAACTTGGGCAGGAAGGAGCACTGGATGGAGCAGAAAAAGGATCAAATGGTAAGACATTATTTTGCACCATAATGTCTTTAATCGCAAAATAATTACACTGATTAATGTTCAGCTCTAAGGATTATTTTCTTACTTTGTAGATTTATTTATTACAGAACTCTTTTGTTTATGTGTAAACTCGAATGTGTTATTCTGTGCCATATTGCATACTGTTCAACAGTTTTTAAGTTAAAGATTAAAATGTCCATTTATCATGCAACCAATGCGCTACATAGAAAATATCCCATATAAAACTGAATGTAAAGATGCAGATAACTTCTGTCACCATTGGGTTAAATTTTTAAAAATAAATTAATCTTTCATTGCAGTCGGACAATTTCAGACCAAAGAAATAAATTTATTCAGTGGGGAAAACAGTCCCAAGACGATGCTTATTTACAACACAGAAAATGATAGCTTGAGCACACCTACTTCCTCTAAAGATCCTCTGGCAAAGTATGAAATTCATCAGACTAAATAGGTGAAGAGAATACATTTCTTCTCTCCTATCCAAAACAGTCTCTGTTCAAAACCCTTTCGCCCCAGGATGGCGAAACAGCAATATATTTCTTCAGGGGAAGGGACAATCAAGGACACAACACCGTTCTTGCTGTGACTACAATGATACCTCTGGCAGTGAATCGGCAGCCACACCATCAAGGTGACTGTGACTGTAAGCAGAACCAATAAGTTGTTTTACACTGGTTTCTATTGCTGTCTGTCAAAATACAAATACAAATGCTTATCACCACTCTCACTAAACAGTCATGCATCTTTACCAATGATAATTCGCATTGTTTTTTCACATTGTCTGAGTTAAATGAACATAAGATTGCCTATCAGTATTTTGACTTCCTTTGCATGGTACCTAGAGTCATCATTTGTAGAGGGTCTTTTTTTTATATGTATTACACAAAAACCCAACAAGTAAACAATCTCACAGCTCATTGGAAAGACCCAAATGTCCACAATAGCCCAATAAAGGCTTTAAACAGCTTAGTGAGCAATGGTCAAGTAAGCTGTCAGATTGACCTCTTTGAGTAAACAGATTTTAGTGTTTGCTTTTGACTACCTCTGTCATGTAGTTACAGATTTAATTGCACAAATCTTCCCACGAAATTTGTTGTCAGAATAACTTTCCATATTTACAGTGACCTGTATAAATAGAATAAAAAAATGGAAAATCTAAACTCTTAATATGAATAATTCATATTAAAATAAATGTTACTAAGGTTTTTTTTTATTTTATTTACGTTCTACTACTTTAAGTTGCTGTTTCCCTGGAGTATGAATGGGATATGAGACAGAGGCCTATTTATTTTAGCCACTGCCCACTATACAGGACCCTAGTTTCTCTTTTCACCACACATAGTCGGGGGGATAGTAAGGGAGGCAAAAAAAGAAACTCCAAAATGTTAGACGTCTGCAAGAAAGTGTGGCAATTTAGGGTCACCATATTGCCATCCCAAACATTAGACAACATCTTAATTTGAATTGGTTGTTTAGAAGTAATGCCTGAAAACAATTATTTTGGTCCTACCATAACAAATATAAAAATGGGGAGTTTGCAAAATTCTGCAGGACTTTCAGTGTAATGATGTGCTTTGGCCATATCAGGCTAAGTTAGAACAAACAATACAAGTATAAGATTTAATGGATTCACGATATGACATAACAATCATGTTACATAGAATACAACCAATTCTGCGTGATTTGTGTAAAATTACAGAGTTACTGTGTAACCCAAGAAACAAAGTATTGTTATGATAAAACAAAAACAATTTGCCATTCTGTAACAAGTAGCAATGTGAAATGAAATTTTTTTTTTTATATAAAATAGATAATGGAACAAAAAAGGTAAAAAAAATAAATAAATAACTATGGCATATAACATAATGTAATGCACATGTCTCGGAAATCTCTCTTTCAACCAATATGTCAGATCTTGGATCAAAGTGTCGTGGATCAAATGTGTATGTGTGCACATGTGTGCAGTAAGTGAAAGTACTCACCGTGTACTCTGATCAGAGACCATCAGTTTAATGAATAGGAGTGAGAGGCACAGGAGAGATGGGCAGAAGAGAACAAAGAAATGAAACAGTATATACCATTAGGCTTCAGAAAAAACATTTTAGTCTCATTAAAAGCACCTTTATTTTTAATCTCTTAGCTGTCACCATGTGCTGTTCTGTGAATTTTTCAAGAAATTAAAGTTTCTACTAAAAAGTTAAATTTTAGCTTCTCCATTTCCTGCCAGTCTTAATCAACAGCCAACCCCAATACAGGTCCAACAAGGTTCCGTACTTGAACCAATCTTATTCTCTTCACACATTAATGACCCGCTTGTTTGCGCTAATATTGATTTAGAAATGTACGCCAATTATGCTCAAAAATACTAAAACCTACCGAACATCTTAAAAATTCTTAGCAGACTTAAGCTCAATCCAATCATGATCACAATATACAATTCAAAGACAAACTATTAGGTTCTGATATTATAAAAAACTTTATAATTTGCTGCTTGATGTCAAAATAATGTCAGAATATTTTTAAAAATATATTTAAAACATTCACTGACATTTTAAGCTTTTAAAATATTGATTAGATGCTAAGGAGTCTCAGTATGATTTCAAACTTGTTGCTATTGCTGAATTTGTAATTTGGACATAATAAGAGTTTGATAAATGTCCATGGAAAAAAGAATGGTAAATGGACTGAACTTATATAGCACTTTTCCAGTCATACAGACCGCTCAAAGCGCTTTTACACTAGAGCCACATTCACCCAATTGCACTCACTAACACTCACACAGTGATACGCAGATTGGTAGGCAACTTGAAGTTAAGTGCCTTGCCCAGGGGCACATTGACATATGGTAGGAGAAAGCTGGAATTGAACCCACAACCTTCTGATTGCAAGACGACTACTCTTCCTACTGAGCCAAAGCCACAGTCACCTCTAGGGGATATGCTGTAAAAGTATTACCTGTGATAGTGTATGGGTAATAGTTCCAAGCCTTCTCTGTGACGTAGAAAACTTTAGGTACCACTGCTCTGGCCCAGCTGGGCAGCTTGCTAAAACACACAGAAAGACGAGGGTTTGGGTTAGCAAGCTGAAAATGAAGAAGGAGAGGAAACTGGTTAGACAAACAACTTAAGTGCAGCAGAGTCAAATTAAGCCTTACTTTCTCAACTCTTTTCTTTTGGCCCATCAACAGGACCGGGCAATAAGAAACATCCTGCTGTGTGGAGTCATAATGGAGACCATACAATGAGGGTATGATGGCCCCTGGGAAAGTTGATTACACTGATTACACCCTGCACCCTGCAGGCAACTTTCACTAGAGTGTGCATGGTGATAGATATAGAAGGAGGCATGGAAGGTTAACAAGAAGTAAAATACAGAGGAGCAGCCGTTTCTCTTCACAAATGGATTGTAAATGGAGAACCAGAGAAAAATTGACAGGCCACAGATTATGGAAACACGAGAAACTGTAGGTGAATAAAAAAGAAATGACTGACATTACAACAATCATCACAGATGAAAAAACATGTGAAGGAAAGAGAGGAGCCTAAAGTCATAATTGAATCTGATCAGATGCGGTTAAGCTCAAATTAGATTTGACCTGAACATCAATATCCAGCTTTGGATACGTCCGTTTGATAACACAGACCAGGTTTCGCTTTTAATATAATATTAAAGCAGTCTGTGGTTATTATAGCACCTACATCCATCATTAGCGCCTTTCTGTCCCACAGTCTCTTGCAAAAGTATTCACACCCCTGAATATTTATTGCATTTTATGTTGTACACCAGCTTAGAGTAGTGCTTAATTGCAAAGAAATGGATACACTGTTATTATTTGCTTTCTATTCTCTCTACCAGCATCTAAAGATTTACATTTTTGCCTGTTCTTTGCAAAATAACTCAAGCTCAGTCACACTGGATGGAGAGCATCTGTCCATCAAGTCTCGCTACAGATTATTTGGATTTAGTTTGGGAGTTTGGGACACATGAATATGCTTCTGCTGCAAAATGTTGGTCTCATCTCACCAGAGGATCTTCTTTCCACATCCAAATGTGTTGTGGCAAACTTGAAATGGGTCTTCTTATGACTAAGGGCAGATTTGTGAAATATAAAGCTAGCAGTTAAAGTTTCACCAGATCTCCAACTTGATCTGTGGATCTCTGCAACTCCTCCAGAGCTACCGTTTGCTTTTACTAGATATAATGGGATTGGTTGGACTGGATTTAGAATTGACCTATCACAGTAAAGGGGATTGAATACAAATACAAATCATACGGATACAAGCGGCTGAAATGAGCTTCCTCCGTAGGGTGACCGGGCACTCCCTTAGAGATAGGGTGAGGAGCTCGGCCATCCGGGAGGAGCTCGGAGTAGAGCCGCTGCTCCTCCACATTGAGAGGAGCCAGTTGAGGTGGCTCGGGCATCTATACCGGATGCCTCCTGGACGCCTTCCTCGGGAGGTGTTCCAGGCACGTCCCACCGGGAGGAGGCCCAGGGGACGGCCCAGGACACGCTGGAGGGACTATGTCTCTCGGCTGGCCTGGGAATGCCTTGGGCTCCCCCTGGAGGAGCTGGAGGAGGTGTCTGGAGAGAGGGACGTCTGGGCGTCTCTGCTGAGTCTGCTGCCCCCGCGACCCGGTCCTGGATAAGCGGAAGACGACGAACGAACGAACGAACGAACAAATCATACTTTTCCAAATTTTGTTTGCAAAATCATCTTTTTCCTTTTGCTTGTGACACACAGGACAAACCTAAGGGCAATTCATGAAGACCAATTAACCTAACAGTCTTGTTTGTGGACTGTGGGAGGAAGCCAGAGTACCTGGAGAGAATCCACGAATGCATGGGAGAACATTCAAACTCCATGCAAAAAGAAGCCCAGGCTAGGAGTCTAACCCAGAATCTTCCTGCTGCAAGGCAACAGTGTTTCCAACTTCGCCACCTTGCAGCCCCTCACTATTATAAAATAATGACAATAAATTATCTGTATAATACATTGAAGTTTGTGGTTGTCATAAAGGTGACAAAATGTTGAAAGGTTCAAGCAATGTAAATGCTTCTGCAAGGCACTGTATACGTCTGGAAGAGATTTGAGTTAAACGGGTTTGAAGGAGACCACTGCGACCCATCTTCACTGTTCTGTTATTCAGCCAGGGTGTAATATCCAAACACTGCAGACTGGTCACATGTCCCATGTCCTCACACCGCTTTATTTACAAGCACCACACACGTACATTCACATGCACAGACTGCAGCTATAACACAGTAACAGGTGGTTTGTGGGCGGAGAGAGCCAGTTTCGGCATCTGACAGCAATTGCTCAAATTATCCATCACTTACACTGACCTCATCTCCCTCTGTGTCCCCACACACAGAGACAACCACAGTGGAGCAGACTTACCTCCTATGTACAACCCATCAAGTAGTCTTCTTCTCTACTAGGACTGTGAATGACAGTTCATTTGTCCCTGAGGCACACTCGCTTGTCATTTATAACCACTTCACCTGTCTCTTGGCATTGCTGCTCTCTTTTTGCCAGCGTTTTCTGGGAGAGACTGCAATAAGGTGTTTGTTCAACAGACCGTGCTCACCTTGGATTATCTCACTGTGTTTTATCAGTATAAAACAATGGATAAAATTCTGCAAAACAACAGATCCTTCTGTCCGGAATAAAGTTAAAATCCATCTCTTTACATCAAGGCATGTTAGGCCATCAAATGGCTCATATAATTTCTCTTTATTTGTAAATTTAAAAAAATGAATGACTAAATTCAAACAAATGACTACAAGCATTTTACCCCTTTTCCACCTCTGGATCTATGAAATATTGGCCCATTCTTCTTTGGAAAATAGCTGAAGCTCAGTAAGGTTAAATGTACACATTTATTACAAACATGTTCAAGTTATATATCTGATTCTCAGTTGGATTTAAGTCTGGACTTTGACTGGTCCATTGTAATGCATGAATATGCTCTGATCTAAATCATTCCATTATAGCTCTGGCTGTATGATTAGGGTCATTGTCCTATTGGAAAATAATCCTCCACCTCAGTCTCAAGTCTTTTGCAGCCTTTAATATGTTTCTCTGTTCCCTGCTGAAGAAAAGAACCCCCACCACCACGTTTCAGCCAAGATGAGCAGTTATATATGTTTTATAACCTTACTGTTCTTCAAACATCATCAAAACGTTCTCCCTGACCTGACCTGTTGGTTTAGTTATGTTCTCTAAATGTTTGAGGGCATTTACAGGACAGCTGAATTCATACTGAAACTTTATCACGCACAGATGGACTCGAACAAGGGGACTTCTAAAGGCTGTTTGTTTCGTTTGAGTTTATTTAGGGTTATCAGAGTAAGGTAGGATAAATAAGGATGCATTCCACAATTTTTCACTTATTAAAGCTTTTAAAACATCTGTTTTAATTCCACTGCATAATTAAATGCAATTTTGTGTTGGTCTTTCACACAAAATCCCAATAAAATACCTTGTTTGTAGTATTAACAGGACAAAATGTGAAAGGGTCAAGAAGGGGTATAAAGACATTAACAAGGCACTGTTTTTGCAAAATTATGTTATCAAAATAAAGATTTTAGCTTTTTCTTTCTAGTTCCCTCATAATGTATATTATAAATAGGTTTAATGATATGTATGCTCTCTGAGAGTCTGATCGGAAACAATTCAGCAGCTAAAATTACTTTGACCTTATTGTGCAACTTATGTTGACTGTCAGCATGCTCAGCAGGATTAAACTGTCACCCATCTCTTACCTTGGTTCAGTGCTTAACATAACATCTAAATCATCCTAGCCACAAAGCAGCACAGCTAAACTTGAGTTTTCACTTCTTGACAGAAATCAGTTGTTTCAAATGACATTACTATGACTAATAGGTTTGTCTCCGAACAGAAAACTGTAAGATTGGACTATTTAATGGGTCAAGAGTGATTTATTCAAACACAAAAAAAGTACAGAGGCTATTGTATTAGCACCATGTTTTGATAAACAAAAACTCTCTTTATCTCTTTGAATTCTAATTGTCCCCAAGCTCATCTATTTACCTCCATATCTTCAACTTTATAGCTTGGGAAAAAGGAAATCAGAGAGTCTCCTGAGTCTGCTTTCAGTGAGATTCTTCCCATCAGTCTTCTCAATAAAAGCCTAAGTGTTCATATATCTTGCATAAAAGAAAATCCCTTATTCTTTTGCTCAGTTCCTGATAGGATGAAAAAATAAACTCTGTGCAGCTGGTGATAAAGTACCATTTTCAAACCCAATTCATAAATGAGAATACAATTGCACACAGCAGCCAATTCAGTTATAATCTTCAGAAGAGACAATCAGATTCTCAATTTCATGCTTATCAAATTTGTCAGCAGGTCAAACACTTAAAGCTGAAAAATACGTAGAGGGATGATGAAAACAGATATCAGATTACATTTTCACTTTGTTCATTACTGAAACATGACAGAAATGCCTAGCCATATCTGGTGTTTTTAATTTAGCACTATTAATAGATAAAATAATTTAAATTTAGCATTTTCATGTAGTAAAATCATTTAGAGATTTGATGAACAGATCGGTGAACATTTTCTGATGGATAATCACATATTAAAAGCAGTGACTAAAACATCAGTTTGATTGAAAGCCGTACAGAGAAAGAAAGCCACATCCTTTTGTCTTTGTCAAATTTCTTTTGGCACTTTTTAATCGCTGGCAGCTCCATCAGTTGGAATTTCTATTGGCATACTGAAGATTATTAAAATCAAATAAAATATCACTAATATAATAAGTCCTCAGCTAGCTGTGAGTTTTTTTTTTTATTTCTATGGAGGTTGAAAGTTTTTCCATGACTGCCATATAAAGTCCTACATGTCATTTATTGCACAAAAATACAGGAATAACTATCCTATTTAAGCCACAGATTTAATACTGCGGATTTGCTTTTGATATTAAAACTGCAAAAATGTCAAAGAACATTCAAAATTACAAGATGTATAGATAATTACATATTTAGCTTTAACACAAAGTTTAAATAAATTTCTTTGCAAGTTCTGCAGTGTGACCTTAGCAGTGGTTGTCTTTCTCTTTTCTATGGTCAAAATAATGATTATGTATGGCGATCCTTACCGGGACATTTCAAAGTGTTTTGTTTTTCAATAAGGTGATAAGTATAATGGTTATAATGACAATGTGCTTCATCTATTTAATTTAATTTAATTGAATAAATGTTATTAGAGGAGATTTAAGCACAAGATTGAAATGATCTTTTACATACATACATACATGATGTATGTATTCCATACTGATAAATGTCAATGACAATTTTTCTGTCTTTTCTTTTTTCAATTGTTGCATTAAGTTCTCATGTTGACAGACAGGTTCGGTTTACATTTCTTTTATTATACGGGGCTGGCTGTTTTCAGACCTGGGTATACCTAGTGAAATTTATCCAAAATAGTATACTTAATTACGGTTAATCTATTATTTCACAAAGGGGCAATTTTACAGTATATACACATAGCTCTAATCTGGGCTGGATAGCTTTTTTCCCTTAATAAATGAAATCATCATTTGAAAACAGTTTTTTGTTTTTGCTGGGGTTATTTGATAGTAAAATTAGTTTGATGATCTGAGTATGTACGTTTGACAAAAAAAAAAAAAAAAAAAAAAAACTAAACAAAACATTCTGAAGGAAAATGAATAATAAAAATACCTTTTCATGGGACTGTACATAAAATAATTCCTCGATGGTCAAATGCATATATTTTTCTGTTTGGTGCAAAACACTGATGAGCTGGATTTCAGACAATGACCCTTACCCTAAGACAAGCAAATAACCAAACCCAAACATGATTCCAATATGTAAAAGCACTAGAAGAAGAGAGGATGAAGGAAAAATAGAAACAAAAAGATTCTGTTGAGTGGGAGGGTCCGAAAGTTAAATATGGATCAAATTCTAATACAGCAGGTATAAGTGGAGGATTTGAAAAAACATGTCAGGACAGGCCCCCAAATCTTAGAAATGCCAAAGTTTCTTTTTGACAGCATGATTTGAGACATGGCAGGAAAAATACTCACTTATTGAGATAGATCCGTTTTTCTGTGAACTGGCCTGATCCGTGTTCTGGATCCTCATAGGGCTCGTTCTGCACCACCTCTACACCTTCCCCCCGCTCACTCTGTTCATGGCTGTGCTTGCTGATCATGTACAGCTGGCCGATACGGTACTGGAAGACAGAGCAAGGACATATGAGCAGAAAAGCTTGATGATAATTAGACATTTATGTTGGTCAATTCGAGCAGTCTGTGCTCTTACAGGAGCAAAAGAAGTCAATGTATCTAGATAATAAAACAAGATAAATGCAGCCACTGAAAAATAATAAAGTGAAAACACAATTTATACAGCTAGTGTTCTTTCCTGCAGCAGGTGGATTATCACCATTAAGAAACAAAGCTGGCTCTATTTGAGGCTGTCTGCACCATAGTAACAATCCAGACCAAACATAACAACAAAAACAGAAGTAACAACAGGTTTAGTGACTCTCTCCCTGGGCCTCCCTGTGATAAATCAGTCAGCACCACAATCTTTCACTCAGCACTGACTGACACACTTGGCTCTGTCACAATGTCATTTTGAGCTTCCTTCACAGGCTGGACTCGGTGTCACATGGCAAATATTTTCCATACATTCAGAAAACGGCAGGCGTTGGAGAAGGGATGCTCCATGACAGATTTCCAACTGCTTGTAGACCTATTTTTGTGCCTGGGAAACAGATAGAGCCCTGCAACTTATGTTGCTGTGCTGAAATGTTAAGGGGTCATCCAGGACTCAGCTGACACACACCAACCCTGTGTGCACCAACCAAGGATAGCTGTATTAAGCTAATGGAAAAAAAGAGGACAAGAACTCTGTCCATCCAGCTATAAAATCCCAGGCATGGACGACAGAGAAATATGATAGTGTAGTGGAATAGAGCAGAGCTAGTTTAAACTGGGCAACAAGCTCGAAGTATAACTTTTTGTTGCGCAATGCCAAATTTTTCCGTCTGTTGACCATGAGAGGAAACTAATGAGGTGTGACAAATTAATCCCAGCAGGAACGTTGATGCTGGTGTATCCGACTGCACAGCTGTTGGAGTCTGGCAGAAATATAACTGTGCCACAACAACGCTGTCACCAGTCAGGTGTAGTAGAGGAAGAAACTGATCACTGGTTGATCAATCAGGAATTTATTTAATCAAAAATAACATTAGTTGAAGCTCTACAAATATACATATGTGTTCAGTATATTATGAAGCAAAATAGTGAAGGAGTATATTGTCGTTTATAGATCGTGGGTGAGATAAAATAATAATACTAATAATATAATATAGCAATTTAAATTAGCCAAATAAACTATTGTGTAAAACAGGGGCACTGCTCTCAGTAAGGGGCAAGTTTCTCATTCTATTTGTTAATTTCAGCTCCTAAAATCACTGTTTACCACTATTTGATGATAATTTGTCAGCAGCCTATATGACATTATTTTTAAATTTGATCCTGAACATTAACTTATAAATTATACCAAAGGCAAATAAAAATGAATATAAAACATGTAAACGCAACATTCAGATGCTTCACATCATGAAGATTTCCACTTTAAATCCGAGCTATGCAAGTGAAAGCAGATCTTTGGAGCAAATCACAACAAACAGTCCAATCCTATTTCCTTCTATCACAAAACATCTTCTGCCATGAGAAGCGAATGCATTGTTTTGTCCGCTCTTTTTGATTTGCTATGATAGTGATGAATAGACAAGTTAAAAAACTGAGAGATACACTTCTTATGTGACGTCAGTTTAGAGTGTGGGTGCAAAGAGAGTACACATAAATCTCCACGCTGGATGGAAATTACAGAGGCAAAGTGCCCACTCGGGAGGACCACTAAGCAATCCCCTCATCATTCTGATGGCAAACCGGAGAGAATTAACATGAAGCACCATCCTCTTTCTGTTGCCTTTCATTAATTCAGGTTTGGGACATTTTGTATAAATGGTCCAGCTTTTGTGCCAGTCTCCCTACCTACCATTGTACTTTGGTCTGTTGTTTACCTGAAAGGTGCAGCTGATGAATGACAAGCTGTTTTCACTGTTGTCTTTGCAAATCTCTGTCTAATGACAAAATAGGAGAAGTGGCCATGGCTCAGGACAGAGTGGCCATGAATAATCGGTTATTATAATCTCTAACTCTCTCTCTGAAGACAGCATAGTCGTTGGGCAGGATCAAGGGCTGACATGACGGAAATATATGAGTTTTTTTTTTCAGTTTTAACTGCTCTTCTAGTCCTACATGTCACTAAACATATCTGCCTAATTTTTTTTATTTTAGTTTTCCTCCTCTCATTTATCTTCAAAATATTCACTGAACTCACCATGTTTGGTCTATTACAGCAGTTCAGAACCTTTTCTCCACTTCACTGCATAACTTTGAATTCATTAGTACTGTGGTAGGGAATTGTGCCAATTCTTACAGAGCTTCCCATTGCAAGTAAGTCAACTGAAGGACACTTTAAACAAATGAAACAAAGAAGAAGAAAGACGTTTCTTAAGAAAATCAAATAAAATCAAAATCATAAATTGACGTTTGTCATTCGTTTCCTTGTTTCCTGATGTCTTCTAACTGAAAAATTAATATACCAATATTTTAGCATGTTTAGTTTAGCTTCATGAATCTTTTTTGTTTTTATTTTGGCGCAACACTGGAAGAAAATCACAAGTTCAACAAAAAATTATTTGCAGACAGAATAAACAACACAAAATCCAAAAGAAAACTACAGAGAAGAAGTTGGTGATATTAAATAAAGCACTCAACATCTAGGCATCTTCAGCTGCGAAGGGAAGCAAAAAGATACCAAAAATCAGGAATCATGCTTATAAAACACTATGCATGCTTAGTGATTGTGGTTTATTATGCAAGTGTGTCACCAAGTGCATGTTTAAAAGAAAAAGATCAGCAGATCATGCAAAACCCCAAACTGTGTGTGTTTCTCTGTTTTTCTGGCTCCTTCTTCTAACACAGCAGCTGGTGGTGGAAACGTGCGTTAATCAAGAATATTGCTACTGTGAGAATACAACCAGAATCCTGGAGACTGCACACACATTTACAACAACAAACATGTGACAATGTCTGGAACAGTGATAAGATGTTATTAAAATTCATCCATGGACAGAAAAATGACAGTTCTAAGAACTCAGTGAGACAAATGAGTGAGCTTATATTGAGATATGCTTATATAGCCAATGTGCTTGATTCCATACTTTGTGTTTGCTAAAGAGTGAAATCTACACATGCAGTTAAACATACCATAGACAATTTATCTTTACAAGATAAGGTGTTTTCTGTTCATTCAGGTTTATTAGATCTCTTCTGTTTAGTTACATTTCTCTTTAGATCTGTTTTCCCTTGGTTTTGTTATCTAGTCTAGTCTCTTTGTTTATCTTCTGTTCAGTTCTTCATGTCCCATTATTTCCCTTGCTAATCAGGTTCAATTGTTCACTCCCTCTATCTCCCTGCAGCCCTTGTTCACACCTGTGTCATATAGCTCCTGATTAGCCAGTCTCCTTGCTCATTGGCTTACTCTTCTCTCCCCTCTGTACTTCAGCTCTTTGGTTTCAATTATTCACTGCTGGTTCCTTCTTTTAACATCCGTTTACACCTTGTTACCTGCCCTGTGTCTTTGCCCTGGTCTGGTCCTGAGTTCTTCCATGTCTGGATTTGTATGCTACTGCTTTCATTCAGTTTATGTTTTTTCACCTGCCTGAGTTTCTGACCTGGTCTTTTGCAAGTTTTTTAAGTTTATTTTTCACTAAACCTTTTTTATCATTTCAACCTTATTCTGCATTTGGGTCCTACCTCCAAAACTCAATATGACAGAATCATTGACTTCCTGTTTTGTCTTGGGAGTACAATGGGTGGACCGAGAGGCTGGTTTCTCTGAACCATTCTTAAGAACATTGGAAAGACCAGTATAAGATACATGTAGCTCTTCATAAGTTGGGAAATGGCTACAAAAAAAAAGCTACTCAGCTAACTACACTTGTATACATTTACAGCCCTGATAAAAAACAACTAGAACTACGTACTTTTTGTCACATGAGATTGAGCCTTTCAGCATCAAATACGCCAGAGAAATCTAAATATGTGGAAAAGCCCCTTAAGCCCACAGTCAAAAACGGTGGAGGATCTATAGTGCTGCGGGCTTGTGTCTCTTCCAATGTGCCTGAAAATCTGGAAAACTTGAAATAACAACAATCTGAACTCTACCAGTAAACTGAAAATGGGTCATCACTGGGTCGGCAGAATAATGATGCGGAACATACAACATGTCCAAACTGAGACAGAAATGATACAGCAGACATGAAATGAACTCTTTTCCAGTTAAGGTCACGTTAACATTCTTGAAGCATTAAAGCTTTTCAACCAACTAGCTCACTCTGGATGAAGTTTTGTGTGAAGATGAAATGAATCAGTTTACGTATAGAACATGCAAACGTTTCACAGGTGCTTTATTGGTTTGATGTGTCTATTCTTGCGTTTCAATAGGTGTACTGCCCTTTAAGGTATTGCAGTAGTCATAGGAAAACATGGAGTGTCAAGAGTTTCCTGCAGAGCCTTGATTTACAAAGGTAAGAATTATAGCAAAATATGGTCATTAAATGTATGTGTATACATTATGTGTTGGTGAAATCCATCCATCATGTCTTATTTCGTGTCTGCATATGATGGCTGAGTTAATCTCATACTAGATGGTGCATACTGATAATCACAGAGCTTCTGAGCCACAGAGACAGATTTATTATTGCTGGCTGAGGCTGATGCTGATGCTAATCTTTCACATGGAAGCCATATGCCAACAAAAATACATTCTGTATCTTAAATAAAAATCACTCCAAGAGCAGCAGTATGAGTTAGCTAGACTAACACCAAACTGCACATCAATCTGCATGGGCAAAGCAACAAAAAAGGATATGGAAAACAATGTTTTTCCCAGATGTTGCACAGAAACACACACATACCACAGCTACATGTCATGTCAAATGGCAATCTCAATTTCTTTTCAAGACAACTGGCATTGTTCATCACCAGCAGAACTCCATTAAAGAAGCCTCTGGCAGAGCCAAACAAGATCTGTCTCTGCTGCAAGCATTTTATTCTGAGCAGGAGTTCCTCATTAAGAAAACATGAACAACTAGGAACCAACCCACAAACTCCTCCTACACATTTTGTCCGAATGAAGATAGAGTAAATACATTTGTCCAGCTGATATGATGTGCATCTCTTTGAGGGAGTACAGCTAGATCCATCAAGAAAACAATTGAATTCAATTCAAAAACACTTTATTAATCACAAAGGGGAATTAAATGTTGTTGTAACTCATACAATATTAGTGAATTCTAATAAACAATATGGATGATAACTGAACAGTTCAATATCAGGGCTGCAGAGACGACACTTCGTTGTGGACAAGCACTGCTAATCCACCTTCTTGAGTAGTCAGATGGTCTGATATGAAACAAAATAAGCATATTTGCAACCTATCTTCTTTTTCTTTACATGAAAATGTCTATACATACACATACATGAACATACTGCTGCTTTAATCCTTATTTTTACTTCCTCAAAAGTTTATATATATATATATACTAATTGTGAAACTGAACTCAAATTCCTTATTTTTGCACACAATCTTGGCCAATAAAGCTGATTCTGAATGCTTTTGTCGCTCCTCTTCAAATCTCTATCCATTGATTATACTGGTCCTTCTCAAAATATTAGCATATTGTGATAAAGTTCATTATTTTCCATAATGTCATGATGAAAATTTAACATTCATATATTTTAGATTCATTGCACACTAACTGAAATATTTCAGGTCTTTTATTGTCTTAATACGGATGATTTTGGCATACAGCTCATGAAAACCCAAAATTACTATCTCACAAAATTAGCATATCATTAAAAGGGTCTCTAAACGAGCTATGAACCTAATCATCTGAATCAACGAGTTAACTCTAAACACCTGCAAAAGATTCCTGAGGCCTTTAAAACTCCCAGCCTGGTTCATCACTCAAAACCCCAATCATGGGTAAGACTGCCGACCTGACTGCTGTCCAGAAGGCCACTATTGACATCCTCAAGCAAGAGGGTAAGACACAGAAAGACATTTCTGTACGAATAGGCTGTTCCCAGAGTGCTGTATCAAGGCACCTCAGTGGGAAGTCTGTGGGAAGGAAAAAGTGTGGCAGAAAACGCTGCACAACGAGAAGAGGTGACCGGACCCTGAGGAAGATTGTGGAGAAGGGCCAATTCCAGACCTTGGGGGACCTGCGGAAGCAGTGGACTGAGTCTGGAGTAGAAACATCCAGAGCCACCGTGCACAGGTGTGTGCAGGAAATGGGCTACAGGTGCCGCATTCCCCAGACCTGGGCTACAGAGAAGCAGCACTGGACTGTTGCTCAGTGGTCCAAAGTACTTTTTTTGGATGAAAGCAAATTCTGCATGTCATTCAGAAATCAAGGTGCCAGAGTCTGGAGGAAGACTGGGGAGAAGGAAATGCCAAAATGCCAGAAGTCCAGTGTCAAGTACCCACAGTCAGTGATGGTCTGGGGTGCCGTGTCAGCTGCTGGTGTTGGTCCACTGTGTTTTATCAAGGGCAGGGTCAATGCAGCTAGCTATCAGGAGATTTTGGAGCACTTCATGCTTCCATCTGCTGAAAAGCTTTATGGAGATGAAGATTTAATTTTTCAGCACGACCTGGCACCTGCTCACAGTGCCAAAACCACTGGTAAATGGTTTACTGACCATGGTATCACTGTGCTCAATTGGCCTGCCAACTCTCCTGACCTGAACCCCATAGAGAATCTGTGGAATATTGTGAAGAGAACGTTGAGAGACTCAAGACCCAACACTCTGGATGAGCTAAAGGCCGCTATCGAAGCATCCTGGGCCTCCATAAGACCTCAGCAGTGCCACAGGCCGATTGCCTCCATGCCACGCCGCATTGAAGCAGTCATTTCTGCCAAAGGATTCCCAACCAAGTATTGAGTGCATAACTGTACATGATTATTTGAAGGTTGACGTTTTTTGTATTAAAAACACTTTTCTTTTATTGGTCGGATGAAATATGCTAATTTTGTGAGATAGGAATTTTGGGTTTTCATGAGCTGTATGCTAAAATCATCCGTATTAAGGCAATAAAAGACCTGAAATATTTCAGTTAGTGTGCAATGAATTTAAAATATATGAATCATAAATTTTCATCACGACATTATGGAAAATAATGAACTTTATCACAATATGCTAATATTTTGAGAAGGACCTGTATTACTGGATTGGGCATCGCCTTATAGCTGCTATAGACAGATGTACACACGCAGGCGCCATTGCAATGCATGAAGTCATGTCAACAAAATCATCCTGCTGTCAATTGATTTTTAACAGCTCAAGCTGCATAGTTGTGATTATCATGTCACAGTTTCCTGGTTTCTGGCTTTCATGCTGGAATTTCTGAAAACAGATATATAAGAAGAGGGTTCATGTGACTTCTGTCACCTAGGCCCAGAGGCGGACTGGCCATCGGAAAGATAAAAATGAAAAAGCATGAGCAGGTGTAAGTTAATGTTTGCTCGTCAGGGAGAAGGTAAGACATAAACACTAATGGCGAAGAGTGAAAACACCAGCATAGCCTATTCAGCACAACTAGCTTAATGTTAGTTAGTTCCACTTTGAGGAACCTAAAGGGGCTAAAAAAAACTTAATACAACAAATTTTAGGTTTTTATAAAAGATATTGCAAATTGTAGATTACGGTTAACAAACAAAATCTGAAAAACAAATTTCATAAACTCCTCATTAATTACTGTACATGAATATTGAAATACTTGTATTATATTATTTAATTTAACCTTTATTTATCCAGGTAAAATCTTTTGTACAACTTTTTACAGCATACCTGTGTTCATCGCTTATTGTTTCTAGAATTTTCTGTAAATTACATTCCATGTCAATTATATCTCAATTACATTCAAGTCAAACTGTCAAAGCAATATGTTATTCTACTCATAGAACTTTATTGGCCTTTAAAAAGAACCAGTTTGGTGTATTTCTAACGGTCTTGACACAATGTATAGCAATGGCGCATGTGTGCATGCGGTTGTCACGTGATATACAATCTAGTAATGTATATCAATGTCTCGATCTACTTGCATGGCCCGAAAGGCCAACAGAGAGATGTTGGAGCTGGGGATATGGTCCTGTAGCCATGTCTCAGTGAAACACATAAAACTTCATTCCCTATTGTCATGATATGACATCCTTGGACTTGGTTTGTGTTTTGTGTTAACTTTTGTTTAGTTCTGTTTCCCTGTGTTGTTAATCAGTTCCACCTGTCCCCTCTGCCTCCCTGCCAGCTTGTCACACCTGTTCTTAGTTCCTGTGATTACCTGCCTTTGTTTTCTCGTTGTATATTAGTTGGTCTGTGTTCTTTGTTCCCCGCTGGTTCCTCCGTCACTATTCCTCGTTCACTTCCCCTGTTTATGTTCAGTTTTGCTACATTAGAGAACTATGTACACATGTAAGTTTTTGGCTCAACTCATGTTTGTACTTGTTGGATTATGTTACGTTTTGGAGACCTTTAATTAAAGAGAAGTCTTCCTCTCATCATGCGGCTGCCAAGCTCTTATCTGCACTTTGGCCCGATCCAAACCAAGAACGTGATACCTATAGTCAGGCTGGGTTCTTGTTAGCGCTTAGAGTTGATCCAAAATGTCTGCCAAAGATCTTACATTGCTTAATATGATTGATAAAACAGCATGGACTTCCTTCTTCTTTCTCTCCTCTTTGCTCCTGCTCTATTTGGTTTTGTTTGAGCTTTCTAGATGTTGAGCTGCTCCTGGTTGTAAAAAAGACACCTTGTTGCTATGATTACACATCATAACAAATGTCCAACATCAGCAAAAAAACAATCAGCCGCAGAACATCAAAAACCAGACAGAATAATCGTCTGAAAAAAAGCAGTTTGTTTTTTACAGAGAAAAAGAGAATAAATCTGAATGAAAGTAACAAAGGTACTCCAACATGCGGACACCTAGAATTGCTATTGAAACTTTGCTATTTGCACAGTTACAGAGACATATTTTTAAAAAGTAAATGTAACAACAACATGCATGCATCTTATTACTTTACATAGACCTTGGAACCAAAGGCACAGCTAGATACAATGTGAATAGTTTTTAAATGACTAAAGTATTCCTGTTTTAATTGATTCAGAATAGAAAACATCCTGACCTCAGGATTCACCTCAATTTAAAACCATTTAATAGATATAATGTGTGATGGGAAGCCTGCAGAGCTCATTAAGTTAGATTCTGCTCTGTGGCAGATGCTGCTACTTCTCAAGCAGCAGTCACACAAACTGCTTACATGGACTCTCTTATTATCCTACATTAAATCCTAGTTAAACAGGAAGTTGACATTGAAAAACTAATGATATTTTCATGAGGAAATTTAAGTCCCAGTTGGTCACACTTCAACAAGTTTCTCACAATGTGTGACAGGAACATTTACACTCAGATACAGTTAATTAACTGCTCAACTGCGGCAAGGCTTCCTCGCTTTGCAAAAGCACCACTGAACTTCTGAAAATGCTTTTTTCCCCATAATGGATAAAGTACAAGAGAACAGTCACATAACACACACATCACTCTGCTGTGTCAGCAGAAACGTGGGAACGCTGCTGAGAGTAACCGCCCCATACTGACTGTATTTTACTCCAAGCTTGCTGAACCAGCATAAAGCCAAGGTGAGTCTTAATTCCCTGTGAAGTTTTGATAAATTCACTTGCCGCAGAAGGTGACCAGGGGACAGTAACAGGATGCAGAGGATGACGGCTGATGCAAGGCAGCAATATGGTACAGTAGCTCAACACAAATGGATTATGTGCAATACAGGTCAACTAGCTGACTTTTGCTATGTTCGCAGCTTCACTCAAGAGCACTTGTTAGAATCGTTTGGGACACTATTTAGTTTTACACAATTTGGGGCCTTAAAACTTTCTTCATACCAGCTTTTCACATTTTATCCCATCTTACAACCACGAACTGTACTGTATTTTGTTCAGATTTTATGTGATAGACCAACACAAAGTAAGAACAGTTATTAAGTGAAAGAAAATGACACATTGTTTTCAGATTTTTCTTTTACAAATAAAAATCTGAAGTGTGGCATGCATATGTATTCAGCCTCCTTTACTCTGATCACCCATTTAATTGCATGTAGAAGTCACCTAATTATTATACAGAGTCCACCTCTGTGTAATTTAATTTTAATATTACTAAAACTGTTCTGTGAAGGCCTCAGAAGTTTGTTAGTGAGCATTAGTGAAGAACCAGCATCATGAAGACCAAGCAGACAGGTTAGGAAGAAAGAGTACAAAAGCAGGGTTAGGTTACACAATATAAATATCCCAAGCTTTGAACATCCTACTGAACAATGTGCAATTCATCACCTAAAGATGGAAGTATAGAGCATATATGGGAGTATAGTACAAAAGTAAATTAGGGCTGCACAATATATATCACAAACTTGTCGTTATTACATTAAAACTGTCAACATTACGCATATTGCAAGAAACTGCTTGGACTGCAACAAATGTTTTCAAATTATTTGAGTAATATACATGTTTTAGATAGTTTAGTGGTGTTAGGTGGTTAAGTCATAAAGAATCTACACCTAAGTTGTTTCAATGCCAAAACAGTAGATGCAAGAAGCAATTTTTTCAATTAAACCTTGTTGTTGAAATGGACATAATAACCAGTTGCAGATTAGGTGGACACATAGACAGGGGTGTCCACCTAATCTGACAGACCAATAAAGGAGAGGATTAACCAGAGAACCTGCCAAGAGGCCACTTTGGAGGTAACTTTGGAGGAGCAGTCATTTACAAGACGACTGTTGCACTTAACAAATCTGCCAATTATGTATAAGTGGCAAGAAGAAAGGCATTGTTGCAAGAAAGCTAGAAACCATGTTGGTGACAGAGAAAATGACTGTAAGAAGACGCTCTAGTAAGATGAGACCAAAACTAAAAATTTTTGGCTTCATGGAAGATGTTACATCTGATGGAATACAGCACTACACATCACCCTGAACACACGATGAATGTGGTTCAGGGACATATGTGCTAGTCACTGATGGGGAAATGGATGGGAAGCTAAATATACAGGGCAGTTCTGCTAAGGATTGCAAGAGGCTTGAGACCCTGAACAAAAAGCAAGAGCTACAATGGAATAGATCAATGCCTTCACATGTGTTGTGACGGCCTAGTTAAAGTCCACACATGAACCCAATGGAGATTCTTTGTCAATACTGAGAAAATTAAAATTCCTTTAATTCAATTTATCTAAGCTTGAGCTATTTTGGAACGAAGAAATGGTTAGAAAATTTTCTCTTTTCATGTGCAAAGCTGGTGTGAAAATGTTTCAGTGTAAATACTGCAAAACACCTTACATTACTGCTTTATGAGTTATGTTTATGTTCTACACTTTTTGGCACTAAAATCCTGTTGCTAAATTCAGATTTTTTAAAGCATTAACCTCTTGGGGTAGTATGTCATTGGAATTATAAATTAACAAATGCCATAAATGAAAACAAAAGCAGAATACACAAGCTATTTCAAAAATCTGCTGTGGTGTGTCTAGTGCTGCAGGTGTGAGAAAGCCCTCTCCAGTCATGCCTTCCTACTTACGTTTTATTCCCCTTTCATCTAACCCATAATCTCTGCAGCATTTGGGGTCACTGTGTTACAGCTTATATAACGTCATGATCACCCACTACAGATCACCCCAGTGTGCATCATCCTTACTCCCTGCCTGACAACAGGCTGAGAGGCCAACGGGAGTGATGTGTTTGTGCATACATAAAAAGGAAAAAGAAAAAACAAAGAGAGAGGGAGATGGGGGAGAAATAGTTTTTAAATAAAGAGAGCGCCAAATTGAGGAAAATATTCAAAAAAAGATGTTCAGGAAACATGCAGACTGTTGAGACATTACATAACAAGACTTAATTTAAGACAGCTGCCCCCTACTAATGTTCCTCTTCTAATTTATTTTCTCTTAGATTCATATCAATGTCCCCTTCAGCTTTTTCTTCAATGACATTCACGTGTAGACTCTTGCCCTCTTCAGTTTCCTAGCTTACAACCATTTGTGTTCATCTCATGTCTCAATGAGCAAGATTTAAAAAAATAACAATAGAGGAAATAGTGCTGAAACACTTACTGTTTATGTTGCGCTGGCATAATATATATGGTTGTTATGATATGTGCATGCTCTGGATGGCAAAACTTTAGCACTGATTACTGTGTGATCAGCGCTAGTCTTCATTGCTTTCCAAAGATACTGTGAAGAATTAACTTCTCAAGATGATACGTGGCTGGATCCATATTAACTGAGTAAATTCTTGTGGAAGTAAATGATTCTGCTGCATCATTATTCTTTAGTCTAGACGTGCTTTCTGGCTGGTTCCACTCGCATCTTTGTTTGGAGAAATATCAGATTTTTATAAAGTCTCTGTTGTCCCATATTTTCTCCAATTATTGATGCAGGTCTTTACTGTGCCATGGTGCAGCTCTATTGCTGCACATTTTTTTTATTGTTTTCCTGACTAATACTTTTGTACAATGGGATCATTTTGATTCTTTGAAACTTCTCTGCCAACTATGGCCATAGCTAAAGGATGCTGGAAGATCCTATTAGGACAGCTGAACTTTATTTCAGGTTCACCAGATTCAATATAACTGATGGTAGGTAATGCCTAAAGAAGACTTAATTCTGAAATCAAATCAAAAAGTGCTTCCACTAAAAAGTAATTTAAGGCAGAGATGTTCACAAATCCAAGACCCTTTCTTTTGCCCAATGTTCAAGTTTCTAACGAGTAAAATTAATGTGTCTTACCAAATACGTACAATCTAGTCTGCCTATAACATTGCATTGCTGTAAGGTACAGATTTCAATACTTTAATATTTGCTTGAAGGCATAATTTACCACATAAATACTTAGCAATTACCTTTTTAATAATTTACAATGTAATTCAACATCAAACAAATTAAATCACTTGTTTCAAACCTACACTGAAAATAAAAAAAAATTGTTCTGAAGTCTAAACAGTAATCATGTTCCAGAGTATTCTCTAAATAGTATATATTGAGCGAGGTGTGATAAAATATGAAGAAAGGAGAGTATGGCACGGTCTCAGTGCCAAGATTATTACTATTGCGCACCCAGCGTTGGCTATTTCCTTGCTGCAAAAGGCTATATCCATTCTAAAGCCAGCTACTGATCTGATTAATGGTAGGCCGGCACCGGTAACTGAGCTGCTGACGCTGGCAAATGAGGAGAGTAGTCACTTGCGTTAGTTTTGTCATTTCCGTTTGGGGATTAACATAGTATTATTAATTGCATTGAACATGACCTCTTCAAAAATACAGTTTCATTTTCCTAAAGGTTATGGATGTAAACATTTCCCCTCAGCTGATCAGAGATAAATACAGTATGGCTCAATTTACAGTTTGTAACACAGACATCATAACAGCATTTGACAGACTTCACAACAAAAAAGTGCACTTTATCATCAAAACTGAGCAGAAAGGGTAAAATAAAGGAGAGTCAATGAAAATAGTATGAGAAAATAAACAAATCATTGCCGTTGCTCTAACAGAGTTGAGGTGAGAAGAATAGTTAACTGCATCTCCAGATTGGCACATAGAATTGTTACATAATGGACATTACTAATATAGTGTAGAGTTTATTCACCAATACTAAAGGTTAATAGAGCTATCAATGTAAGTAAACGAAAATATGCCTGTAGTACAAAAAAACAGACAACACACTTAATTGATAGCCCTTGATCAGACACTTAAACAAATTAGTCTACCGAGGAACAATATAAAGTTGAAAATACTGTTAGAGGCAATAATAGTTGCCTATGCTGTGCAAGTAGCCATGCCTGATTTTGTATTTAGTCTTCAAAGAGATTAGATTGAGACTCTGCTGGCCTTTTCTGATAACAATTTGATTTGATTAAATTACAACATTTCAAAACTGACCGGTATGAAAGTGACAGAAGTTGTAGTCAGGTTTTATCATTTGACAAAAACCCAATGTACCAAAGCCAAAATATTTAAAAATGATCAAAATTTTTTTTTTTTTTTCTCTACCAGCATGTTTTGTTATTTCTTCTTTATCACATATACAGGTCCTTCTCAAAATATTAGCATATTGTGATAAAGTTAATTATTTTCCATAATGTCATGATGAAAATTTAACATTCATATATTTTAGATTCATTGCACAGTAACTGAAATATTTCAGGTCTTTTATTGTCTTAATACGGATGATTTTGGCATACAGCTCATGAAAACCCAAAATTCCTATCTCACAAAATTAGCATATTTCATCCGACCAATAAAAGAAAAGTGTTTTTAATACAAAAAAACATCAACCTTCAAATAATCATGTACAGTTATGCACTCAATACTTGGTCGGGAATCCTTTTGCAGAAATGACTGCTTCAATGCGGCGTGGCATGGAGGCAATCAGCCTGTGGCACTGCTGAGGTCTTATGGAGGCCCAGGATGCTTCGATAGCAGCCTTTAGCTCATCCAGAGTGTTGGGTCTTGAGTCTCTCAACGTTCTCTTCACAATATCCCACAGATTCTCTATGGGGTTCAGGTCAGGAGAGTTGGCAGGCCAATTGAGCACAGTGATACCATGGTCAGTAAACCATTTACCAGTGGTTTTGGCACTGTGAGCAGGTGCCAAGTATTGCTGAAAAATGAAATCTTCATCTCCATAAAGCTTTTCAGCAGATGGAAGCATGAAGTGCTCCAAAATCTCCTGATAACTAGCTGCATTGACCCTGCCCTTGATAAAACACAGTGGACCAACACCAGCAGCTGACACGGCACCCCAGACCATCACTGACTGTGGGTACTTGACACTGGACTTCTGGCATTTTGGCATTTCCTTCTCCCCAGTCTTCCTCCAGACTCTGGCACCTTGATTTCCGAATGACATGCAGAATTTGCTTTCATCCGAAAAAAGTACTTTGGACCACTGAGCAACAGTCCAGTGCTGCTTCTCTGTAGCCCAGGTCAGGCGCTTCTGCCGCTGTTTCTAGTTCAAAAGTGGCTTGACCTGGGGAATGCGGCACCTGTAGCCCATTTCCTGCACACGCCTGTGCACGGTGGCTCTGGATGTTTCTACTCCAGACTCAGTCCACTGCTTCCGCAGGTCCCCCAAGGTCTGGAATCGGCCCTTCTCCACAATCTTCCCCAGGGTGCGGTCACCTCTTCTGGTTGTGCAGCGTTTTCTGCCACACTTTTTCCTTCCCACAGACTTCCTACTGAGGTGCCTTGATACAGCACTCTGGGAACAGCCTATTCGTTCAGAAATTTCTTTCTGTGTCTTACCCTCTTGCTTGAGGGTGTCAATAGTGGCCTTCTGGACAGCAGTCAGGTCGGCAGTCTTACCCATGATTGGGGTTTTGAGTGATGAACCAGGCTGGGAGTTTTAAAGGCCTCGGGAATCTTTTGCAGGTGTTTAGAGTTAACTTGTTGATTCAGATGATTAGGCTCATAGCTCGTTTAGAGACCCTTTTAATGATATGCTAATTTTGTGAGATAGGAATTTTGGGTTTTCATGAGCTGTATGCCAAAATCATCCGTATTAAGACAATAAAAGACCTGAAATATTTCAGTTAGTGTGCAATGAATCTAAAATATATGAATGTTAAATTTTCATCATGACATTATGGAAAATAATGAACTTTATCACAATATGCTAATATTTTGAGAAGGACCTGTATAAAACCTAAGGTCTGACATCTTAATAAATCTTAGAGTAGCCATGTGCAAAATAAAACGTTTGAATTTTCAAATAACTTTTAAATATTTACATTCACTTCCCAGAAGTTGCTTTACTGCTTTAATGCTTTACTTTCAGACAACAGTGGAGGTTTTTTATCAACCACAGTACAGCTGGCAGTCGTGACAACACAATGCAATTAGTCTGTTAGTGGACTGGAAAAACTATTAAAACAACCTGGAAAATCACACTTAAGGAACCAGAACAAACACAGAAAGCAAAACAAGACACATAAGGCAATTTATCTTAGAAACTAAAAGTCGCCTTGACACCAGAGAACTCCTTCCATATTTACGTCAATTTACAGTTTTAATGCATACACGTTTGTACTTTATCATGAAGAGGTGACATTTAGAATAAAGAATCATCTGTCAGGTGTAATTTACTACAGTGTTACAGAATAATTACACAGTACTAAGTCACAGAAGCTCTTCTTAGTGATGGGTTGATGTAGTAGATATACGGTGACTCCTCACTCGGATATATTTTTTACTTTTGGACATTTGTTATGATGTGTAAACATAGCAACAATGTGTGTGTGTTTGTTTTAACAACTGGTAGCAGCTGATTAACATCTTAAAACCTCAAATAATACTTCAGCTACAACCCAAAATCCCTAATGAATTTGAAAGGAGGCACCATGGATTATGTGTGTAACTTGAGAAATGGCTGCAGGAACATTTCCCCTTCTTCGCAATCTCTCTGCTAGGCTTTCTGACCATATGAGCAGACAGAGATTCAAAGAGGAGCTCCAAACGCAAAGGAGGTGGATTAGCAGTGCTTGTGAACAACAAATGGTGTAATACAAGACATGTTACTGTCACAGAAGCTCTTCTTAGTGATGAGTTGATATAGTAGATATACGTTGACTTCTCCCTCAGATATCACCATTAAAATGTAGTTCTTTTTAATAAAGAAGTGTCGTCTCTACAGCTCAGATATTGAATTGTTAGCAGTAGGTTGTTGTCCATATTATTTACCAGGAGAGTTCACCAGTGTTATTTTTGCAACAGCTTATGTTCCACCATCAGCTGTTGCCTACACTACATGTGATGCTAGAGATGCTACAGACACCACAATGCATTGTGGCAATATTTGGTGATTTTAATCATGCCTCATTTGTTTCAACGTTTGAACCATTTGTCAGCTGCTCTACCAGAGAAAACAAAACGTTGGATTTATTTTATGCAAATGTCAAGGACTCATACATCTCTAAAGCAAGACCTCCTTTAGACAAATCAGATCACAATCTTGTTATTCTCTGCTCCAAAAAGGAATCCCTTGTTCAAGGCAACCTGTAATAAGAATAACTGTGAGAAAATTCAGGAAGTCACAGGAAGTTGAAGAAGCCCTGCAAGGTTGCTTTGAGGCTACAGACTGGGATGCACTGTGCCAGCCACATGGAGAGAACACCAATGACCAGACTGAGTGTGTGATCGACTATATAATCTTCTCTGTGGATGACACCATCTCCACCAGAATGGTTATTCCCCAATAACAAACCCTGGATCACCAGTGACCTGAAAGACCTGCTTAACAAGAAAAAAGAGGGAAACAGGGAATATTAAGGAGTTTATAGAAGCAACTTAAAATCAAGATAAGAAACAGCAAGGAGGCGTACAGGGAGCAGCTCGAAAGCAAGCTCCAGCAAAACAGTATCAGGGATGTGTGGTCAGGGATGAAGAAGATCAAAGGCTTCAAGCAAAAAGATGATCAGATCGATGGATGTCTGGACAGAGCCAATGATGTGAACACATTCTTCAATAGGTTCAGTTCAGAAACAAGTTCAGCATCCTTCCCTTCTACTCACAGCTAAACATATATCCCACCCTCCGTTGACCACAGCTTTTCTGTCACACCTCAAATGTTTTACTTCCACCTCAGCCATGGACCCTTCTGCTTCTACATGTCTTTTTCAACCAAATCAGAAGATGCTGATGCTCCCTTTGCCTCCCCCTTCCACCTGTGTCTCAAGACGTCAGGTAAAAAGACAACTCGAAAGACTGAATTGGAATAAGGCTGCAGGCCCAGATCGTGTCAGCCATACAGTCCTGAAGGCCTGTGCAGAGCAGCTCTGTGTGTTATGATTCTGGCCCGTCTGCCTGCTCTGCTTTCACTCATGCAATCAACTCATCTGCTTCACCTGTCTGCTGCTGCGCTGCTGCACAATCACCGTCATGCCACACACCTGTGGAGCTGCAGTTATATATAGCCCTCTGACAAGCAGACAGTGCCAGATTTTCAAAAACATTTGTGAGTAGTTATCCAGTGTTCCTTCCTGACTGATCTTGTTCTCTGACCTTGCCTTGCCTCATGGATTTTACCTGCCTGCCTGCTCCTTGTTTGACGGATTGGATTTCTGGATTTCGACTCTGTTTTCTGCCTCTGGTTTTCTGCCTCTGCCTGCCCCTTGTCTGACGCCTCTAGCCCTGGAATTCGACCCTGTTTCTGTCCCTGGATTTACGCCTCAGCCTAACCACTGGTTTATTCAGCCTGGCTCTCAAGTCCGCCTGGAATTATTGTCAAGAGGACAATCACAGCTCTCTGTGTTCCTGTCACAACTTCAGCTGATTACCTGGAGGATTTGGATCAGTCGGCAATCCGACTTCAGTCTGTTGGACGCTTCTTCATTAACTGTCTGGATCACTTCCTCCTCTGGATTCTGTGCCACATCCCCAGACTGAAAAGGTTAGTGGCTTTATCTAACTCTTTGCAAATCCTGAGTTTTATTCAACCACAAACTAGTCTCTCTGTCCTCAGTGGTTCCTGGAAGCTGACTGCTGTTTTTCTGCTTTCTGATCCTGATCCTGAGTTACTTATCACTTTGTGTTTGGCTGAATTTGGGTTCTCTGTCTCTGGTCGTGATACTGTGGGATTCTGCAGCACATCTTCAACCTTAGCCTGACCTGGAAGAAGATTCCAGACTACCTGACAAATGGAGAACAATCTGTGAGACTGAAGGGTTGTGTTTCTAAATAGGTAGTCAGCAGCACAGGAGCACCACAGGGGAATGTACTCTCACCATTCATTTTCACTCTGTACACAAGACATACTCCTGTAATCTGCAGAAATACTCAAATGACTCTGCAGTTGTGGAATGTATCAGAGATGGACAAGAAGCAGAGTACAGGTGCTGATGGATGGCATGTTCATCTCATGAACATGAATAAAACAGAGGAGATGACTGAAGGTTTTAAGAGAAATAGGAATAGGTCAAACACTATTTCCATCATAGGAGAGGTGGTGGAGGAGTATAAATACATCAGTGTTCACCTGGACAAGACTGGAGTGGAGATGCAACTGTGAAGCTGTCTACAAGAAGGGACAGCGCAGACTGTACTTCTTGAAGAAGCTTAGGTCATTCAGTGTTTGCAGGAAGATGCTGTATATCGGCTATAAGTCTGTTGTGGAGAGTGTGATCATCACCATCCATCATATGCTGGGGTAGCAGCATCAGAGCCAGGGCCTTGAAAAAGCTCAACAAGCTAATAAAGAAAGCTACTGTAAGAGACCACTACAGGAGATCCTTTCTGACCACAGCCATCAGCATCTACAATCGCACTTTTTAGAAACCTGCAGAAAATGAGCTAGAACAATATTTAATTTCTCTTTGAGATTAATAAAGTATTTTTGAATTGAACAGACATTGAAACATGAAAACAATTGCTAAATTTGTGAACAACTTCCTGTTTGAGCAGCCAAATAATGTGGCTGGTGTGAGAGAGCACCTGAGCCAAGTTGAGCTTGGCTTGGTGAAAAAACACAATCAGAATTCTGAAAGCTGTATGCTTAAAGCACACAAAATGACAGAAACGAGGAAAAATGTCTAAACATAAACCTGAATGAATATAGGTGCAAAGCTAAAAGAAATGGCTATTTTTCTTGAAAGGTGGGTGCACACAGCCAAATGAGACCATAGTGTTCGGCATCATCATCTTTTTAGTTATTTAGCTGTGTATGGGGTTGCTGACTGCAATGTTGTACCATGAGAATCTTGATGGGTATATGTGTAACATTTTACACAATGGCTGCAACAACATTCAATAAACAGCAGTAGTACTTAACAAAAGATGAGATTGTCCAGCCTCCATTCAGATACAATTGTAGCCCTCAAATCTATTTAATCCTTGCTTTGGGTGGGAATCAGGTGATGTTTCTTCCACATATATTAAGCTGCCTCTCAAACTGCCCACTCTATTACATAAACTGTTCACCCCCTTTGTTTGAGCCTGGAGTAGTTTGACGTTTCAGTTTGCTTGGGTAAAACCATCTCATATTTTATACATAAAGAGAGCAAAGTGCACTTCACACTCTGACTGAGTTTGAGAGTTACTCTGTAGCAAAGCAGAAAAAAATGGGACAGAAAAAAAAAAGATCAAAAAAGTTTTTCATTTTTGTTTTATTTAAACTGCCTGTCACACTATCTTTACATCTGTCTTTATTTGTGTTTTACGCTCTTTGAAATAGGGTGGGGTTGGATTGAGGAAGTGCTGCATGCCCAACCTTTAGAAAAACCGCACTTGTTTAAGTTTAAAAACACTAGGTACTTTTATCTTCTTTGGATGGAAAGCATTCTGACTCTAAAACCATCTGTTTTGACAGAAGCGATGGTCTGAAACATATTCGCATGCAATTCTTTCATGTCTGGGAAGTTACTGGTGAGACTATCGTGATAACATTCACGCATTTCTGGCTGGGAAGTTTGATGTTTCTACTTTTTTTAGAAAAATTTGACTGATAAATTTGGATCCAGTTCTCCTTTATTATTCAATGCTACACAAAAGTGTCTACACCCCACACATGTTTGTAAATATTTTTTTATATCTTTTCATGTGACAACACTGAAGATATAACACTTTAATACAATGTAAAGTAGTTGGTGTACATCTTACACAACAACGTTGTCATGTTGGGTGGAGGTGAAGCAGGACCAAAGTGCATACAGGAGGATGGGAACCGCATGGTGAGTTTGACACTCAACATTTAATAATAACAGAAAACAATTAACTCAGAAATGTATAACTGGGAGATGTCAGCAGAGAATCCGGTGGAGAACAATAAAAACCAAAGGCTTAAATGCAGGGGAAGTGGAGTATGGACCATTGAACTGGGAGAAGAGCTAATCAGAAGGAATATGAAATGGCTGGGGACAAGGGAGCCTAAACAATATAGAGGGAGAATGACTAATGAACATGAGCATGGAGCGGGGAGGTACACAAGTAAACAATGACTAGAATTAAGAACATAAACAAGTGGAAACCAGATCTATAAGGAAATGACTAAAAACATCTAAGACAGGAACCCAGGAAGCAACAAAACTAAACAGAAAGAATCAAAATAAACCAGAATGAACAGAAAAGCACCCGACTGAGCAGAGAAAGTTAACCAAATTTAAAAACCTGACGCCGACAGATCCTCACAAATGTAACTTTGCTGTTCCCTCAAAATAACTCAACACAAAGCCATTAATGTCTAAACTGCTGGCAAAAATTCTCTATAAATTCAATTCCGTTGAAAAGCAATTTAGAAAAATATTGCTATCCTTTATGGGGCTAACCTGATGCTTTAACAATAATTATATCAGTCTAATAGTCTCATACTTAATTTATATGCATGGAGTCCTGTAACAATAATCAACAACAGAATTTGACATAAATCAATAGACTGCAACGTAATGCAGCTTTCATTTGTTACTGTATTCATTTTTGATTTAAAATCCAAGCAACATCTTTAATTAGAAATGGCAGAGATTTGGTAATTGTATTTTTTTTGTGCATGCTTTTGACAAGGGAGGGAAATTATGTCATGAATTTAAGGAAATGATAATGCTTTTCTTATAGATCCAAGTTGGTGACACTGCTTATTTCCTAATTATGAATTCTAGCAAGGACAAAGATTTTATCATAACCTGTACTCTCTTTCATGTAAAGATCAATTAGCTGTATCCAATAAGCTGTACATTCTCCAATTTCTTTTTTTAAAATTTGTGCTCTTAAATAGACTGTAGTTTTTAGCTACGGGAACTGAATAAAAAGCAGCTTACATGACTGAAGAAACTGGAACTTGGCTTGAAAACTGGATAGATGTCATCTTGTGCTGGTCAGCCAGTTAGTATTTGTTGCTCACTTTTGACTTTGGGTTGGCTGATAATCCTAATAGGAAAAGCAACACATTCCATGCCTTGCAAAAGTATTTATATCTTTTGAACTTTTGTTTTTTACTTTTTGTCTTGTTAAAAACCTCAAACCTCAATGTATTGTATTGGGATTGTATGTTATGAAAATACACAAAGTAGTACATTATTGAGAAGAGGAAGGAAATTGATACATATTTTTAAAAAATTTCATTTCAATCATTTTCTAAAATGATCAGAACCCTTAAATCTGAGTTCCCTAAATAAAATCCAGTGCAACTAATTGCCTTTAGAAGTTACAATAAATGATTGAGGGTTAGGCGAAAAGTATGTCCGACTGCAAACCTTCATGTCTGTCCATATAAACTGACAGGTGTGCCATTGAGAGCATTAGTCAGAGAGCCATCAATTCATTAATAACTGCAGAGATTTGCAGTTTAAGAGGGAGACTCAACAGAACAACTGTTAGTTGTACTCTCCACAGAGCTGTTCTAATTCAAGAGTGATAAGGAAAAGTATACTGTTGTACCATTTGCAATTAGCCATAAGCCATGTAGGGGACTTTAGCAAACGTGGAAGAAGGTGATGTGGTCAGATAAGAGCAAAATTAAACTTTTTGGCCTTTGTGTAAAAAACTATACAATGTGGAAAAGTAACACTGCACATCACCCTTAACACATCATTCCCACAATGAAACAGTGGTGGTACCATAATGCTGTGGGTATGGTTTTCAACTACAGGTACAGGGAAGCTGGTAAGAGCTATTACAAAGTGTAATAAGATAATGTAAAAAAATGTATAAAGTTTGCTTTTGTGAATTTGTGCAAAAACAGTCTGTTTACAAGAATATGGAAACCTGTGCAAAGAATAGCAGGAATGTTATTAGCAGCTTATCAGATTTGTTGGGAGCAGTAATAGTTGGAAAGTCCAACAGCGTCTCAGACAAACAACCTGCAATATCAGTACTTTGTGCATTTAGGATGCAGCAGCCTGTCACTGAACAAACTTTCCAGTTCAGTAACTTTGTCATGCATGAGGTGGGAGACACAATATTGGAAGAAGCCTGTTGGTTGCAAACTTTAGCATCTGCCTCGTTAAGAAAAAGTTAGCTTTTACCTAAAATTTAATGTATACTCTAGGGAAAAGAGGCTTTCTATTAATTACTTATTTATTGGTAATGACACATATGCAGAAATGAAATTATCAAATGTTTTTTAATCATTTTTGTTGTTCCTACAGAAAAAGAAAAGAATGAGGTTTGTTGTTTTCAGTTACAGCAGTAAAATACTGCATACAAGAGATAAATATTAACTTAGACAATAACTAAAATATTTCGCATTTGTGCATTATTCCCTGGTACCAATGTCAGAACATCAATAATGGTTGGTTTCAATAATAACTGTTTGAGGTGCTAAACATCTCCAGCTGCAGAATGGTCCTCCAAAAAAATTCTGCTGAACCTGTTGAAACAAAGCCAAGAAAATGTCATTAGAACCGCAATAAAATCAAAGTAATACTGTTCTTTTATTACGTTTATATTCTTTTTATGGTTCTCACCTTTACAGAGAGTTTTGTTTGCAGCTGAAATTTTCTTGTAGTAGATAAACCGAACACACAGGAAAACCAGACATCAGTCCACACACTCCAACAACAATCTGGAGTTCTCTTTTCACCGCAAGGGAGTCATCTAAAGCAGGGAGAAAATAAGGAATGACATTCACATTTTTCATTCATTTTATGCAATGCATTTATAGGTGAAACTCACCCCAGACAATAAGCCTTAGTTCAGAAAGGCTAAAATGTTCAGCCGTGCAGCTGATTTTCTCTCCTGAAGTCGGGGTGTACACCAGCTGAGAATGAAACTGGTTGTAAAAATCTCCATCAGGAGTTACAGACTCCTCTAGTCACATCTTGATCATTTCGCAACCAGGTTAGTTGGATTTGTTTTGGGTAAAAGTTATATGCACTTCATACAAGCATGGCTGAATGTTGACCATCAGGCTGCTTCACTAAATTTAATTTGGTGGTGGGTCCTAAAAACAGATTTTCAACAACAACAAAAAAAAAGTTCTGATTTAAAATGTTTAGTTTTGTCAGGCATCACAACAATTACCTCTTCTGTGGAACAACTGTAGAAAGTATCATAGAGGTATTTAGTATTGTGAAAACTACTTTTCATGATATTCGATTTTATTATTTCAGATGGCTTAAATTTAATTCACCCTAAATTGAACTGGATGAAAATTTTAAATGAAATAAAATCCTCTTACCTAGATTCTGGGAAGAGGTTTTTTGTTTTCGTCACATAGGAGATGCTCTTCAGATTTTCTTTCAAATGCATTATGAGAATCAGCGTTCCAACTTTGTGCCACCACTATTGAATATTCTGTGAATGCAGTCCAGTTGCCTCTAGTACTCCACCATATTATGCTTGTTAAATCTGCCTAAAACGGTGTATTCAGTATGTTCAAGGTTCGGACCACTGAATGTACAACATCCTGCGCCTTGGAAAAAAATCTTTGTCTGAGAAAACTGTTGCAAGAGGAGTGAAGTTAATCTAAAAAGGTTTTACCTTAAAAGTAACAACAACAAAAAAAGTGTCATGGCAGTTAAATAGAAAGAAAAAAAAAAAAAATGACCTGGACTGCAGACAGAGCAAACAAAAATACAAAGAAAAGTATAAGGGGTCATCTTTTTCATAATAGATCTGACCCACATACAGAAGAACACTCCAGAGAAACAGAATAGGTAAAATGGTGTTTTATTGTGCCACAAATAATCAGGAACGTGAACGAACAAATCTCCAACTGTACGGGAAGAGGGGAAGAGAACTGGTGAAAACAGGGGACTTAATGAAACTGAGCGAACGACAAGTAATAATGATAATCAAGTGAACAGCTTACTAAGTAGGTGCTGTCAGGTCGCCAGGGGTAGAGGGATTCGGGATCCAGGTTGTCGTAGCAGAGTTTGATCAGATGATTTTTTTGGTGCCCTTTGTGAGAACCTGGAGATATCTGGAGTAAGTTTGTTGTGCAGATACTTGCAATGGAGGGTGGACAGGGTACGCTTATGCCTTGGTCCAGGAGACGGAGGAAGCAGGAAACTGCCAGCTTGGTCTGAGTCCAGATGGAAACAGTAGTTAGGAAACAAAGTCCTCAGAACGAAGATAATCTTGATCATCCAGAAACGTCCAGACACAAAGTCTGTGTTCAGTGATATAAATCCAAAGTTCAGGTTCTCAGCCTGTGAAGGGACATAAACAAAGTTACTCGAGATTGAAGGACAAAGCATAGACTTAGAATTGGCTGAGCTTGTTACCACAGTAGGCAAACACTCTGGCGTCAAAGTGCTGGCAGCCTCCCGCTTAAGTACTCCTCCATGCAATCAGCAGAATAAGTTGCACCTGTCACCCAGCACACCCGAGAACTCTAGCACCATCTGAAACACTGAGACAAAGTAGCAAGCACAATTTACACACACACAACTCAGATCCCGACATAAGTTTTCATCTCTTTTCAGGAGGAAGGCAACAAATGAGGAAAGCTCCTCTGGTTCGTTCGTTCGTCGTCTTCCGCTTATCCAGGACCGGGTCGCGGGGGCAGCAGACTCAGCAGAGACGCCCAGATGTCCCTCTCTCCAGACATCTCCTCCAGCTCCTCCGGGTGGAGCCCAAGGCGTTCCCAGGCCAGCCGAGAGACATAGTCCCTCCAGCGTGTCCTGGGCCGTCCCCTGGGCTTCCTCCCGGTGGGACGCGCCTGGAACACCTCCCGAGGAAGGCGTCCAGGAGGCATCCGGTATAGATGCCCGAGCCACCTCAACTGGCTCCTCTCGATGTGGAGGAGCAGCGGCTCTACTCCGAGCCCCTCCCGGATGGCCGAGCTCCTCATCCTATCTCTAAGGGAGTGCCCGGGCCCACCCTACGGAGGAAGCTCATTTCAGCCGCTTGTATCCGTGATCTCGTTCTTTCGGTCATGACCCAAAGTTCGTGGCCATAGGTGAGGGTAGGAACGTAGACTGACCAGTAAATTGAGAGCTTTGCTTTTCGGCTCAGCTCTCTCTTCACCACAATGGACTGGCACAGCGCCCCCATTACTGTGGCAGCCGCACCGATCCGTCTGTCGATCTCCCGCTCCATTCTTCCCTCACTCATGAACAAGACCCCGAGATACTTAAACACCTCCACTTGAGGCAGGAACTCCCCTCCAACCTGAAGAGGACAAGCCACCCTTTTCCGGTCGAGTACCATGGCCTCGGACTTGGAGGAGCTGATCCTCATCCCAGCCGCTTCACACTCGGCTGTGAACCGCCACAGCGCATGCTGTAGGTCTTGGCTAGAGGGGGCCAGCAGGACCACGTCATCTGCAAAAAGAAGAGACGAAATCCACTGGTCCCCAAACCAGACCCCCTCCGGCCCTTGGCTGCGTCTAGAAATCCTGTCCATAAAAGTTATGAACAGGACCGGCGACAAAGGGCAGCCCTGCCGGAGTCCAACATGCACTGGGAACAGGTCTGACTTAGTGCCGGCAATGCGAACCAAACTCCTGCTCCGCTCGTACAGAGACCGGATGGTGCAACATTAATATGCTCCCAGCCAAGCGGACGTAAACACAGGTATGCTGCATGTCAACAACAATAAAAACATCTTAATTTTTTTGATGCGTTGGAAAGATCTTTCTACAATGACATGGAATGGAGTGTTTTTTTTTAATAAACTTTATTTTATAAGTTAACATTCTTAATAAACAGTCCAATTTCTTTGTTTTGGATTTTATTGTGTTTTGCTTTTTGTGGTGTTATTAGGCACATTTAAACGTCTTTATTGTACAAAATTACAAAAACACATGGCTAATATCACAGAAGTAAGTTTTCTCTAAATACGTTGCATACTTGTGTTTACCAGCAGATACAATAATTTGTGTTGCGTTCACACAAGTGGAAGAACAAGTTAAAAAAAGAAAAACATGTATTATTAAAAATTGTTATTGCAAATTTCTGATATGCAGCCAATACAAAAATATAAAACAATACTTTTTACTAGAGCTTTATAAATGTGATAAAGATCATTAACAACCATTAGTTACAGTCTAGTGTTTCATGATATTGGCGTCCTTTCACTAAATAAAAAGTCTCCGCAGCAACTCCGAGAAGTCCAAAAGTCAGGCCAAGTCCACAGAAAACAGCTGGAGCGTTAGTCATGTCATCTATTTCAACCTCGGAAAAAGAATACGACAACAGTTTAAAAACTGTTAAAACACACACTGAAATCACTCCAGACCCGCATCAGTTGAACATATCCAACTAATAAATACAGAGCCTTTTTGTTCTCACCCGAAAACCTGGTCTTCAGCTCCTCCATTGCTCCATGTTCCACGCTGCAGCTGTAGATGTCTCCCTGAAAAAACATGAAACGTCCCATCAGAGTTGGATAGCGTTTCGATGAAAGGATGTTACACTTTCACTTCTTTGTCATTCTTGGTCCAGGTGATGTTAATCATAGGGGGCCGAATGTTTTTGATGAAACAAATGAGGGTGTTCTCTTCCTCCTCAGTCACTTCATCTCTGGGGTAAATAGCCACCACTGGTGGGTCTGAGAATGAAATTACAACATTCTTGTTATAATTGGTTTGTAATTCTGCAGAGAGGACATTTATTAAATTGTAATATTGTGACAAATAAGGGAAGGAAGTAAAATTTAAAATTACCTTTGGTCCTTGTAGCTGTCTGGTCTGGTATCCATTTTTCTATAGCACTTTTACACAAGGACTAGTGTATTATGGCATATTTGTAAGCATATTCAGCAAGTAGTGTTATTGATATTTTGCTGTCCCACACAAGAAGTCCATCTCTAAAGTCTGCATAGTAGATTTCAAGACTTCCAGAGACAAGTATAGCTGAGTCTCACCTGAGTCAAAGCATCCAAATGTGTGAAGAAGTCTGTAACTTCCTGGAGAGAGAAAATGGTTTAGCAACTACAAAAGCTTACCTAAAAGTATTTATTTCCAACACACTCTATTAACATATGTGTTAGTTTAGATACAGTTCCAACCCCTGCAGTAAGACTTACTTTGTGCACAAATGCAACATGATGTATAAATGATTCACTCTGCACTTATTTAGATGTCCTGTCATTGCTCCTTTGTTCTCTGTTGTCAGCTTTCAGCATGAATGAGACTTTACAAGGCTGCCTGAGCTAGATAAAACCTTCGTCATTTCTTTGCATATCTCAAAATTGTTGTGAAACATTGTAGCAGACAAGACGAAAAAAACAGTGAAACCAATTATCACAGTTCATACTTAAATATTGTGTTGTATTTTTGGTGGCCTTTCACAGAAAACATGTCACAACTACTCCAAAAGTGACATTTCTCAATGATATCTACATTGGAAAAAAAAAAAAAAAGCTGTTTTAAAAATCACACATAGACGTCTTATATCAGGTGCACATGCATGATTATGACTTTGTTGATCAGTATTTTTAAGGAGGTCTGCCCTGTTGAAATTAAGACATTTAGTTTGGTTTGCTCCTGAATATTGAAGTGAGAATGAACACCTTGGTTAGAAACTGTCTGAGGCCTTCAGAAAACGGATTGTAGCAGCTTGTGATTCTGGTAATGTCATAATTTGAGGGTGTTTGGGTTTTTGTTTGGGTTCTAGTTATTCGTATTTCCAGTTTGTGCTTTAGTTTCTTATTAGTTTCCTAGTTCATGTTCTGTACTTTATGTTTTCCCGATTAGTTTGTAACCTTGAATTTGTTTTGCTCCAGCCACATTTTGTTCTCTCTTGTCTGTTTGCAATTAGCTTCATTCGGTCTGCTTGTACCTTGTTAATGAGCTTTGTTTTTGACCTGTATTATGCTCCATTTATACACCTTCATTCTGTTCATTCCTCGCAGAAATATTATGGATCACATCACCTTGTTTTCATTCAGTTCATGCCGTTCATGCCTGTCTTGCCTGCCTGTCCATGCCGGTTTTTTGCCACCACCTGCTGAAGTGAGTTTTATTTATTAAATCTGTTTACTCACCACCTATGCTTCTTGCTCCTGGGGTCCTCCGCTACACCGCACCTGACAAATAAGGTGTTTATAGATGTGTGCAAATACTTTTTCACTGTATGGGAAATGGTCTTCAAGTGGGAAACATACTTAACAACTGCCAACATGCTCAGGTCTGGCTGTTCAAGCACATTCTGTCAAGATCTGCCTGTATTTTCTGCACTACCATGTTCTTCATTTGCTTTATTTCACTTCATTCAAGTTTATTAGATTCATTCTGTTGTTTAAGTGTTTGGCACTTCCCTGGATTTCTAGGTTAGATGTTTTAGTTTGTATTTTCTTCCCTGTTTATGTTCTTTTGGTAGTTTCATTGTTTAGTTATTTCTGTTCACTTAGATGTTTTTCTATTACCTCCATAGACTCCCTGCTCATCTATATTAATTAGCCACTTTCCCTCAGTTGCCTTCAGTCCCTCTCTTCCACCAGCTGCTTCTGAGTCCCTTCAAAAGACACTAAAAGATGTCTACATATACAGCAAAATGTACTTATCTTTGAGGTCAAAAAAGATAAAACAGAAGTGAGGACTGGGCTTTCATGAAGGTTGCTTCACAGGTACAGTTTTTCCCATTTGCATGTTTATTATCCCACATGAAGCAAAGTATACAATATACTGCTGCTCTGATTTGCAAGCCATCAATTATTGATATGATAGGAAGGAAGCAGTAAAATTCATTCATGTCCAGCTGCACTGAAATTAAAATATGAAAATATAAGATATTTCCATTGTCCTCTGGATTTCAAGTCCTTGCTTTAAACACCTATGTAAAATACAAATACACAGAGTTGCCAAAGTTAGAACATCACAGGTCGTTTCTGTCCACTATAATTGTTTTTGTTTGAGTTGCTGTAAGGTCCTCCATGGGAATCATCGCTCCTCCCATTTAAACAAAGACAGAAACATGTCTTTATTTAAAACGTAAATGTACAGTATTGGTATAACTTTAATGTACATCAACAAACGTCCTTACTTTGGCAGATAGCATTGTATGAAGCATACTTTTTCTTGTACTAGATAAATCCAGAGCTCAGGATAAGCAAACCAAGCATCAGTCCGTACAGACCAACAGCAATCTGAAGTTGTTTTTCCACAGCAAAGGAGTTGTCTGAAACAGTGACAAGGGTCAATGTAACCCTTTTTTCTGCCATGTGTGTAATTCATACCAGAGTGATAAACTTACCCCAGACAACAATTTGTGGTTCAGAGAGCCCTGAATGTTGTAGTCTAGGTGATTTGTTTTGGATAACAGTGAAGGCATGGCTGGGTGTCTGACTGATTTTAACCTGATGGTGGGTTTTACTGTAAAACGTTCCTAGTAAAAGATGCTAATATCTGATTATTTTTCCACAATGTGTCCAGTCTTTTACATACATGGTCATATTTAATGCTTAATGCATCATATCACAAACAAATTAATTATGTTTCTTTTCAAACAACTTTCAAAATAACAAGTATTAATATATTTAGGATTGAATCATGGATTATTAATACTAATTCCAGTCAAACTGAACAATAAATTCATATGAAAAATAGAAACTATCTCACCGAGGGTTTTGATGATGTGGTTCTGGTCATCGCACAGACTTTTCTTTTCATATGCTCTAAGCATACCATAAGGACCCTGTTCCAAATATATGATTCCAACACTGAATAAACTGTGAATCCAATTCATGTGCCTCTTGTACTGTTGTACTCCATCACATCATACTTATTACAAGCAATTTCAAGTATGTATTCAACATGTTCAAAGAAAACCTTGACCTGATGGCTAAACAGAAGACTGACCAAGCTTACCTGGACTATTTAGTAAAAAACAATGTAAAAACAAAACTTCTGAGCTTCATGTTTCGTCAAAATATAGGGGAAAATGAGGAAACTTCTATGGTGTGCAGCATGTATGTATTGACAGCTAAGAAGTACAGGTATCTCACAAACGTACAAAAAGTACATGTCTCACATTTTTGTGAATATTTTCTTTTATCTTTACATTGGACAACACAGAAGATGTGAGACTTTAATACAATATATAGTAGTCAGTGTATGGCTTGGATAACAGTGGACATTTGCTGCCCCTTACAATAATTCAACACAAAGCCATCAATGTCTACTGGAAACAAAAGTAAAAACGTCCAAATTGTGACCAAAGTCTCAATATTTGATGTGGCCATCATTATTTTACAGAGCATTGAAATTTACTTCCCAGATGGTCAGTTGTTACTTTATAATGACAATATGAAAAATGAAACTAGATGGTGATGTCACAGTAAAGTGTCCATCATAATGCAGCGGGATACAATGAATTTCACCCCATCGATTGCCACAATTAATTTACTCTTCACAACAGCAGAACATTAAAAGCATCCCACAAATTCAAAGACGTCAAAGGACTTCTACATAACCTCCTTCATTTTCTGATCTTTAAACACACGCAACAACAGAGTTTCAGAACATCAGCAGGCATCACAAGGAAACAGTGGAAATCAATAATATTATTTTAATTATTTGGCAGTTAAGTGGTCAGCACTATTGTCTGGGAAAGGTATGGTTTTAAATTTAATGAAAGCAGAACTGACTGCCTGTCTGTATTTTAGCTGCATGACCTACAGGGTTAACAGAGCAGAGCACAGCTGAGGGATGACCTACAGGAGACAACTATACCACCAGTTTTCCATGCTAATGCTGTCCTGTGGATAACTGGATAGATGGAACAACACAGCTGCAAGAACATGTGCAGCATGTTAACTCACAGAAAGGGACTGGTGTTTTTGTTTTTGACCAGCTTTAAGCTAACCCCCTAAAATCCAAATAGATACATAGGTGGTGCTGGCAGCTAAGCCACCGCCATTCAAGTGACAAAGCAGTGAATCTGCTGGAAAGCCTGAGTCTCTGGCCACTTTATAAGGTTCACCTTAATAGTAAGGGATTGGACTCGCTTTTATCTTCAGAACTGCCATAATTCTTAATGACATCAATTAACTAGAGAATTTGGTCCATATTGACAGGATGGCAACAGTTGCAGCCACGCTTTAATGCTGTTAATGTCAAATTCTGACCTTACCAGATGAAATCAAGATGCATTAGAACAGATGACAATTTTCTGATCTGTTTTTGTCCAATTTTGGTGAGCTTGTGTGACATGTAGCTTCAGTTTCCTGTTCTTATCTGACAGGAGTGATACCCATTTTTTTCAACATGTTCTGCTTTCATGGTATTCTACTCATCTTGTAACGAGGGGTTATTTAAGCTAGGGTTGCCTTATTATTATGTATTATCTGCCCATTCTTCTCTGATCTCTGACATTAACAAAGCATTTACTTCTACACAACAGTGGCTCATAATATATATTGTCTCCTTATCTGAACTCCTACATTGGGGGAAGGTTTTGGTTCATTGATCTCATTCAGATAAGACAAAACCAATTCCTTTTGCTATATACTATAATATTACATATTACGTGTGAAATGACAAATAAAGTACGTGTTAAAGCTTTAGTTACAAAAACAAAAAAAACGGATAAATAAAAAACATTTTAATCTGTTTGCTAGTGTAAGTTTCTGAAGTAAGGCCAAAGCAAAAAATACAAGGCTCATATAATTAGAGCATTAAAGGTGAAACACAATTTTCCCCCAACAATTAAAGATAAATGTTTTTTTCTGCACCACCAATCGTCTTCAAAAACTCAGAATACAGCCAAAAGAAGAATCATTGGAAGAAATGCTTTTAATAACAAAATCATATGACATTGAGGTGGTTTACAGGCTTTGGTAACACAAACTAGTTAATTACTGTTCTTTTACATTACGAGCAGAGAACTGGCTGTCACACCATCCCTGATTTAGCACTGGTTTGGTACAGAGTTTTAGGTGAAATGGTTTTGATTATTTCCAGCTTTTTAACATGTGACCACTTACCTTCCCTTTTTACCAACTTCTCAAAGTTACTTATCACTATAACTTGTTTCACTTGCTAATCATCTTTCTAAGTACAAAAAAACAGTCATTCAGTGTAACAATATTTTTTTTTTAGATAGTGGGTGTTGTCCCCATTCATGTTTTGGTTTGTCTGTTTAGATTGGGTGTCATTGGGTGAGAGACACCTGTGATGGACAGGTCGTCAGTCCATGACAGGTCAACACAAAGACCAACAAGATAAGCAATCATGTACACACACAATCATACCTAAGGGCAATTTAGAGAGACAAATAAACCTAACAGTCATGTTTCTGGACTGTGGGAGGAAGTCAGAGTATGCAGAGAGAGAACCCACACATGCAAAGGGAGAATCAACAAACTCCATGCAGAAAGACCCCAGGCCAGGATTCAAACAAAGGTAGCACTGTTGCTGCAAGGCAACAATGCTACCAACTGTCCAACACCATAAATCATGCAGAAAAAGACAAAAAAAACCGCCAAGTACAAATACAAACTTTCAAAAACAGTAATATATGTAAAACTTGTGCATTTCCCCTTAGATTTAAAATCCCGTATATCAACCCGACCACCAAAGCCTAGACATAGTTAGAGGTGTCATATGTAGAACATCATGGAGGACTTTGTCTTTTTTCAATTAATTTTTGTTTGAGCTACTAAAAGGCTCAAAATTCGGGAATGACGTCCACAGGAATCACTGCTCGTCCTGGTCAAAGAAAGGATAATTGTAATAATACGGTAGTTGAAGTACCGTAATATTGTTTTTAAAAGTTTAGGTTTCTTCAATGTCTTCACCTTGGCAGATAGAGTTGTATAAAGCTGACTTTTTCCTGTAGTAGATAAATCCAGAGGTCAGGATAACCAAACCAAGCATCAGAGCACACAGTCCAACAACAATCTGAGTTTTTTCTTCCTCAGTAAAAGAGTCATCTGAAACAGCGAAAAAATAAAGGTTTGTAAACCTTTAAGTTTTAAATTACATCTATGCTATTTATTTGCATGACAGTAACAAACTCACTCCAAACAATGACCCTTGGCTCGAACAGGGTGAAATGTTTAACCATGCAGCTGATGTTGTCTCCTGAAGTCGGGGTGTACTCCAGGTGAGAGTGAAACTGGTAGTATAATTTTCCATCAGGGATAACATCTGTATAACTGACCCCTTCAGTCACGTCTTGGTCATTTCGCAGCCAGGTTAGTTGGATTTGCTTTGGGTAAAAGTTATAGGCACTGCATACAAGCATGGCTGGATGTCGACCATAAGGGTGTTTGACTGATTTTAACCTAATGGTGGGTGTTGTGGACATGTTTCCTAGAAAGAAAATGGGTTATTTATAATTTTCTTTCCAGATTAGGTCTTAACCTTTACATTTTTATATTGTTCAATATGTTGCAGAATATCACAGACAAGTAAATGTCAACCATAACATAAATATTTTCAGAAATTAACACAAAACACAATTTAAATTAGTTTATTAAGCTTACATTCAAATTTGCTTTAAAATACAGATTGTTCGTTTGTGTAATGTCAGCAAATAAACATGCATAAAATGACAGTCTCAGTTCCATATTGTTAATTTGTACGTACGACCATTTTTACTAACTATTTGTTAAAGTATTTTTGTAATTACTTGTTGTAAATTGTCCTGTGCATCATGTCTTTGTCATGCTTTTACACCAACCTGCAATGGGACTGCAGATGAAAATTAGCCTTTATGACTAAATCTGGCATATTTACATTTGAACCTCTGCTCATGTTAATTCATATGAATTGTTCCATTTTAAATAAATAAATAAAGTAAAACTAAAAATTCAAGCTAAACTAAAAGCTAACATCATATTGTTAAAAAGAAATGCTCTTACCTATGGTTTGGATAACTTGTATGTTGTCGTTGCACAAAAGTTTCTTTTGCATTGCTCTTTTAAGTGCATCCAAAGGGTCAGTGTTCCAGTAATGTGAATTCTCAACGGAATAATAAGTGAATCCAATCCAGTTTCCTCTTGTACTGTTGTACTCCATCATATTATTCTTGTTAAAACTAGATCTAATTATGTATTCAACATGGTTAAAGTTTGGACCATTGAATGAACAACATGCTTTGACCTGGTAAAAATCTTGTTCTGAGAAAACTGTTGAAAAAAAAATAGAAATCAGTGAATTTTAAATTCATTGTTCCCCCAAAGCTGTAGATGAAACCTAAATAAAAACGTAAATTAATCCAACTCACCTGGATATTCGAGATGTATAAACAAAGTTATTAGAAAACTATAACTGTTCATGTTTCCTCAGCAGTTAGGCAGGTAATGTGCAGACCTTTACTGGTTTTTCAGAGTATATTTTCTTCACACAAATGAGGAAATAAATCCAGTTCTGCCACATACCAAAAAAAGGAAACAATGCTTTAGTTAGTATTGCCTGAGTTTTCATTTACTTTAATTCCTTTTCCATTTTAAATCATGTTCCCTTTATAGAGTCTTTAGAAGTAAACTAGTGAGTCTGCTCACTCTACTAAAATCCTGCATCACTTCTTAATTATTGTTGGAATTTTATTATGTCGACCTTTCACACTGGTAAGGTCTTCTGGTTCAAGTCTACTCTGCATCCCCAGAATCAGAACCAAACCTGGAGAAGCAGCATTCAGATCTTATGCTCCTCTAATCTGGAGCAAACTTCCAGAAAACTACAAATATTCTTAAAATCTGTCTTCTTTTAAATCAAGCTTAACCCCCATTTTTATTTAGAGTTGCTTTTGACTGTTCTATTTAAAGTATTAACTAAAATTCATGGTTTATCCAAGATGGCGCCGCTTTATGTCAGCCTTGGAGCTTTGCTCTCTCGCTTACTGCGGTTTTTGTGGTGCTCTCTGTGACCATTCAGTGGTTTCTTTCAGCAGAGAGGAACTTCTAAACATCAGACAGACCTCTCTTGGCATTTTCTCACCATCATTGATTGACACCAGCTTCACTGATATCCTGGCCAGTGTTGCTGTGGATTTCTGTGGGCTATACCGCCAGAGACAGCAAGCTCATGAAGCTTCGACAACGGAACTACGCTCATCCTTGCCTTCAATCCTGGCCAATGAGCTTTCCCTGGCCTACAAGATGAACGAGCTGCTTCTCCTCACCTGTAAAAACTTGGACCTCGGCACATGTGCAGAGGTCCAAGTTTGGGTAAAAGTTTACTGAAACATAGCTTAGGTTCCTCTGTTTATAGTTTGGACTTAAACTTCCTCTTTCACATCTGAGTTCCCTTACATCTGTTCCTCTTTAGGAATTTCCTTAGCTGCTATATTGTTGTTCCATGTTTTCACTTGACTTTGTGGACTTCCTACCACCCTCCCACAATCTGTGACAACTACACACACACAGATGAAGTAGGCAACATATTAGAAAGAACAGTGCATACATTTTTTAGATCTGAGATATAAATATAATCATTGGGAAAAGTTATATATAATTTCATTCCTTAACAAAATAAATACTTTTGATAAATGGAAGTGACAACAAATTTCTTCTCATGCCAAATAAAATCTTTACATCATGCTGTTGGTTAAGGTTTAAATGATGAATTGGCTTTATATCAAAGTGCTAAAAAGATAAGCCATAAAAAGTGGAATAAATATGGAAGATAAATATAATAAATTTCTTTAAAAAAGATAAAATACTATGTTGTCATTTAAAAATGTATCAGATTTAAAAGTAGTTCATACCTGATCAGAACACCTAGTTTAAGCAGAATAAAACAGGTCATTGTCATTTTACCTTGTCCCTTGAATGTTACATAAGTTTGCTTAAGGTGTACATGGGTGCAGCATGGCAGGTTCAATCTTGTTCGGGTTTGTATCATATTGGATGAAGAATTTTATTTTGCCCAATCAAATGGGAGTGGGCGGGATTTGGGTCAACTTATTTCTTTTAAGTTTAAGAAACTTAAAACATGCAGTTTTACATCTGGCAAAAGTGCTGCCCTGTTGTGATTGGCTAAAACCTGAAGACAAGTTGGGCTTATCTGGTCGCCATTTTTTATTCTCACAGAGCAATTTCAGGCTTTTGCACTTTTCATGCTTCTTGGACAATACATTTTCATCTGCCTGCATTTTACTGTTTTCCCAAGTTTGGACTAATTCCATGCATCCACCATTTTTATTGCTTGCTGCAATTTTGTAGTCCATGCTCAAGTATGCCAAAGCTGCAAGTATCTAGAAGTATTTGCTGAAAGACCATCTGATTAAGGGGTCAGTTCCTTCTGTCTATGGAAACGACAGACACAGCAATGCAGTAAGCTGCAAATAAAATGACACTAAACTTTAATTTAGACATGAATTTATTGTGTGCTGATATGACCTCCTGGCCATTGTTTTGATAGCAGTAGCATCGTGCCTTCTGCTCATGTTAGTGCTGTGTGCTGCTTTTAGCTCCTGAGGACATAACCATACAGCCTTCGCATTGTATTACATTACATTAACAGTTTAGTATTGTTTTTGCTGTTTTTTTTCTTGTGTCTGCCCTGCTAGATAATTGTATCTCTGTTATCAAACTACAAAAACGGCCGAATGGGTTAAAGGGGAATCTCTTTCACATGGAGGGGAGAGGGCCGTGAAGTGCCTCAATAGCATTTAAAGAGACCTACCCCAGAACAGGGGTAAAAGAGGAGCCTGTGGAGCTGCAATAACAAGGAATTCAGACAATAGCATTGCAATTCCACTTTAAATAGACCCCAGATGAATGATTCAAGTGTGAAAAAGAAGGATTTACAGATGACTTACAGAATACAACTACACCACCACTTTTCCCTGCTAATGTTTGTGGATAATTGTCAGCTGCAAGAACCTGTGCAGCGTGTGAACTCACAGAAACCGACTGCTGTGTGTTTGTTTTTGACCAGCTTTAAGGCAAGCCCCTAAAATCCAAATAGATACATAGGTGGTGCTGGCAGCTAAACATCCACCGTTCAAATGACAAAGCATTGGGTCTGCTGGAAAATCTGAGTCTCTGGCCACTTTGTAAGATTCACCTTGGTAGCTTGAATTGGTGGCATGCTGGGTTGGCATGCTGAGTGGCAAGTGTGTGATCCCTGGTTCAAGTCCAGCAACTTCTAGTTGTTTACACTTAACATCCCTACTGAAAATCAAACAAACCACCAGCCCATCTCATAAATGTTTTAGCACAAGCCACACTTTTTGTAAATACTAAATACTACATGCCGCATTCTATGTACATATGTTCTCTTTTTCTATAAGTGTTTTAAAATTCTATCTGTGCACTACATGTGTATTTTTTGTGCCAGGTCTCAGCAAATTTTCATTATGGTGACATAATGACCATAAAGACTCTTGAATCTTGATAGTAATGAATTGGACTCAATTTTGCCTTCAGAACTGCCCTAATTCTTCATGACATCGTTTACCAATTGTATTTGACAGGACAGAACCAGTTGCAGCAGATTTGTTGGCTGCACATCCATGATGCAAATCTCTTGTTCCACCATATCCCAAACATGTACCAGGCTATAATGTTGTTTATGTCATATTCTGACTTACCAGATGAAATCATGATGTATTAGAACAGGTGACAATTTTCTGATCTGTTTTTGTCCAATTTTGGTGACCGTGTGTGATGTGTGGCTTCAGTTTCCTGTTCTGATCTGACTGGAGTGACACCCATTTTTTTCAACACGTTCTGCTTTCATGGTATTCTAAACATCTTTTAACGAGGGGTTATTTAAGCTAGGGTTGCCTTACTATTATCTATTATCTTCCCATTCTCTCTGTCATTAACAAAGCATTTTCTACCACACAACAGTCGCTCATAATATATATTTTCTCTTTGTCTGATCTCTTATATTGAGAGAAGGTCTTACTTGATTGATTTCATTCAGATAATATAAAACCAATGCCTTCCACAGTATATTAAATATATGGGTAGTGACATATAAATTACATGTTAAAGCTTTAGTTACAAAAACAAAAAGCGGATAAATAAAAGCCATTTAAATCAGTTTGTTACTGTAAGTTTGTGATGTGTGGCCAAGGCAAAACACGTAATGATCATATGATTAAAGCATTAAATTGATACACAATTTTCCCTCAACAAATAAAGATAAATATGTTTTTTTCTGCACTACCAGTCCTCTTCAAAAACTCAGAATACAAGAAAAGAAGAATCATTGGAAGAAATGCTTTTAATAACAAAATCATATGACACTGAGGTGGTTTACAGGCCATGGTAACACAAAGCAGTTAATTACTGTTCTTTCACATAAAAACACTGTAATGTAATTACACTGGCTCTCACACCATCCCTGGTTTACCATTGGTTTGGTGCAACATTTCTTTTAGAGTTTTAGGTGAAATGTTTTTTTATTATTTCCAGCTTCTTAAGATGTGACCACTTACCTTCCCTTTTTACCAACTTCTCCAAGTTACTTATCACTATCACTTGTTTCACTTGCTAATCATCTCTCTAAGTATAAAAAAACTTTTTTTTTTTATAGTTGGTGTTTTCCCCATTCATGTTTTGGTTTGTCTTTGCCCTTTGTGTTCCTCTGTTTAGATTTTAAAGTCTGTCAGGTATTCGGTCTGACCTGCCTGTATGAGGCATCATAGTGGTTGATTTTATTCTTAGCTTTTCTCAGAAGTTTGAATATGAGGATGTTCTTTTGGTCCTAAACTTGTCAAAACACTTTGTTTCCTCATCTTTTAAACACTACAAGAGGCTTTAGTTAGTTTTGGCTATAGGAACAAAATAAACCAGCAGCTTGCATGATTGATAAAAAAATGCTGAAACTTTAACTTGGCTTAAAAACTTCATAGATATAATCTTGTTGGTCTGGCCAACAAGAAGTGTTTTCTATTTGGCATTCACCTGGGATTTGGTGAAAATGTTTCTGGGGGAATTCCAGCATACACAACAATACACATAATACCTTCCAATGAATAAGACATGACAAAAAATCATTTATTGGATATTTAAAGTTGTATTTATAACAAATATATTTATTTGTAAGTGTATCATTGCTTATGGGTAAAGGCACATGTGCAGAATCTTTTCTTATCTTTAGATATTTGTAAGTCATCCATCCATACCAGCTTATCCATGCAGGGTCCTGAGGTGGCGGGGTGCTATCTCCAGTTGTCATTGGGTGAGAGACGTCTGTGATGGACAGGTCGTCAGTCCATGACAGGTCAACACAAAGACCAACAAGATAAGCAATCATGTACACACACACACTCATACCTAAGGGCAATTTAGAGAGACAAATAAACCTAACAGTCATGTTTCTGGACTGTGGGAGGAAGTCAGAGTATGCAGAGAGAGAACCCACACATGCAAAGGGAGAATCAACAAACTCCATGCAGAAAGACCCCAGGCCAGGATTCAAACAAAGGTAGCACTGTTGCTGCAAGGCAACAATGCTACCAACTGTCCAACACCATAAATCATGCAGAAAAAGACAAAAAACCGCCAAGTACAAATATAAACTTTCAAAAACAGTAATATATGTAAAACTTGTGTATTTCCCCTGAGATTTAAAATCCCGTATATCAACCCGACCACCAAAGCCTAGACATAGTTAGAGGTGCCATATGTAGAACATCATGGAGGACTTTGTCTTTTTTCAATTAGTTTTTGTTTGAGCTACTAAAAGGCTCAAAATTCGGGAATGACGTCCACAGGAATCACTGCTCGTCCTGGTCAAAGAAAGGATAATTGTAATAATACGGTAGTTGAAGTACCGTAATATTGTTTTTAAAAGTTTAGGTTTCTTCAATGTCCTCACCTTGGCAGATAGAGTTGTATAAAGCTGACTTTTTCCTGTAGTAGATAAATCCAGAGGTCAGGATAACCAAACCAAGCATCAGAGCACACAGTCCAACAACAATCTGAGTTTTTTCTTCCTCAGTAAAAGAGTAATCTGAAACGGCGAAAAAATAAAGGTTTGTAAACATTTAGGTTTTAAATTACATCTATGCTATTTATTTGCATGACAGTAACAAACTCACTCCAAACAATGACCCTTGGCTCGAACAGGGTGAAATGTTTAACCATGCAGCTGATTTTGTCTCCTGAAATCGGGGTGTACTCCAGGTGAGAGTGAAACTGGTAGTATAATTTTCCATCAGGGATAACATCTGTATAACTGACCCCTTCAGTCACGTCTTGGTCATTTTGCAGCCAGGTTAGTTGGATTTTCTTTGGGTAAAAGTTATAGGCACTGCATACAAGCATGGCTGGATGTCGACCATTAGGGTGTTTGACTGATTTTAACCTTATGGTGGGTGTTGTGGACATGTTTCCTAGAAAGAAAATGGGTTATTTATAATTTTCTTTCCAGATTAGGTCTTAACCTTTACATTTTTATATTGTTCAATATGTTGCAGAATATCACAGACAAGTTAATGTCAACCATAACATAAATATTTTCAGAAATTAACACAAAACACAATTTAAATTAGTTTATTAAGCTTACATACAAATCTACTTTAAAATACAGATTGTTCGTTTGTGTAATTATTTATAATTTTCTTTCCCCATTAGGTCTTAACCTTTACATTTGTACATGTAATTAACTGCATGATATTACAGACAAGCAATCGTCAACCATAACACCAACATTTTTAGAAATCAACATGAAAGTTGATAAATTTACTCTTGTGAAAGCTAAAATGCTCAATCTTTTTTGCTCAATGTTATGTTAATACAGATGGGTAAAATACTTGTGGGTAATGTCAGCAAATGAGCATGTATAACATCACAGTCTCAGTTCCATATTGTTAATTCAAGCTAAACTGAAAACTAACATCATATTGTTAAAAAGAAATGCTCTTACCTATGGTTTGGATAACTTGTATGTTATCGTTACACAAAAGCTGCTTTTCCATTGCTCTTTCAAGTGCATCATACGGGCTAATGTTCGAGAGATTCGAATACACAATTGAATAATTAGTGAATCCAATCCAGTTTCCTCTTGTACTGTTGTACTCCTTCATATTATTCTTGTTAAAACTAGATCTAATTATGTATTCAACATGGTTAAAGTTTGGACCATTGAATGAACAACATGCTTTGACCTGGTAAAAATCTTGTTCTGAGAAAACTGTTGAAAAAAAAATAGAAATCAGTGAATTTTAAATTCATTGTTCCCCCAAAGCTGTAGATGAAACCTAAATAAAAACGTAAATTAATTGAACTCACCTGGATATTCGAGATGTATAAACAAAGTTATTAGAAAACTATAACTGTTCATGTTTCCTCAGCAGTTAGGTACCTAATGTGCGGACCTTTTCCTGGTTTGCAGAGTATATTTTCTTCACAGAAAAGAGGAAATAAATCCAGTTCTGCCACATACCAACAAAAGGAAACAATGCACTCTTGTTGTACGTTCAATACAAAGAACGCTGTAGCAATGGTCATTCCTACTTCAAATCAGATCTTTTGAGCAAAAAATCATTACTAATGATTGTTCAATTTTAGTGTTGTTAAAATGCCTTTTCATTATTTTGGATATCACTTCAGTATTAAATCAATTTGTGAAGTATTTGCTAATGTCGTAATTTGTGAGTTTTCTCATGTTTTATGCTTTAGTTAGGATTGTCTGGGTTTTCATTTACTTTCATTCCTTTTCCATTTTAAATCATGTTCCTTTATAGTCTTTAGAAATAAACTAGTAAGTCTGCTCACTCTTCTAAAATCCTGCATCACTTCATAATTATTGTTGGAATTTTATTATATCAACTTTCCAGACCACTCAGGTTCAAGTCTACTCTGCATCGCCAGAATCAAAACCAAACATGGAGAAGCAACATTGGGATCTTATGCTCAACTAATGTGGCGCAAACTTCCTGAAAACTGCAAACATACTTAAAGGGGACCTGTTATGCAAAATTCAAATTTTGATCATTTTTATACTTCCATTTGGGTCTCTAATGTTTCTACAAATGCAAAATTTCCCCATTCATCCGTTTTTGGCTATTAATGAATATTTAATTTAATCCACCCACTTGATTTTCGCCAGCTGGTTTTACATTACACACGCTTTACAATGGCTACCCTCAAAAGCAGATGTTCTGTTGTTGGCTGCAAAGACCCACATGTGTTCATGCACATTGTCTCACTGTTGGACAACAGAGATTCATGGCTTCATTTTATTTTTGAGGGCAATGTTCCAGTCACATTGCCAAAGACACTACTAGTTTGCGCGAATCACTTCACCAGGGTGGCAACCCGAATTGAGATGGTAATAAATAAGACCATTTTGATTAATGAACATGACATTCTGAAGTTACCATTCAGAAACTACTTGCTGCATCCTTGATGGTTGTCCTGGAGGGTCCACATGTTCTGCTTCTGGGTCTGACTCAGGGTCAATGATGTATGTCTGTACTTTTGCGCATCTGCTGGCTGCCATTTTCACGTGTACGAAGTGCTGGGCGCGCCCCCAACGTTGGGATTGGGGGGAGTGACCAGATACCGCTGAAAATTTAACATTCATATATTTTAGATTCATTGCACACTAACTGAAATATTTCAGGTCTTTTATTGTCTTAATACAGATGATTTTGGCATACAGCTCATGAAAACCCAAAATTCCTATCTCACAAAATTAGCATATCATTAAAAGGGTCTCTAAACGAGCTATGAACCTAATCATCTGAATCAACGAGTTAACTCTAAACACCTGCAAAAGATTCCTGAGGCCTTTAAAACTCCCAGCCTGGTTCATCACTCAAAACCCCAATCATGGGTAAGACTGCCGACCTGACTGCTGTCCAGAAGGCCACTATTGACACCCTCAAGCAAGAGGGTAAGACACAGAAAGAAATTTCTGAACGAATAGGCTGTTCGCAGAGTGCTGTATCAAGGCACCTCAGTGGGAAGTTTGTGGGAAGGAAAAAGTGTGGCAGAAAACGCTGCACAACGAGAAGAGGTGACCGGACCCTGAGGAAGATTGTGGAGAAGGGCCAATTCCAGACCTTGGGGGACCTGCGGAAGCAGTGGACTGAGTCTGGATATTTAAATGCAAAAACAAGTGAAGCACACAGATGACGCCTTTTAAATTTTAATTTCACGAAGGCATGGGAGTTCCCTTTTATGTGAGAATGTCCATAATCATTCAAGGTATCTGCTAATGTCCTAATGTGAAGGCTTAAACTTGAACATGAACACTTACAGGGGTTGGACAATGAAACTGAAACACCTGTCATTTTAGTGTGGGAGGTTTCATGGCTAAATTGGACCAGCCTGGTAGCCAGTCTTCATTGATTGTACATTGCACCAGTAAGAGCAGAGTGTGAAGGTTCAATTAGCAGGGTAAGAGCACAGTTTTGCTTAAAATATTGAAATGCACACAACATTATGGGTGACACACCAGAGTTCAAAAGAGGATAAATTGTTGTTGCACGTCTTGCTGGCGCATCTGTGACCAAGACAGATGTGATGTATCAAGAGCCACGGTATCCAGGGTGATGTCAGCATACCACTAAGAAGGACGAACCACATCCAACAGGATTAACTGTGGACGCAAGAGGAAGCTGTCTGAAAGGGATGTTCGGGTGCTAACCCGGATTGTATCCAGAAAACATAAAACCACGGCTGCCCAAATCACGGCAGACTTAAATGTGCACCTCAACTCTCCTGTTTCCACCAGAACTGTCCGTCGGGAGCTCCACAGGGTCAATATACACGGCCGGGATGCTATAGCCAAACCTTTGGTCACTCATGCCAATGCCAAACGTTGGTTTCAATGGTGCAAGGAGCGCAAATCTTGGGCTGTGGACAATGTGAAACATGTATTGTTCTCTGATGAGTCCACCTTTACTATTTTCCCCACATCCGGGAGAGTTACGGTGTGGAGAAGCCCCAAAGAAGCGTACCACCCAGACTGTTGCATGCCCAGAGTGAAGCATGGGGGTGGATCAGTGATGGTTTGGGCTGCCATATCATGGCATTCCCTTGGCCCAATACTTGTGCTAGATGGGCGCGTCACTGCCAAGGACTACCGAACCATTCTTGAGGACCATGTGCATCCAATGGTTCAAACATTGTATCCTGAAGGTGGTGCCGTGTATCAGGATGACAATGCACCAATACACACAGCAAGACTGGTGAAAGATTGGTTTGATGAACATGAAAGTGAAGTTGAACATCTCCCATGGCCTGCACAGTCACCAGATCTAAATATTATTGAGCCACTTTGGGTGTTTTGGAGGAACGAGTCAGGAAACGTTTTCCTCCACCAGTATCACGTAGTGACCTGGCCACTATCCTGCAAGAAGAATGGCTTAAAATCCCTCTGACCACTGTGCAGGACTTGTATATGTCATTCCCAAGACGAATTGACGCTGTATTGGCCGCAAAAGGAGGCCCTACACCATACTTATAAATTATTGTGGTCTAAAACCAGGTGTTTCAGTTTCATTGTCCAACCCCTGTATATTAAAAATAGTAAATATTAATAAAGGATAGTAGCTCTATAAAATAGTTCAAACATTTGTCCTGCAAAGACAAAATATATATTCTTTTATATTCTTCTCTTGTTATGATTCTCATGTTGTTGTCTTGGACTGCTTTGCTGCAACAGGACCTAGACAAATTGAAATGTTTTTTTTTCTGCTCTCTGGTAGAAAATCCTGAAGGAGATTATCTATAAAACATTAGGCAAAAATTTAATCTGTGATGTCCGCTCACATGTGAGATTTCAAAAATCAAGCTGGCATTCGGGAACCAAAGGAGGTATGGAGGGGAGATTAGCAGGGTCAATATGGAGCAATACACATAAAAATAAACTATTTTCTGGCTGAATTTTAGGGTTTTCGAGAAATGATCTGCCTCCACTCTGGTAAATCGACAGAATTTATATATGGGTTTTTCTTTTGAAATGCAAAATGACTAATCTTCCCACTAGGTTTTTCCCTTTAAACCCATGGCTGGCTTGCTCCACAGGCTGGTTGTAATTGCTACATCACATACTATGGCTAAAACATTATATGTTTGCTACTATTGTCAGCTGAAATGAGGTTGTGACCACCTTGCTTGGTGAGACAGGGATGTACCAGTGGCGGGTTGATTTCAACCTCCGTTGTCCCCTCAGTCCTTTTTCAAAGCATGTGGATGAGGAAAAGGTGCCTTTTTCCCTTACTGTACAGTCTGTTTTAACATGTTTGTTTTTATACTTTTTACCGTTGTGTGTATCTGCATGCTTCCAGTTGCCTTTCACTTTGCTGCTGGTACACCTGAATTTCCCCACTTTGGGATAATAAAGGATATTTCTATTCTGTTCTATCGCAATATCAAAAGATTTGTTTTATTGACCTTCCTTATCTTATTTACATAAATAGTGTTTCTTTCTTCATCCCTGTCTCATTTCTCTTTGTTAACCTGTTGTTGTTATTAAAATTATGATTACATTATTTAATAATTAATTAAAAAATAATATTGTCCGTTAATTGTTGTCCAGCCCAATATGGCAGGTGAACAGGGTGAATCAAGCTCTGGCATTACTGAACAGCAAACCTTGCACACACATGGAATAAATTCACACAAATTCTTAAAATACAAGAATTTCAAGGAAATCAAAGATGGTTAAAAACCACGAACCAATAAAATTATGCAAATTTATCATTAAATGTTTTTCACGTTTGAGAACCAAGGTTTATCTTGAAGAACCTGACAATGAGGTTAGATTAGTCTTAGAGCTTATTAAGAACAATAATTGGTATACCTTCAAACGCAAAAGCACAGATAAAACATTAATTTGATAAAATAATATTTTAAAGAAGGATTTGCTGTATAAAACAACCTTATGGATAATTAACTCTCAATGTTGTCTGATTAGCTGTCCTTGTTTAGTAAAATAATGTTTAGGCAAATATTATTTTCTTCATAGGAATGTAAGAACCTTTCTGGACAGGTCATTCTTAATTAGCCAATCCCCTGGGGTTTGGACTACTAAAATGTTGACGAGAAAGGCCAATGGACTCATAAGATGGCAACGAGTCATGTGTAAACCTCTGACTTGACTGCCACTAGCCGTGTTGAAACGAGTCTCTTTTGTTTCAGATTGAATGATGTCACAGGGAGTCCAGCTTTGACTCCTCCTCTTGCTGGGCTGGGTTAGATGTGGGTTAGTGTTCATTTTTAGGTGCAGAGAGGATCATACCGGCCTTTGATTGCGTAATGTTCATCAAGGTTGCATATATGTTTTTATACATGGCGGGGATCCCAACACTGTTCAGATTCATACATATGTTTTAATGTGTTTAAATACCGTCAAACAAAAACATTTTTGGTGCAATATAAGAGATAAAATTAGATTGTGTATATATAAACGTGCTGCCTGAAAACCATTATGCTGTAGCTAAGCACTACATTTCTGAAGTGGTGGAAATACTGTAGATCAGACACTGGCAATAGTAAAACATATCTTTACCACTGTATATAAGGTATAGCTCATTAATGAGTTAGAACAGTGAGACAATAGATGTACTACAATTACATATATATATATATATTTTTTTTTTTTTAAAGGCACTTGCAGGCAATAACCTACATTAACAAAAGGCTTATTGAGTGGGTTAACTTTAGATTCCATTTAAATTTAGATTTGCATGTTTTCTGTTTGTGTCGATTCATACACTAAGTTTAATGTTTCCTAACAAATGTAGCACTTAATTAAGAAGATTAACAAGCAAGTAAAGTATTAAAAAAACAATCTACAGTACATACAGGAGAGCGCCCTGTCCGCTTTCCCTTGAAAGACTTTCTTTTCATCCTTTAAACTGTATATAAAAAGAAATAAAAACTTGAATGCTGGATAACTCATTTTATTTTATTGAATTTTTACTTTTAAAAAAATTAACAATGATAGTAACAAATCCTAGGAAAAATGTTAGAAATATGAATCTAGAATGAATCACATCTTTGCAAATCATACAGTAGCCTACTTAAAGTTCATGACATGCAAATGAAGCCAAAAAGGAAACTACTCTCTCATTTTACGTATTAACCAGCAAAGTGTGGGCGATCACAATACTGGCTTCCTTTCACAAAAAGGAACGTTCCTGCGGCAATTCCAAGAAACCCAAGAGTCAGGCCAATTACATAGAACACAACTGGACCCATATGTTTCTCCTCTATTCCAACATCTAAAGGGAATGAGAGCAGGAGAGAAAATATATGAAACTCTAGTTAAAGCACAACTAAAATCAATTCAAGTTTTCATAATTGTTTTTAACTGTGCCGAAGAATAATAAATGATTTCTATCTTCTCACCCCAAATCTTGGTCTTTGGCTCCTCCAGTGCTTCATGTTCCACAGAGCAGCTGTAGATGTCCCCTTGCTTTGGGACAAAGTTCAGGTAGGAGAAGACATGAAACCTCCCATCAGAGTTCGATATAGTTTTGATAAAGGGATCTTCCACCATCACCTCTTTTTCATTCTTGGTCCACCTGATGTTGACCGCAGGAGGGAAAAAGTTGTTGATGAAGCACACGAGGGTGTTCTCTTCATCTTTAATTACTTCACTTCTGGGGTAAATGATCATTTCTGGTGCGTCTAAAAAATTTCATTAGCAAGTTATTTCTTACATGCTGGATTTATGATTCTGGAAGAACTTTGCTGAATAGTAACAAATGAAAGACAGAAAGTAGAGATCACCTACCTTCAGTCCTTCTAACATCTGGGTCTGCTTTCCATCGATATATATCTTTGTTACACGCAATTTGGCATGCTTCTGCATATTTGTAAGCCGAATCAGAACGTAAAGTTGTTGGTATTTTGCTCTCCCAAACAGCAGTGCTTTTTTTAAAATCTGCATAGACCAGTTCATCATCGTCCAATGTTATATAGAGCTGGGTATCACTTGAGTCAAAGCACCCAAAGGTAAAACAAAGTTGGTGACCTTCTAACGAAAAAGGAAACAGTAAAAATGTATGTATGAAAGTAAAATTGATCAAGCAGCTTTATGCAGAATACTTACCGGCTGCACAGATAAAAGGCGCTCGAAAGAAAAGTAGGAGAAATACTAAGTACAGATTGTTTATTCTCCACTGATTCCGCTGTCCTGACATGGCTCTTATTCTCTCAGTTCTGAACATGCAGTGAAAATGTTGCTGTACCAGGCAGACTCATGTTCCTGCGGGTATGTTTTTCCTCATTTCTGGGTGCAAACTGAAAACTGTTTGCAGAGGAGGAAGCTGGCTTCACAAGAATCCTGTTGAACCACTTCTAAATGTCAACCCTAATGATCACACAGTGTGCCAAGTGAAACTGTCTGACTTTCTGGTTGCAACACAAATACACCGCTTCTTCAAATATAGAAGAAAAATATATTTCTTGTTAGTCTCAAGTTTTGGAAATTTTGATATTTACTTTTAATCTGTCTGTATGACTGGATTGTATAAAAGTTTTATTTTTTGGAAAGTATTTTGAGACAATATTTTTTTGTGAATTGGCTCTGTATAAATAAACAAATTAAAACAAATTATTTAGTCTTACATTTGTACACAATATGTTTTTCAGCTTAGGAATGTTAAATATATTTTTATAGATAGATCATTAATAGGCTCTTAAACATTGTAAGGCAAGTTTCGCTTTGCCACAATCTTTAAGACATTTTTATTTATTTGGGATTTTTCCATTCTTGCCTATTCAGTTCATTCCTTACGTTTAAGAGTCCTAGTTTTTGTGTAGTGTAATTATTTTTATGTGTTTAGATTCTGATTCAGTTTGCAGTGTTTAGTTTTTGTTTTTCTCTCTAGAATCAGTCTCTAGTTGCTGTTTTATTGTTTACAAATTCTGCCTTTACTTAAGGTTTGTTCTCTTTGCTCCCTGGTTCCTGTTCTTGCCTCATTCTCATGTTAGGTTTTATTCTGTTGTGGGTTTGTATAATTTTCTGGTTTCTATGCTTCTGTGTTAGTTCTGCTCACATGTTCTCCTTCACCAGCTTCAGGTCCTTGCCGTCTGTCCCTGGTGTGGTTCCTCCGTTCATGGGTCTCCAGTTGCTTGTATTTATTTGAACACAGTCTTGGCCAATAAAGCAGATTCTGTTCACTGTCTTCAATGACATCTAAAAAATTCAATTAGGTTTTCAATTTGTTTTCAAATTCTTCTGCCCGTCTTCTGGTTATATACAGCCATATTCCATAAATCAGAATGTTATGGAAATGCTTTTAAAACTAAGCTAAATACCTACTTGTTTACCTTAACTTATGCATTTAAATCTTATGCCTATGTTTTACTGCTTCGTTTGGTATGTCCTTGTTTAAATTGTTTTAAACAGCCCTGTTCTGTGTTTTGTTTTTTGTCTCTCTGTAACTGTTCAGCACTTTGTTTGAAAGTGCTTTGCAAATAAAGTTATTGTTAATATTAAGTTATTAATTCATAAGTCAGTTTACTAAGTGAATTATTATACAGAGGAATTACACACAAGTTGATGTCAAGCTTTTATTTATGTTAATCATTTCTGCTACCAGTGAATGAAAACATGACATTTAAGATTATTAAATCAGACCATTGCAAAAAAAGTTATTATAGAAATGTGTGCTTAATGAGAAGTATGTTTAATACCTACTTAAAGGTATATCAAAGGGACTTTTTAATCTAACAAACGAGCCTCATCTGAAAATCCTTTCGTGTCTGCAATCCTGTAAGTTTCGATTCTTAATCTATTTGTTATGAAACTGCTGTTATCCTGTCTGTGTTTGGGTCCTCCTGCAACTCCACATTACATGAAACATTTCTGATAAAGCAAACCTCATCCAAATTTGATCAGTCAAATCCATTAATAGTTTGGATTTGGTCAGTTTAGAATAAAGGTTTGCAACAAGCTGTTGACAAGCATGTCGATAGCTTGTGGATTATACTGAGCTCAGTGTAGCAATCAAAGCAGATGGACAAAGCAAATGCAACTCTGGATCTCTGTGACACACCAACACACAGTAATTATGAAAAGGGAGCAAAATATACATGGTTTTATAATTTTCGAAAAGCATGTGGTGCATATGTGCTGTATTAGGCTCTTTGGTTTAGTGAAAAAGAAATTAAAATAGGAGCGCTTGTAAAAATCAGTTTTTCAAGTCTTGCCCAAGATTCCCAACTAGATTTAGGTGTGGGCTGTTCCAACACATGAATATGCTTTGCTTTCTAAACAAATGTATCTGTGGCAGAGTTTTCCTGCTGGAAACCTCTCTCAGGTCTTCTGAAGCATCTAACAGGTTGTATACCGTTTTTAGCTCCATCAGTCTACTTAATATGACTCACTGTTATGATTACACATAGATACACCAATCAAAAACATCAACATGATATACTTTGATGACCTTTTTGAGTTTAATTAAAATTAGATTAAGATTAGGGATATATGCTTTGATGAATAAACGGGGTTAATCTTGTAATTTCTTTGTTTTTTGTTTGATTCAAAATTATATCTAGAAATGATTACAGCACGTATCCTCCTTTTTATGTGCTCTAGTTCTGAGGAAAAAAACTGATTTAAAACGAACCCAGAAATTGGAATCCATCAGGACAAATCTAGTTGGTGCATTTATATAATAACAATAGTGACAGCAAAATAATTAAACACATAGCTGTGGTGAGAACTTAAAAAACAGGCTGAAAAAAATCCAAAATATTGGCATAACATCTTATGGTGTATAAGAGTAGTGCACAAAAATTGCAGATTGGAATAATTCAAACATAGTCATTGGTTTGTTGATTCAGGTTTTAGTTAGACATTTTCTTTCCTGGTACCTTTAAGGTTCCACATTTACACCAAGCTTCCAAGACACCACCGCCCTTGTTTGACATTTATAAAATAAACTTCAGCTTGTATATAAGATTTTAAAGGATAGGTACAGGAGACAGATTTAGAAACAGTATGTACTGTACAGTAAGCTAATAACACAACAGCTGCAGAACGGTTTCACAGTCCCCTCTCACATTCTCGTTCTCACACATTCAATCTCTCTCAGGCAGTCAGTCACTGATATTTTATGAGGACATTATGTTTGTGTGTGAAACTGCAGCACACAGGGAGTGTGAAACAAGGTGAATGTTTTTAATGATCATTTTCAGTATACAATTACACAAAAAATCAAGATATAAAATAAATCTCTGCTGGTTAATTTCACAACCGGTGTTAATGACCGGAGATGAGAGGAAAAGAGAATATTAATTCCTCTATACACCTGCAGTCATGTCTCCAGAAACAGTGAGTTTAACTGACTAAATATTTGGATGCAGAATTATAAAAAGAAACAAAAAAGGTGTATGTCAAGATTAAACATTAATATTTTAAAAGCTATAATGTAAACCTTTCGGTCACACATGTTGGTCTTTGATCTCCTAAGAAGACAGATTTATCTCCTTTTATTTTTACTGCAAGAGCATCCGCTTTAAGTAAAGCATCTATTTCATAGTAACTGCTTTTAAAGAGTTATTTACCCATGTATGTAATCACAAACATTTGCCTACTGTTTGGTGAACATTACATATTTGTTCTTATCAGTAGCATTTATAGTTGCAAAAATCCAGCAGAGGTCATAGAAAAGTGGAAGCACTTCATAAAAACCTTCTCCAAGTTATTTAATTTGTTGTCACAGGATGCGTAAGTTGGGAGTGTTCATTCTTTTTTTTAATAACACTGTTTAGGAAATTATGATTAAGAATAAAAAAATGCCAATTGGGTTTTGTGTTTCTAGAGAAATGTTTGGATTTACCTCAGGTTCGTGCAACCCCCCCAACCAAAAAGAAAAAACAAAACCACTTCCTCACTAGTTATATAAATAGTATTTATACAAAGTACACAGCTATTATTATGATAACAAGTACAAGGGGAAAGATTTGAGAACGTTCATCTTGTTCTTCATCCTGTTACACCTCTGAATACAATGAGATCATCAAATGCCAGACTGCTGCCTCCACCACTGCTCATAGGGAGTGTAATCCAGTAACACATCCTGAATTGTTACTGGATTACAAATTAAATATGTTTTTCTAATTTATACATGGTTTATTGCTTTTATGGTGAACAATTGTTAGACGCACAGCTTTTACAACAGTGGCGATATAAACTACAAAGCTCCAGCTTTAAGCTTAAGATAAAAAAAATATGCAATGATTTTTATTTGTATTTTGATTGGCATAACATCTTTTTAATTTGCATTAATACCAATTTTATTTTACATAAAAGTAGAATCAGGGAATGTGTATTTTATTGTTGTTAGTTGCATGTGGAATAAAACTTTTCATAGGAGTCCTTGCTGAATTTTAATTGAAGACTGTAGTTCCGTATGATTTTCAGACTGCTAAGTGACAAACATATTCCAGGACTGACAAATTCACAGTCAGCACACGAACATGGAGCATCTGGTGTTTTCCATGAGGTTCCTCTGCCCAATTTGAACTTTCTAGCGACAGAGGCGCTGCCCCAGTTTCAACAGCTGCTCAACAGATTTTCAGGACTAACTAAACACATTAGTCAAGTCAAGTCAAGTTTATTTATATAGCGGTTTTCAGCAACAAGGCACTCAAGGCACTGTACATATGGAAAAACATTACAATGATACAGAAAATCAAACAACAGAGGTAATTTAAAAAAGAATAAAAATAAAAAATAAAAAAAAGAATAGAAGGATGGAAATGAAAATGAAAGGAAAATTGGACTAAAAACTTAACTAATAATGTTTAGATAACACATTCAAAGGCCACTCTAAACAAATAAGTTTTTATTCTTGATTTAAGCAACTTAGGGTTTCGGCGCTTTTACAGTTTTCTGGGAGTTTATTCCAGATTAGTGGAGCATGAGAACTAAAAGCTGCTTCTCCATGTCTGGTTCTGGTTCTGGGTATGAAGAGTAGATTTGAGCCAGAAGACCTGAGAGGTCTGGGTGGTTGATACACTGACAACAAGTCTGTAATGTACTTTGGTGCTAAGCCATTCAGTGACTTATAGACTAACAGAAGTATTTTAAACTCGATTCTCTGAGCTACAGGGAGCCAGTGTAGGGACTTTAGAACTGGGTGATGTGCTCCACTTTCTTAGTTCTAGTGAGGACGCGGGCAGCAGCGTTCTGGATCAACTGCAGCTGTCTGATCAACTTTTTAGGCAGGCCTGTGAAGACACCGTTGCAGTAGTCAATTCTACTAAAGATGAACGCATGAATTAGTTTTTCAAGGTCCTGCTGAGACATTAATCCTTTAATCCTGGAGATGTTCTTTAGGTGATAGAAGGCTGACCTTGTTACTGTCTTTATGTGTCTCTGAAGGTTCAGGTCTGAGTCCATCACTACACCCAGGTTTCGAGCCTGACTGGGGGTTTCTAGCTGTATTAACTGAAGCTGTATGCTAACTTTTAAACGCTCTTCCTTTGGTCCACAGATTATTACTTCAGTTTTGTTTTGATTCAGCTGAAGAAAAGTTTGGCCCATCCATGCATTGATTTCTTCTAAGCATTTACCCAGCGCTTGAATGGGTTCATGGTCACCTGGTGACATCGTAACATATAGCTGTGTGTCGTCTGCGTAGTTACGATAACTTACGTTGTTGTTTATTAAAATCTGAGTTAGGGGGAGCATGTAGATATTGAATAGAAGGGGCCCTAATATGGATCCTTGGGGAACGCCACATGTGATTGTTGTGCTCTCTGATGTAAAGTTACCTACTGACACAAAAACACCCCTGTCCTTCCAGTAGGATTTAAACCAGTTGAGTGCTGTACCAGAAAGGCCGACCCAGTTTTCCAGGCACTCTAATAAAATGGACTGATCAACAGTGTTGAATGCTGCACTAAGGTCCAATAATACCAGCACCGTGGTTCTTCCACAGTCTGCATTTATACTGATGTCATTGAACACCTTGACAAGAGCAGTCTCTGTACTGTGGTGAGCACGGACGCCTGACTGGAAGACATTGAAGCGGTTGGTCGTTGTTAGGAAGTTATTTAACTGCTGAAACACAGCTTTTTCAATAATCTTACTGATGAAGGAGAGGTTTGATATAGGCCTGTAGTTCTGTAGTAGCAGCTTGTCCAAGTTGCTCTTTTTCAATAGAGGTTTGATAATTGCTGTTTTTAGGGCCTGGAGGAAAACACCTGACAAAAGGGACGTGTTTATTATTTGTGTTAAATCAGATGTTATTACAGGCAAAGCTTTCTTAAGAAAGCTGTGGGTAAAAGATTGAGACAGCAGGAAGAAGAGCTTAGTTGCTGTACGATTTCTTCTAAGATTTTGTAGTTTATTTGGGGAAATTGGGAAATTTTGTCAAAATCAGTTCTAGTTGGAGACAGCATTGGTACTGGAGTTGATGTGGATGTGCTGACAGCCCCTCTGATCTTTTGGGTTTTTTCAGTAAAGAAGTTAGCAAATTTATTGCAGGCCCTGGTAGAGTGGAGTTCAGATGCTACAGTTACAGGATGGTTTGTTAGCCTTTCGACCGTGCTTATTTCTGATAGAGTTACCACTGGGGCCCAGACTGTATCACAGAGAAGTGATTTGAAGGTCCTGATTAGGAGGAGATAGATTAGGAGGTGATGGAGGTCTGCGGCATTTGGAAGATGTTGGTTTAGTAGCAGAGCCTCGGCCACGGGGGGTGTTGAATGGAGAAGATGTCAGAGCCATTTGGGTCCCAATCGTAAGAGCTCCTTTCATGTTATCAGAATCCAGTAAAGCAAAAAGTGGGCTCAGTGGGGAGATGGGAGAGTTCTGTGCGGTCTGGGTCGGGGTCTGGGTGAGGGGGGTTTACCGTGGGTGTTGGTATGGGTCTGGGTTTTGGGGGAGGGGGTGTAACGGGGTATCCACTTCTCCTGTGGATTTCTATGGGGAGACATTTTGTGATGACCTCTCTTTCTCAGTCAACTGGCTGATTGTTTCTGCTGGAGCTGTTGGAGGCAGCGTTATCATTGTTGTTGATACTCCATGTTCTATGCTGAAGGTCGAAGCTGCTGGTGGATTATTTACTGAATAGAAGAGATTAGATGTGAGACGTCTGGCTCCTGGCTTGTTCAAACAGAAACCATCTTGCTTGAAGAGTTGTATTTTTTCCCCAAAAATATTAAAGTTGTCGATGAAGTTCACGGATGTAGTAGCACATGTTTTTTTTCAACCATTTATTAATCATCAGAAGTCTTGAAAAAATCTCATCTCCACAGAAAATCGGTGCAAAGGGTCTGCTGAGAAACACCTTGATATTGAGACCTCCAACAATATTCAGAAGACAAGTGAAATCCTCCTTCAGTCCTTCTGATTTTTTCTTAGCCACGTCATCCATGGCTCCACAGTGAGGTTTTCTAGAGACGGGCGATTTTCTGTGATTGCAAGAATATTCTCTGAGATATCGGACGCTACGTTACTGGTGCCAATCATAACTTCTGTGTTTCTCTTGTTGCAGAAGTTTTTAATCCCATCCACAGCTGTGTTGCCCACTATTAGGGTTCATGGTCTTGTGGGCAGTTCTTAGGAGAAGACTGTTTAGAGTCTTTTTCTCTGGCAGCTTATAGGAGAAGACTATTTAGAGTGAAGGTTGTTCTCAGGTCATTATAAATGAGCAAAAATAAAACCACTTTAATTTAAGTTGACAAACTGTATCATCAGTTTTGTCCTTGCACACAAACCTTGAACTATATAAGCTCACTGCATAAATGCAGAAAGCTACTTCACCATCAAAGAGATTTCTTTTTAGGTGTGTGCTAGAAATGTTTCCATGGGTACCAAAGACACTTGTACCTGATATTGTGGCGTGAGCATCCTTAGGTGATACACATGTATTTGGATGAGTTAGATATTCATATTGTATGTCTGTGTCATCGTCAATTAACTGAGCATCCAGTATGTTGCAGCTTACCGAGACCGGCGTCGTTTAGTTTCATAGATGGTTTCTTATGGAGCTAAAAGTTAGGGAATTTAATTGCATTCTCCTAATTGTTATTTTGTTGGTGCTGGCTGGTTTTGTGTCAGTGGAGTGCAGAGTGAACATCACCCAGATGCTCTTTGAAAGACTTTCAAAGGATCAAACGATAATTATGCTGCTCGTTGACTGAATCGGCCACATCGCTTGCCTTGATTTGAGAAGGGAAATTAATTAGGGCCACACAAATGCGTTGTCCACCCCCACAGAATAAGAGTGCTACAGTGATTACAGCCTGCTTTCGTGGGAATTCAGAGAATGATTACTGTGCCTTTCAGAAGTGTCAGCTATTTTCTGCAGCTGGAAGTTGAGGAGGTGTGCTATTCTGCTTATAGGGTGAATCCCATTTCATGCTATGCATGAACCATTTACCCTTATCAAGGGGATTGTGTGTTTAAAACAAAGGGTTTGGCTGTCCTAAAATTTTTACTGATCTAGTGATAGATAGTGAGATAGTGAGAGAAAAAAAGTAGGTGTCATGTCTTCACAGCTTAGAAAGACAGTGTGGTGGGTCTGGTTGCCATGCAGTGTTGGTACAGATTTTGGCTTCAAGAATGGGGAGAATTACTGGTGGAACACAATTGACTTTATTGATTAAAAAAATAAATAACTGGAGACAACTAAAGACAAAGATAGCAAAAGAGGGAGGAAAAATTTAAAAAGGGTGAGGGAAGCATCAAAATAACAACTATGACATCAGAAATGACAGAATAATAATGAAAAGTTCAAAGGTTAGTTCTAGATTTGAGATACCATATTGAACAATGTTTCAAGGGATTTACAAAGTGATATAAGTAGTTTCCACAGTAAATATATACATATTTAGATATTCAAACTTAAAGCAGGAGTTATAGTTCGTTCGATCTCCCTTTGCAGAACTCTCTCATTTACTTTATATTTTATTTATGTTATATTTTGTTGTTCCCAAAACTGATTAAGGCACAGGCACCAGGTGAGACTGGTTCATACAGTGCAATTTCCTTTAGCTCTATGCCAACATTAGCATGTTAACTCGGTTTTTCTTTGGCTCATTTATTATACAACTATTGTACCAAATGTTGTAATATATAAACTGGATAAGTTGTTATCCTGCTTTAAAAACGTAATTTGTTGTGAACTTTGAAAAACCTAATGAAAAAAGTTACAGCTTCTCTAAGTCAAGTTCTCCCTTCTAGTTGGAAGAGCAGGTCAAATGGCACAGACTCTTTCTCTCTCACTGGCAATGTCATTGGAAAAGGTAACAAAAACTTAGGAGCTTAGTGACTCAATCTATAAAATAATTACACAAGCTATACAATTTTGCAAGCAGTGATATGAAGAAAGGCGGTGATTGTTAAAAAATTACAAAAATGCATCTTGCTGGTTGTACAGCTGATGTATATACAGACATAAGACCAACAACGGGTATTAGGAGTAAAGTCAGGTACAGGTGACTGATCATTCAATAATGTTGATTGGTGACTCCAAGCCGATAACTGGGATTGGATCAAAACAACCTGTGGGAATATTTTTTTATTAGCATCCATGTGTTTATTGTGTTTAACAGTTATTAGAAAAATGGGTAATTCTTTTCAGGTTAAAGGAGAAGAGCAGTCGAATTGCAACCCTCTATGTAAGTCCTAGTGACCTCTCGGGTTTTGCAAAGGGTTCTACTGTGTGCAAAACACATACCTTAGAAGTTATCACTCCCCTTGAGGATGTCTTACAAGGAGATGAAATATGGGTTCATCTGCTCTTAAACTAGATGTTTTTTCCAATAAAATCCAATGCTGTGACCTTATAACGAGTTGATTTTGCCAAGGAATGTAAGCCTGGGCTATCTCAGGAAGCACTGGGGGGTGTTTGGTTTTTTGGCTTTCTCTTAACAGTTCTTGCCCCACCCCCTGGTGTATAAGGGGACTGTGTGGACTCTAATCTTTAGCCGTTTTAGCTTCGAGGGAGCGGAATCTGTTCAGTGGTGGGAAAAGGTCACTGTATGCATACAATCTGTTAATATACTTTTTTCTGATCCAATACAGTTTGAATGATTGCATTTAATTATCTTGGGATTCTTTTGCTAATGACCAGTATTACTTCCAGAATATAAGATTCATCAGTAGAGGCGAGGGGTTTTCTCCAATAAACCCTAAAATGAATACATAAACCAACAAGGCACAATAAGTTACATCTTTGCTCTGCACCCACAGGCATGAAAGTAGCAAATTATCTTAGCTGCTGCGCTTTTTTGTGTGTTCAAGTAATTATGTGGTTGTGCTGGCATACTGTATACATTGTATTTGACAATAATCTTAATGTAGTTTGGACCTATTCTGACTGATGGTTGATCTGACAGCATAACAAATTTTAATGATTATTGATTTTAATTGAGAACACATAGCTGTGCCATTGTTTTTCAGAGACTGAGAGGATGACTTGAAGAAATTACTTCTCAATAAATATAGCGCCATATTGAGCTGCTTTGTCAACTTTATTGCCTGTGACAAAGACTGAGGGTAAAATTATGACGATTCAATACTGATGCAGCATTTTTTTTCTAAGCTTATAAATTGCATAGAGCTCATAAATTGTGTAAGTGCCGATTTTTACGTGGCACGTTTCTATTTAGGTTGAGAATCCAGTCATTGACGGAAAGACTGGGATATCATGCACTGATATTTTATTATTAAACTTTAAATTACATAACTGTGTTACTCATCAATTCTTAGGCCTAAAGTCATACCTGACCTAATTAGAGTTGTACATTTAATCTTTTTTAGACGGCACCATTTTTTCCTCTGATGGTTAGCAGCAGCTCACCATGACGACATTACAGATTTGGCTTTGTTGGCTTTTTTTTTGTTGGAAAAGTGAAATAATCGAGAAATCATTGAGGGTTTTCAGTGGTCTAAATAAATTTAAATGCAGCAATATACTTAATTCCTCATCCAATTGTATGCGAATGGATAGTAATCCACTGATCACATGAATATTCCTGTTTTACTTTGGGTGGATGCACCTACTAAAGCCACATGTTAAACTACATCTAATTAAAGGTGCACCAGCCAACAACACCATAGTCATTTCCAGAGTTGTCTGTAGGTGCATGATTATCAAAATAGACTAAATGACAAAATTTAGCTAAATGTAAACCAGTTACTTAAAACAAATACGGCTAACTATTAAAACTAGCAACTAAAACAAACCACTTAACTTCATCTGCTGCTACCACACCTGAACATGCAAACACAAACAATCAAACTGCAACACCTACAGGATTGAGGTGGATTTTACTAATTAAAACAAGCTGTCATGTTTTGAAAAGGAATCGGCTTATTTGACTTATGATGACCTGCTGGATTCTAAAGGTGTTCTCATTTTGAAAGCATAATAACTTAATCACTACCTAGTATGACTTTTAATTAGACTGTGTCCAACGAGAACACCCAGACTTCAAATGCTTCAATTTCCAAAAGTACCGATTACGTGCTCTTAAGTTGACAACAACAGCCACATAAATTATACTGTTTTGGAAAGAAGAAACACACAACAACTTTCCTGAATTATATACATACATACACATGTGCACATTGTTGTGGTTTACCATCTCTGATATGAAGAAGCATGCTTTACTCAAAAACATAAGGGGAATTTAAAAGTTAACTTTGCCTTTGTTTGATGCCAAAATGTATACCCAGAAAATATAAAGCATTACTTCTCAAAACATACAGAGAAATAAAGCATCAGTCAACAATATGGGAGAAAGTACAATGCCTGCCTAAAAGTCAAAATGTGAACTGGCATGAACTGAATGCATTTTTCTTGTGTTTATTAACTCAAATTAGAGTTGAATATATGATTCTCTAGTTTTCTGCAAAGGAACTGTGATTCTGTTATACTGTAACAGCATATGCTGCAAAACATTTATGATTTATTAATCTTGTGACAGTATATTTTTAGCATCTTCCTGGTGAGAGTGCATTTAATTTAGAAAATAGCAAATGACTAATGCATGTGACCACATTATCATACGGAGGCTCTGATCACAGACTTAATCAATCAGCGGCGTACACAAATCACATTGCTACTCTGTGATCACATTATGTTGCTGCAAGCCCAGCTGCTCTCCTCTCCTTACACCTGTCCCATAACTCTAACGGCACACCGAGTGTGTTGGGGCAGCTTCTATTCTCAGCGGCCATTGTTTCTCCCTGTTTAGACAGGATGTTAACAGTAAGTGACAGGAAAAACAGAAGTAGACAGGGAATCATGTGATTTATAGTTTTCTGTATAGTAAAGTGAACAAATATATGACTGCCACTTTTCTATATTTAACACAATACCAACATGAGGACAGGGTCACATAGATTATTGTTTTGACTTGATGTATAATGTTAAATTTATGGCTACCTTTCAATCTTTTTTTTTTGAGCTTTTTTCAGCTTTACCTCAGTTTGAGATTAAATTGATGGAAAGACTGAAACAATCATTTGGGCTGTTTATTAATGTTTTGAGGTAACAAAAGTACAGAGAAAAGGTGTGGGATGAGTTTTTAAGTCTCATTAAGTTAAATATTAAAACACAAAAACCAGAACAAAAAATAGACAATGTTGGCAGAGCACAAAAAACAATCACAATCAATACAACAAAGAAACAAACATATCTCCAGGTCATTTCACCTATTTTTTATGAAATATAGAGAAAACCCCCCACAAATGTTCAATATAATAAATTTCCATTTTAGATATTTATTCATGTATTACTGTGTTAAACGTTTGTATGGCACCCTACTTCCACTGATTACTGTTTTCATTCCTGTTTGGGCCAGCCACCTCTTCAGCCACCTCTTATGAAATATAACCCATCATTACCAAAATATTTCTGAGCAACCTTCTGCTGGTCCATAATATTTATTGCTGTCATTTAATTGCATTTTCTTTGAGTAAAATATCAGTAGATCAGTAGTTAAATTGAGAACAAAGAATTAACAAATTGCTGCACAGTTGAAAAAAAAAAAACATCTACTGTAATTGGAAATTATTCATTTTATGACTCAAAATAAAGAAATGATATTCATTCATACAAATATCTAAAATCTGATCAACCTGAAATCAGTTTATGTTATGTTATATTTATGCATTTGACAGACAGATTATTGCAAAATGACACACAAATCAGAATGTAACAATGCAATTAACATTAAAATCTAACATTGTGCTATTTATATTACAACAGTTAATCTGTACAGGACTGAATACGAAAACATCATGAATTTCTACAGACTTTTTTTTTTGTGTTTGTAAAACAGTTTAGATGGGTTCAAATAAAAGAGTACAACACTGTTCTGGATACAGATGGCAGCATTGTTTGGATATATCACTCCTATTAATTTTATCAATATTATGTCTAAGAAATAACAAGGCATGTAAATTAGTTGACGTTTTGTGTCAAGCATTAGATTGTTATTGGTAGCTGTGTCTGAGGATGCAGAGAAGCATGTAAAAATTGTGAATCCACTATCTATATGCCTAAAGGAACTCCCTTTCAAATTATTAGCTTCAAACATGTAGCTGAAGGTTGAGTCAGCAGGACACAACAGTAACAGATGACCAGCCTAAAAATGAGAACTGCTGGAGGCAGACGTCCTGCTATGAATTAGGGTAAAAAACACAGAGAAGTGAACATCAGCTGACTGCTCAGTCCCGTTCAGTGAGATACCAGCTACTGCATCCCAGTAGCTGGTTGGGGTACTTGCCCTGGTGTTGGGCTGCACCACATTAGAAAATGATGCAATGGTGATATTTGTACAAATTGTAATGACGATATCAGTTCTGATGATTCCACATTTTCCTCAGTCCTCTTTTTTTCTGACTGTGCTTCCAAGTCTGTCACCATCATCCTGGGCACTGTGATCTATGTAAGCATCTGCATAAGTCCTGCTTAACCAAATATGCTGAATATCTGATTGGCATGCAAATTTTCATACTTGGAATATCGTGGCATACAGTTACTGCATTCCAAGCATCCTTTGCAAATTAATAGTGTGTACTCTGATATTACGATGACAATATGGTTGTGATGTATTGTGCAGCCCTACCCTGGTGTAGCATTATCACCTGCAGTAGCTTATGGGTAAACATCCAAGTACCAGCAGTTTCTATCTGTGTTATTTTGCTCAGCATCGGTTTATCATAGGTCAGACTGGTAACAGCCTGCCATTATACATTACTATCACCTTCTAAATAGTGTACATGTAGTTTCTTTTCCACCTAACTGTAGGTATGATAAAATTTTGTTTTTCTTTTTAACCTGGTCTTTCCTACCAGTTCTCCCACTCCATCCTTCTCTATCTCAACAGTGCAATAGGACTGTTTGGTGATTCAGCTCAAGACCAACTGAAATAATACAAGTTCTTTTGGTCTTTTTCTTAATGCAAACATGTATAATCTAGAATTTATTATGTATATATTGCAGCAAAAGTGGCAAGATTTGAATTTCTGGTCCTGTTCTCTGCTTTGATATATGTTAATCTGATAACTATGTTTTCTAGTGTGTGTTTGAGACTCCTCAGTTGTATCTGTGGTCTGTGTGTAATTTATAGAGCAGTTGGTGTTTGCTGGGTTTATTTTCTCCTTGTGTCTGTCATTTTTTCCTAATGATGAATGTTTTTTTGTTATTTTTCCTACCTTACACAGCGCTGAGTGTCTGCCTTCTATTGACCGCATGCCTTTAAATTAATAAGCAAGCACTTGATGTGCAGAGTTCCTGTCAACAACAGTTTCCTTCAGGCCCAGCTACACACAAATACACCATGCTAACACAATCATAGACTCTCACTAAGACCTAATACTAATTTTACTTGTCAGAGCTTCACCTGACAAACTGCATGCCTGGCTGCTCTTAATTTAGTGTTTACTATAAATAGAAAAGTGTTGACCCTCTGTGTTTGCCAGATAATAAATGTTCCTGCTAAGGAAAATCATTTCTGACTTGCTTGTCCTGTCTGCCTTTTACATTTCCACAGCCTCCAATTAAGGATGTTACCTCAATGACCCTCTCCCTCTTTTTCTTTTTACATTTCAGACATGCATTCTTTCACCATAATGTCTTTTTTGACAACATTAAAATAACTGTTATTTTGATTTAAAAAGAAACCTGCATTGAGGTCCACAGATTAAGCCAAACCTGCTTCAGATTTCACTAATATTTATACAAAATGTAGACTTTTGAAAAAAATATACAAAGCAAAAAGCTTTGAAAAACAGTAAACCTGAAAGATATCCAGTCGCAGCATGTTCCAGTACTTCACAAGATCAGATGAAGATGCAGATGGTAATTACATTTGGAATTGGTCATTTAACTGTTTTTATTTATATATTTTTTTAGACTTTGAACAAAAACAATAAAAGCTCTGTACATTAGATAGAGACCAGAATAATAGAGACACATCTATGTGGCAACACCAAACATTTGTGCACAAACCATGTAGACATTAAGCACTTTACAAATCAAAGACGTATGGATATGATCAAAAATACTAACATCCATACCTGCTTATCTTTGTAGGGATGAGGGGGGCTGGTGCCTATCTCCAGCGGTCATTAGACAAGAGGTGGGGCACACCCTGGACAGGTCGCCTGTCCATCACAGGGCAACACAGAAACACACAGAACAAACAACCATCTACACTCACACCTGAGGGCAAAATAGCAACACAATAACCTAACATTCATATCGTTGGACTGTGGGAGGAAGTCAAAGTACACATGTATGGAGAGAAAATGCAAATTCCAGGCAGAAAAAGCCCAGGCTGGTATTCGAACTTGGAGGCTTCTTGCTGCAAGGCAACAGTGCTAAACACTGTCCCTCCGTGCAGCCCCAAAATTTGTCATTGTAGAGATAACACTTCAAATAACAGCAATTACCAAAAAGATTAGCCATGCCAGTCATGATCAAATGCCTTTGTTGCAATTTCATACATGGAAGGCCTCCAAAATAATGTATTGTATAAAAGATTACTGTGAAAGAAATCTTCACAGTAAGAAATCTTCTCAGGAAATGTGCAGAGAATTACCTTCAATAGAGTCGCCATAAACTGAGGCAAAGTGAGAACAATCGCAGAATAACACCAGTGTTTCAATTATCTTCACACCGGGGACTCCCTCAGTTTGTCTCTCGAGCTTCACAGACTGGCTGCTGCTTTAGCACAGAAATCAGAGCAAGTAGGGACAGGAAACATCAAACGATCCATCTTTTTTTTAAATTAAGACAATTAAGAAAGCATTACGCAAGTGTTTTAAAGCTTACGCTCTTACAGAGAAGGCCAGCATTGTCTGTTAGAGGTTAACAACAAACCGCTGTTTATAACATTTCTCTGAACTGTGTGCATACACTGACCTGAAGTTAGACATATTTACATAGGTACTAGAAGGTAGTAATTTGTTCTCTGCACTGGACTGTTTTACTAATCCAGTCCCCTCCCATTCCCGCTAAATTTCTGAGCCATTATTACGTCCTCCTACAGAGTGTGTCTTCTAATCCTGCCTGCAGCTGACAAATTTTAGACTCTTCCTACATTAGTTTCTTACTTTTTTGGGGCCAAATATGTTAATTTTATGCTTCACTGATGATAAAAACAGGGAAATTTGCTCAAATGTCATGCCTTGCTTCCCCTATGAATAAATACCTTAAAAAACACAAGACTGAGCTGTTGAATTTTGACTGCCTTCTACTACCCTCAAAAACATTAAAATTACTCATCATAAAGTTATGTTCTTCGCCACACAAATATTCTGTTGCTGGGAGGTTTTGTATTGTCTGAATAGGTTTGTTTTGTGGGCAGACATCAGGTCAGGTTTTTTGCTAAATGAAACGTCCTCAGGTTACAACTATTAGGGCTAATTTTCAAGAATAAAAAAAAAATATATATATATAGACATTAATTCTTTCATGATGGCTTCACTATGTATAATTTATTTAAACACCTAATAAAACAACAAAAGCATGCAACTGTAGCATCTTTCAAATGATTTTCACGGATGCAACATTCAACATTCTCAATTATTACTGGTTGGGGAGAGAAGAACAGAAGCTTAATTTAAGATTACAACCTAGTGGTTTAATTTTCAAACAGTGGTTAAGCTTTGAAACAATTAAAAGTGGTCCCGACTCCAAGTAAATATTTAAAATTTAAAGCAGCATAATAAATTAAACCAGACATGTCCCAAAAGAGACCTGCAGAGTGGATCAGTTGTTAAAAGGTCCTGGGTTTGAATCCTGGGTGGGGTTCTTCTGCCTGGAGTTTGCATGTTTTTCCAGTGCATGCATGGGTTATCTCCTTGTTGTTGTCATTATTGTGTCAGAAATCTAACATGTCATGTTTAAAAACCTGTTACAATTTACGTTTTGCTGGAAAGCTGCTGGTGATATAGATGTTGTGATATTATCCAAGGCAGCAGAAGAAGGGCACAATGAAAGACATAAAGTAAAGAAAGAGACAAGCAAGGAAAGACAGAATGAAAACACTAGAAAGGACACAAGGTGGCAATAGAGGTACGATATGAAGGAAGGAAGAAGTAAGCAAGGAAGGAAGGAAAAAGGACACATGGAAGGAAATGAAGGAAACAATGATATAAGAAAGCAAAGAAAGATAGAAGCTGAAAAGGTAGGAGGGTGGGAGTCAAGGAAGGGGCGGATGTAGGATACAATGAAGGAAAGACAAAAAAGGGACATGGGGCACAAGAAAAAAAGGGACGAGGGAAAGGTGAGACTTGAGGAGGGAAAAAAGAAAAGGCACATTAAAGAAATAAATGATAGAAAGAGAAAAATGAGAAAAGGGAAGAATGAAAAAAATAGGAAAGGATATAATGCAGGCAGGGATGGAGGGAGGGAGGACACAAGAAAATTTTAAAAGGCTGAAAGAAAGCAGGGATGGAAGGGCTTATGATCTAGACAATTAGATGGGGAATTTATCTTGAAAATACAAATATTTAACATCCTCCGTTTTTGTTGTTGTTGCTTTTTTCATACTTGCTCACATCTAGAAACTATTGAAATTAAATTTCTGCCTGTTTCAGACTGCATAGAAATTCTGTATCTGATAAGTAAGGTTTGTATATTTTTATTTAGTGAACTGGACATGATCTTTATGTGGAAGCGTCATCTTTACTGGAGAAAAATTGGCAGTTCCAGCATCAGGAAATCAAATTGAAGGAATGATTAAGAAATGCATCTGGACTCTATGTAAATTATAAATGTTTAAAAAAAACACAAACAAAATCATGTAAGGGCCTTATGAGAAAATTTCTAAATTTAAAGGGTGCTTCATTGTCCACCAGCGATCACAGTTAGTATCAGTAGTTTTAATTAAGTAACATTTAACTTTACCTGATGTAAACAAAGTTTAAATAGCTTAGGATGTACTATATGACTGTGCAACATAAAACACTAATTTATTTTCTGCTGACAGAGTGAAGTAATGGATAACCCAATTAAATAACATCATAAATCTCAAAACCATTGGCACAATCAAAATGAAACATTTGTGCTACAGAATACAACTCTGGCTGTCACGACTGCAGCTTTCTGGCGTGATTTTTTTCTCTACAGCACTTCACTTTCATCGCCTCTGGTGGTCTAATGATAAAGAGTAGGTGAAACTCCTTTGCTGTCTTGTCATGTTGTTTTTTGAGTTTTCTAAAAAAAACATTGAGATGAATCTGTTTCGTGAAATCATTGTGGAAGTAATCAAAGCAATATAGGCAGGTCACCAAAGCCCTAAATGAACTCTTCAGGAATTCAAAGGAAAATACAGCCTTAGATGATGATCATGATAATGATGTGTTCTGTCATCTATTCTGTCATTCTATTTCTGCATCAGCACCAAACTGCACATTATGTAATTTGCACTAATCAAGGTGACTCTACTATGAAATACTTGTTCTTTAATTAAATTGCCAAGGAACTGTACATTTAGCTATTTGTCCTCGAGCTCTGCATTTAAAGTAACTTAGAAAAACACATAGAAACCTCATTATTGCTTTATTGGTTTGCAATTTCCTTGTGGTTAAAGAGCTGAAGCAAATCCCCATGGATGCACACTTAGTGAGCTTAGGAGTGTTTTTGAGAAGGGACAAAGAGTGCATGGTCGTCTGTTTTTGCAAGCAGGTGCATATTTGCTATCTGCCAACATTGATAGATCATAACTGTTCATTTGCCAAGTCACTGACATATCAATAGATTAAGCTGACTTGCATTACAGTCATTACGACAACAGATGTAACTGTTTTTGTCTGGCTGTGGAGTGCTTCTTTGTGTTTCATTACTAGTGGAGCAAAGACGGTGCCTCAAGACATGAAGTGATGAAGGAGCATGCTGTTAATTAGAAACATCAAATTCCCAGAAACCACAAAAAAGGGGCCAACGATCAATAGACCTCAAAGCAAGCTGGTAAATTGTCTGATTAAAAGCAACTAGACATACATTTTATCTTGACTTATTATACCAACTCTGTCACTGTGATGTATAACATGATAAATTTTACAAACCTTTGCATCGAAGTTTCATCAAAGCTCATTAATTCTACCATCTGTTATGTTGGTCTGTCTTACCAAAAATCCTGACTGGTTATAAAATGTCCCAAAGCACACACGTAATACATATTAATTATTAGAAAGAATAACAACAGGAAATGCGGGAGCCAATACCTTCTTTAAAAAGATTCCCCTAATATGACCAGGTTTATGCTTTAATTTACCATTCTAAATCAGTTTTCCAACACAAGGCCTACATGGAAGTCAACTGGAGAAGCACAGTAGCCATAGAATGTATTCAACACTTGTGTCGGTTTCATCAAGATGTTTAACCTGTAACATTTACAGTGCCATGCAAATTTCCCATTTTATTTTTGACATTTAGTCAAATTACAACTACACATCTCAATGTATTTTCTTCGGACAAAAATGATAAGAAAATGGTGTAAGGTTTTCCCTTTTTTTTACTAATAAAATCTGGAAACTATGACATGCACTTGTGTTCAGCCCCTTTGACTCTGATACCTCTAAATAAAATCCAGTTGCCTGATGAGCATATAGAGTCCACCTCTGTATAACTTAATCTCAGTATGAACACCGCTGTTCTGTGAAACCCCTAAGATTTGGTGGAGACCAAAGGAAACAGCAGTCAGCTCTGGGATAAACTTGGGAAGAAGTCATAAAATAGTACCACAATATTTTGGAAACGCAGCGCAATGTTCAGTCCATTGTCTGAAAATGGAACCAGTATGTCACAACTTCAAGCCAACCAAGAAATGGCCGCCCACCTAAACTAGGAGGTTATGCAAGGAGACCATAATTAAACAAACAGCTAAGAGGGCCACAATTATTCTGGAGGAGCTGCAGAGGTCCAGAGCTCAGTTGTGAAAATGTGTCTACAGGAAAACTATTAGTCTTGCATGCCACAAATCTGCATTTGTGGTATTGTCATATAAAATCCCTTTAAAATATGTTTATGGTTGTAACAAGTTCAAATGCTGTGTCAGGTACTGAATGTTATAGGAGGCCATCAGCACTGTGAAACCCGAAATGGTAACACTGCCATTTCTACCCCGGAACCACTAAACCATCACACTAGTGGCTCGACTCACATGAATCAAGGTGCAAATAGAGGTCAAACAACCCAGGGAGGCACGTCGAGAGCTGCATTATATGACAGTGTTATAGTTGATGACAGAGGGCACCACTTCAATTTAGTAATTGCAGCAGATTAACACAGATGACTTCTTGCAATCTGCTTGTTAGTGATTTATTACAGGTCCACAACTACTACTGCCTGAAAGGGGTGTTCCATGTGCATATAAAGATGTTGCACATCATAGATAGATAGATAGATAGATAGATAGATAGATAGATAGATAGATAGATAGATAGATAGATAGATAGATAGATAGATAGATAGATAGATAGATAGATAGATAGATAGATAGATAGATAGATAGATAGATAGATAGATAGATAGATAGATAGATAGATAGATAGATAGATAGATAGATAGATAGATAGATAGATAGATCTTAAATGTAAACTGAGAAACAGCAACCCCGCGATTGCAACCTGACTGCAAGTCTATTGTAGCAGCTCTGGTGCAAAACACCGAAAAAACGCATAGCAGGCAACTTTACAACAATCTTTTTAGTGATAAAAATGCACATCAGGGAACAAATCTACAGTTGTAAGGTTTTTGGGCACAGATTAAAACTGAAAGAGTGAAACCCAGCAGAAAGAGCAGGATGTACAACAGCGAAAATGATTGAAAACTTCACCTACCTCCTCTACTGTCAGAGGCATGCAGATGCGGTACTCCTTCATCAACATTGTCCCCGCACAGAAGGTGATGGCAACTAGGAAGAAGCTGCGGATGGATGAGTTGGAAAATCTCCACAATAAAATCTAAGAAAATCGGGAATAATCACCAAATCCCGCTTCACTTCTTCATCAGCAGCAGTTCCGCAGTGGAGATTTCTTCAAGAGATTCCTTCAAAACATGCAAAACCCTCCACCGGTTCTCTAAACTAATCCATTAAAAATCCGGTAACGCAAAAAGCGCACCAACAGCAAACTCCGAAATAAGTCCCTCACAACGGGCTTTTCGCTTAAGTCCAGGAGTACAACTGAGCACTTCCAGATAAATAAATCTTCACTGTACCGTAAGGAAGTGTATCAGCATATCTGCTTCTCTTTAGTTTTCCGTCCGGAGATGCGCGACGCAGAACAGCAGCAGCAGTTCTGTGAAGCGGAGGAGCGCGCAGCGGCTGAGTGGACCAGCAACAAATAAACGCATATGAATGACCCCTGCAGTCGAAATATACAGCAACAGCATGAGATAACCGTAAGAATGTCAAATGACTGCATTGCTTTGGAGCAATGACAGATAAAAATGTGTGCCTCAGTATCGTTAGATAATTCCTTAGTTTGTTTTTAATTTATTATCCGAATTAGCTGTTACTATGCCCACCATCGGTACTTAAATGTCAAAGTGTGCAGTATTGCTAAGGTATTTTTTATAATTATATGCTAGAATTCTGTTTTCTACCCCAAAACTATATACACTACCTGTCAAACGTTTTAGATACACTTTCTCACTTAGTGGGTCTCTTTATTTTTGTAACTATTTAAATTGTAGATTCTCACCAAAGGTAACAAAACTATGAATGAACAAACATGGGATTATGTAGCAAACAAAAAGTGTAAAAAATAACTCTGAACATTTTTATATTTTAGATTCTATCAAATAGCCACCCTTTGTTCTGATTACTCCTTGGCTCTCTTGCCATTCTCTCCATGAGCTTCATGAGGTGGTCACCTGGAATGGTTTTCTAATAAGTCTTGAAAGAACTTCCCAGAGGTTCATTGAGAGACGGCCAAAGATCAATATTTCAGTCATCACAGCAAAGGGCGGCTACTTTAAGTAATCTAAAATATAAAATGAATTTAAAGTTGTTTTACAATTTTTCGTTTGCTACGTCATTCCTTATGATTTCATTCACTGTTTTGATGTCTTCACTCAGAATCTACATACAATGGAAATAGTCATAAACTTAAAGAAAACCATTAAATGAGAAAGGCGTTATAAAACTTTTGACAGGTAGTGTGTATGTTGCTCAACTTATCTACTGGGTAATTCACAGTAAGTCCTTTTGAATGTATCATCAGTGTTGCTCGTCTGCCAGCACCGTGGTTCTGACTGTGGTTCTGATCCTGGACTAATTGTAGTCCTGGTACTGGCCTTGGTTCTGAAATGTAGCTAACCATGGTGCTGAACTTTAGCTGTGTACGACTTTTCTTGGTAGAAAGCCTGAAAAAAAGTTTTAACGTAATTCTCTATTTTTTCTTTTATAGGATATTTTTAGAACAACTTTAAGGACTTCATTTAGAGATTTTTTGTAATAATTTTAATAACATTTTAATGGAAGATTCATCTGTTCCCTTCTGATTACTACAAACTGAAGAGCTGAGTTTAGTATGACTCCTTGATTTTCAGCTTTGTGTTTTATTGTAGTAATGTGTGCTTTATTTAACCATTTACAAGTATAAATTTTTACCCAGTACAAAACATCAAAGGTCTATAAACTATAAGCAAAACTAAAACAATTTATATGATATGTTCAGCAAATAGTCAAATAAATCATATTTCCAAAACAAAATCTTTCAGATATTTGATTACTTAGGATGTTCATTATTTATTTAAGCTTATATGAAACATATTATTTTGTGTTTACATAAGTCTGTATTTCTCGTTACTTTGTGAATAATTTTCTGTGTGGCTGTAGTTGTCTCCCTGATTCTTGTTGGTTTTTTATTAGATCTCCTTAATTTTTTACCCTCCCTCACTTCTCAGATTCTCGATCAGGCCCACAGCTGCAGCCTTTTAGTAATCCCATACCTGTTTCCACTACAGTAATCACTCCTCCAAGTATTTATATATATACATTTATATACTTGGAGGAGTGGACCCACACTCTGCTGTGTCCTCCTCTTATTAATCTCATGGTTGTTTATTTATGCCTCCCTTAGTTCTTGATTATATAAATTTTTGGTCTTACGGATTATGCACTTTTTCACACCAGGTTGCTTTGGACAGCTTTTTCCTCTTTATGCATAAAATAATTTACTCAGGTTATCTTTGTTAGATGTACACATTTGTTACATAATCTGAACCATTTAAGTCAGTCAGTCATTCATCTTCTATACCACTTCTTCCATAGTGGGTCGCAGGGAGGCTGGTGCCTATCTCCAGCAGTCTAGGGGCGGGAGGTGGGGTAGACCCTGGACAGGTTGCCGGTCCATCGCAGGGCAACACACAAACACTCATTCACACACCTAAGGGCAATTTAGAGAGACCAATTAACCTACACGTCTTTGAGCTGGGGGAGGTGAGAACCCACGCATGCGCAGTGAGAACATGCACACTCCATGCAAAAAGACCCCCGGCCGGGAGTCAAACCGTCAACAGTGCTACCAAATGCGCCACCATGAAGCCCTGAACCATTTAAGTGTGACAGAAAATCTGCAAAAGTGCAGATAATGGGAACTTACAGCACAGTATGCAGTGTTTTTAAAGAAATTAATAGCTCTGAAGAACAATATGTGTTTTTTTTTGTGTTTGTTTTAAATAAACTGAACAGATCAATTAAAAATGATCCAATCAAGACAATTAAGAGTCTCTGATGAGTGCTTGTAAACGTTCTTGTTTAGGGCTGAATGTTAGATTGGTTATGCTTTTTTTCGGTGGAAAATAACCTGAAACTGCAATGCTAAAAAACATAATCTGCAGATTATCATTGCATGTGTTGCAGATCGAGGTGATCAGTTTAACAGCATTTACAGAGAACTGGATTATAATTAAACTGTTCTCAGGGGGATATTTTTTAAACCAATATTGCTAGAAGAGTTGCAGTGCTACGTGTCATCCGTTAGGTGTCACTAGAGATATTTAAATCCAAATGGCATAGCAGCATATACAGGTCATTGTCTTTAAGGAACAAAAACAGATGTTTTTTACTAAAGGGGGCTTACAGCAGCATGTGTTTTTTTTATTTTTATGATGCAGCTTTATTGCATTCTCAGAAGTGCTCTCTGGAGAGAAAAAAACATACCATATGATGAATTTTTTTTCATCATTTTTTTCTGTGTCTTCAACTATAAAAGATGGAGAATACATAAAAAACAGGTTCAGGAATTCATAGAAAAGTTGTTTATTTTGCCACATAACTTTACATTCATGTATTTATTTTTCAAATCCTTATGATTTGATATAAAAGCCCACAGCTTTACTAACTAAAACATTTAAAAGGTTAGTAAAAAACAAATTGGCAATAAATGCAAACCAGATCATGATTTTTATGTCAGTAACATTCATGAATATTAGTGAAATATTCTTGTTTGGAGATTAATTTAACAATACGTAATCCTGCACAGGTCCACTGAAATGATGGCCACACATCACAGTTTTTTTTCTGTGTAGTTCTTTTAATCATTGAGCACCATTTAAACTGGGAAGATAAAAGACATGTAAACTCCAACATCTTAATCTGTGTAGTATCGGGGGCTGGTGCCAATCTCCAGATGTCATTGGGTGAGAGGCAGTATACACACCAGACAGGTTACCAGACACACTGAACAAACATCACTGAACAAACAACTATGCATACACATGTTCAGACCTATAATATACACAGTTGCAGTGTGTGAGAATTAACATAAATCTTATGTTTTTGGACTGTGGGAGGAAGGCGGTGAACCTGGAAAAAGACCATGCAAACTCCATGAAGAGTATGCAAAATACAATATAGAAAGACTACAAGATGGCCCTGGACTCAAATATCACATTTCTTTTTAAGCCTTGTGCTCATGTCCACAGTAAAAAAGCCACAAAATAACTTAAATGCACAGATACACAAACAAAGAAGAATATGGGATATATTGCCATTGTAAAGATATATAAACATCATTATAAACAGATACAGGGATTGTGTGCCATATTTGGTATTACAATCCATAATGCAACCCTGGGTCTTTTAAGTTAAATTTGGTCATATAAGATACTTCCATATGAAGAAAGTTTTTAATTTACTCAAGCATATTTATTTAGTTATATCAAAGGCGTTTCAACTATGTGAATATGTATATGTATATTTTTCCAAATATGACTTTTTAATCTTTGTCCTTCAAAAACATGTTTTCATCACAGTGTAGAAATTAAATTTGTCTGGAGGTTCCATCAACAGGACAAACTTATTTAAATAAAGGGGGCAGTTTGGCCGTTTGTATTAACTGCATCACAGCAGAGATACATCTGACACATGCAGGAACCCAAGTCTGTAGAGTTGGAGTTTGTCAACCCTGTCTTGTTCTTTAAAGACAACAGTTCATATTTCTGAACTCAAGAGGGCGCTTTGCACACAAACTTATTGTGAATTTGCATTTTTTTTACACCTCTGATATCAGACCAGGAAGGTAATTAAGCAATCCACTCATATAATCTAGAAACATATGAACATTCCCTCCTCTATCATTTAGTAATGTCATAGTTTTTCAGTTATTTGTAAAAAATAAAATTCACAAAACCAGTTCCTTGCATTGCTGATAATCAGAAAAATAAGAGGGAAGTCAGATGAATATATAGAACAAGCATTGGATTGTTTTAGCACAGGTATGTTCAGCATTTATCTGAACATTTTCATGACTCTTTTTAAACAAGTCACATAGCTAGTAATGCAGTGCTGTCTTTTTGTCTTCTTTATGTAATATGTTGAACAGTAGGCATCAGCTTGTGCTTTTGTTCTCCACTATCGGTTATCATTACCTCATTAGTATGCCTGGATGATTTCAGTTGTACTCAAACTGCTATGTGAGAGAAACAAAGTGAGGATTTTCTTGTGCAAGCAGGTGGGATTTAATGTTACTAAACCCAGAATATTTGTACAACCATAGCTTACATGTGCATAGCCACACATTTAGTTGCACACACACATTACAGCTTGGTTAAAATGCCAGACGATTAACAATTGGAAAGAAGGGCTGCAAGTAGCAGTGTGAAAGTGCTTTACCTTTTCTATGCTATGTTCTAAAAATGAAACACACACACGCGCACACACGCACACACACACACACACACACACACACACACACACACACTCACACACTTTCTTAGACAAATTAGAATAACGAGTGATTTTGGCTTTTGAACAACAACAAACCTGCCTACTGCACCTCTAAAATTGGATTTAAGAGGAAAATCATTTAACATTATGCTCCTGAGTTTATAATGTCAAACAGATGAGACGTGCCACAATTAGGCAGAAACACAAACTCAATCTCACACACACACACACACACACACACACACACACACACACACACACACACACACACATACCAAACTCTGTTTATTCTAGCCAATATCAGAGAGCTGGCAGTGAGGAGAAACTGTTGCTAAGAGACCCGGCTTCCTCGCCTCTTGCCGTTCAACATCATTTGCTGGCCTTTACAGTCACTTTTCTAACCACTCAGCCCGGATTGTACGATGTTCCTGTGGAGGAAAAAAAAGGGGTGTACCTCTCTGCTCTGACGAGGTGTTTCCTGTAACCAAAAATAAAATGTTTTATTGAAGCCACAAGTTTCGGAAAGAAAATAGGTGTGTGTGTCAGCAGCAGTTTAAAGACCAGATTAACACCAGGTGAACAAACTGGGGGAGGGCCTGGGGTTGGCAAATGGAAGTCTCCGTTTTACTCCTAATAGTGTATTTATTGCTTGATTCAAAATGCTGCAGCAATAGTTCTGATGAAAATTAAAAAGAGAGATCATATGTCTCCTATTTTAGCTTCCCTTCTTTGGCTCCCTGTTAAATCCAGAATAGAATTTAAAATTCTCCTCCTCACATATAAAGCCCTTAATGATCTAGCTCATCATACATCAGAGATATGATTGTTCCATATGTTCCTAACAGAGCACTTCGTTCTCAGACTGCAGGTTTACTGGTGGTTCCTAGAGTCTCTAGAAGTAGAATGGGAGGCAGATCCTTTAGTTATCAGGCTCCTCTCCTGTGGAACCAGCTCCCAGTTTTAGTGAGGCAGACACCCAGGCTACTTTTAAGGCTAGGCTTAAAACTTTCCTTTTTGATAAAGCTTATAGTTAGAGTGGCTTAGTTTATCAGGGAGGGAGCCTTCCTCCCTCCCTGTTGGGTGGAGTAAGGGGAAGTCAGGTTTAGCCTAAACCGGCTCAGTTATGGTTGAGGTGCAAACAGAGCCTCCATTTCTGCTACCTGTGTGACCCCTTCTCTTTTCTGATGGTTGTGATCAGTCTCACAGAGAGAGGTATCTCAATCCTTGTGGTTTTTAGTATAACAATGACCATCAGTGGGACCCTTTGTCTTGAGACGACATTGTTGTAAATAAGCGCCGTTTAACTAAATAATCTGAACTGAAACTATCTGTGTAGTTATGCTGCTATAGGCTTAGGCTGCTGGAGGACATAATGACCACTTTCACCCTCTTCGCTACATTCTCACACTACTCTCCAATTTTGCATTATTTGCTGTTATTTCAGCTTTTAACCTTGTTCTCTCTTTTCTCTTCATAGAAGCTACACCTGGCCTGGCTCTGTGTCTACCTGTGACACCTTTCTGGAGAGGGGATCGTCTAAGCTTCTGCTGGCAACAACTTAATGCTCACCTTCTACCGATGATCCACATGGCCCTGTCTTTTAGTGTTTAACCCTTTCTCTCTCCTAGACATGGCGATTGACTGAGCTTCTACTGTGACTAACTCTATGTGCTCTCTTTCAGACTCTAACCTTGAAAACTGGCTCAGAGTTTATCTGTTCTTTCTTTCTAGGTGAAACGACTAAAGGAGCTACATCCATTAACATTTACTTTTCCTTCCCATAGAAAGTACTCCTGGATCAGTGCTTCTTTGTTCTCTTTGTGTCTCTGCTCTGTTCTCTCAAACCCCCAGTCGGTCGTGGCAGATGGCCGCTCACACTGAGCCTGGTTGGAGGTTTCTTCCTGCTAAAAGGGAGTTTTTCCTCTCCACTGTCGCTACATGCATGCTCAGTATGAGGGATTGCTGCAAAGTCAATGCCAGTGACTGTCCACTGTCTATACATGCTCATTCAGGAGGGGTGAATGCTGCAAGTCACTGACTGGATGCAATCAGCTGGGTTTCCTTAGACAGAAAAACTTTTTATCCAATTTGAACAAATAACTGAATCTAACTGCACTGTTCAATGGTTACGATTAATTGGAATGTATGTACCTGACTGTTGTGAAGTGCCTTGAGACAACATGTGTTGTGAATTGGCGCTATATACTGTAAATAAACTGAATTGAATTGAATTGACTGATAGGACACAGTTTATCCATGCTTAAAATGCATCTGCTGCTTCTAAAACACAGTGAGTGCTTATACGCCACAGGATTTTGGTTTTATTAAAATCTGAGCAAGAGTTTATCTTCCAAAATCTTGATGGCAATTACTGAGCTTTTCATCTTTTATGTCCGTTTGATCAAAAGATGCCAATCATGACACTTTGGATTTGTTTTAGGCTTATCTAAAGCCTTTAAGCTTAACATATTCACTTACTGACAAAATTACACAGTTAATCCAATTTGAAAACCATATGTTGACAAACCATGACATGCTGTGAATCTTTGTATACTGCTTCAGAGCTGCTCCTTTAAATTGTCTGATTCTGGTCATGAACATACAGATATGCTAAGTGCATGGGTTTTATGTACTTAAATGATAGGCGAGGTGCTCTCTAGTGCCTGGACATGCAGTATTTGAATGGAAGTATCTGTCTGCGTTAGTCTCAGCCTCTACAGAGTGAATGATTGCAGCTGTTCTGCCAATGCAAATGGACTTGTGTGTGCAGTCCTCAAAAAGGCAACCGGCTTTGATGATGAAGGTAAATGTAGGTTGAGGGCTAAATTTTATAAAGCAAAGGTCAGCAGAATTACCACAATGAAAGGAAAACACAGAAAAACAAACTGCAGCGAATCATTTTAGGATTTCTAACACACACACCTTGCCTCACAGATGATTTCTGTTTAGGATGATTACAGTTATTTCAGTGTCCAACTAACAACAACAGCATAGCACAGCCACAAGTAGATATTTATACATATTCCTGGACATGGCTTGGAAGGCGTAAATGCTTTTCTGGAAAAAATAAAGAAGGGACCTTTGCAGAAAAGGTAAAGTTTTAATTCATGGGTAAACCAAGGTAAATATTTCCAACATTGTGATGAAAAAAGGCGTTTTGGAGGTAGATAATACATAAAACAGAAATGAGTTCAGCTGTCAAAATGTTACTTTCAGAATAAAGGATTCGCCACTTTGAAACTGTCTGAATAGAAAGTTTTCAGAATAATGCTTCCCATTATCAAAAAGGAAAACAAAATCCAAAATTGTTGAAAATAATCTTTGGGCAGGTATAAGACATACCTTTCAAAAAGCACACATTTCTCTATTAAAAAACTTTTTGTATTGGTCTGATGTAATATTCTTATCTTAAATGCCGTGTTTTCATTAGGCTGTAGGGAGAAAATCATTATTAACAGAAATAAAAGCTTGAAAACATCAGTTTGTGTGCAGTTAACCTATATAATGTGTTTCACTTAATGAGGCAAGTTACCAAAATAAATGAACTTTTCAACAATATTCCTATTTACCAAATGGGTCTGTAGATGAGAAAGGGATGGATCATGTAGGCTTGAAATTTAATCAAGATGTTTTGTAGCACTTATAGTGAAGAAGACAAAAGTGATGATAGAAAGTGCAAATTTAAAAAACAATCAACACCATCCTTCTGTCATGATCCACAGCTGTTTGTATTTTGGTTCACTTGTGTTTGTAGATAATTTTAGTGTTATTAGTGTCTCTCCATATTAGTTCATTCCTTTATGTTAAGTTTCTCAGTTCTTTGTTCTGTCCTGTTCTGTGGATTTTGGTTTAGATTTGTATGTTGGCATTAGTCCTTAGGTTTTGGTTAATTAGGTCCTCTAAGTTTCCATGTAGTTTCTCCTGGGCCCATTAGCCATCCTTCCCTCAGTTCCCTGCTTATATTCTCCCTTAGCTGCTCCTGACTGTTGATTATAGTCACCTTGTTTCTATGTCACAATCACTTCTCCACAGTATTTAATCTTCTTGGTTTCATTCTCTCACTGTTGGATTCTACTGCTGTCCCTGATGTCTGTCTGTAAGGTTTCCCTTTATTAGGTCCATCATTCAACCAGACATCATGCGTCTGCCGACGTCCTGTTGCCATTTGGTTTGTCAACAGCCTCCAAACACCTTCTATCTATAGTTATCACTGAATATGACCACAGCCTTAAAAAACATACTGGTCTATTAATAAAGGCAACCATTATCCCCTAGACTTCTTAACAACAGGAGTTACATTAAGAAGTGCAACTATAGTCATGTGAAAAAATCAGGACACCCCACTAACCATCATTGTTAGCTCTTCAACTAATAAGGCCTGGTTAAACTTTTTTAAATCTCTTACAAATACACTAAATGTGCCTTCAATTTGTGTAAGATATTTGAACAACAACCTAACACCTGGATGAGATACTCTGGCATAACAAATATTTTATAGTCTAAACTTATAAATTATGTCCTCCTCAGTTGAATATTTTTCACTATTTACAATAGAGGAACTTAAAGTCATGTCCGATATAGAGTAGGAAGAAGCATTAAGTCATGAATCTTTTCTTTTCCATCAAAAGTGTCCCAAATTTACCATTTTATATTGTTATGTATTATTGTTACAGGGCTGTTTCACTTAATGCTTTCTCCTTACATGGTTTCAGTTACCGTATTTTCTCTTTTTTTAGTTATTTGAAAACTCTTCTTTTTAAATTGTTCTTAGTCAGATCGTGGTTTTGGTTTCTTTTGGTTTTTTGCTTTCTACATCAAGCCAAGTCAAATTTTTGCCACAATCTACCTTTTCTTCCTTCAGCATATCTGATTAAACTCCCTGTCTTTGCTGTACATTTTAATTATTTCGGTAAAGCTCAATTCATATCCATTATTCACCAGCCTGAACAGCTCTGTCTGAATTTGGATCCTCCCTAAAGATACCTTATGAAGCTTCTCACGATGACACCAAGGTTTAGCAGCAAAAAGTGATGTAGACAGACTGCAGTTATCTCCAGACTTCACCTCACAGAATCCTTCAAATTGTTCTTTTGTGGATGTCATCGTTGCTCCTTCATGTCATTTCTCAGGTATAAACTGCCACCTCGCTGTTGTGCAACTGACAGCTTACCAGGGGAGTGTCTGGAGAGTGCTTTGAACCATGCTTTATGTTGTGTATGTTAATGTTCGTGTGTCTGGGGTTGGTGTGTGTGTGTGTGCTGTCTTTACGGAGTCAGTGCTGCTGTTCAAAATTTCACTTGTCTGTTTTTATCCACTGTACATTCACCCATTGTCTGTGCCTGCTTGTCCTTGTAAGGTCAGGAGGCAGGTTCCCGTCTTATGTAGTCATTGGGCGTGTCAGGGTATGACCTGGACAGGTCATCAATCCATCAGAGTGCATTACGGAGGCACAGAGGACAAACAACCATGCACACACAAACTCATACCAGAGGGCAACATAGAGTTATCAATTAACCTAATAGGCATGTTTTGCACTGTGGCAAGATGGAGGAGTATCTAGAGCTGGGATACCCAGCTCCAGTCATCGGGAGCTACTAACCTGCAACTTTTAGAAGAATCCCTACTCCACAACCCTGAATAAAATGAATAGCTTGTTGTCAGGGCTCTGCAAAGCTGAGTGAAGTGCTTATAAGGAAATTGAGTTGCAGGATAGTTGCTCTGAAGGACTGGAGCTGGTCACTGCTGATCTACAGAGAACCCATGCATACACAGGAAAAAAAAGGAAACTCCATGCAGAAAGACCCCTGGCAAGGATTTGGACCCAAGACCTACATTTGCTGCAAGACAACAGTGCTATAAACCAGCCAGTGGATTTAAATGTTTGAAATGATCAAACTGATTTTACTATCAGACAAAGATATTCCACCATTGCAAATACAGTACAGATACTGACCAGGGACATATAGAAACCAGTAAAACAAAAAATACAAACAGAAGCATGGTAATGACAATAAAGACAATGATGGTGGTGGCAATGATGTTGATGATGATGGTGGCATTGGTGATGATGTTGATGATAGGGCCTTGATTTTAAACATAGTTAAACAATACAGAACAATAAATAAACAAAAGTGCAAACTGCCAAATTTTGACAATATTAATAAGAAAACTAATTAGTCATAATTTGACTTCCTAATTATGACAATATTTAGAAATTAATTCTAATTAATACAGAGATTAATGAAGTGCAATCAGAGTTGCAAGAGGCTTCTTCTAGTTAAAGCTAAAGGGTGTTTTGGCCCAGGAGATTGAATGTCAGGATTATAAAATCTATGAAAAATCAGCACAATTTGAGATGTTTTCTGAAGGGTGGGTGTGTTGATTTGCAATGAATGCCATAGGAATAGAGCAAGGAACTTCAGTGCACTTATCCCCATCAGAAACAAGTATCGCAAACAATAGAAAGAAACTAAGGACCATAAAAATGCAACATCAACTACCTTTCATTGTTCTCGAGCGTGAGTAATTTACAAACACTCCGGTAACGAATGTGTCAACGCGTCTGCTCCCGTGCCTATCAATCATGGCTACCTTTTGGAGCGCAAGTTGATGCTTCAGTGTCAACACTTGTTTCCATGGATACGTCGGCGACCAATCTATGTCTCAGAAACCCATGTGCTGGTTAAAAATCAAAAGATGAATGGAGTGCTGGTGGTGATTGTTTATTGACCAGCATAACAATGAAGAAAAAACTGGGAAAGAGGTGGCCATTATGTGTCTTTACCCAGGTAATTTCAGTCTTCCCATTTCCCAATCTGGTGGGTCAGAGAGCCACTGAGGTGTCTTGCCTATTTCATTTGGAGCAGAAGATTGTCTCTTGCATAATGTATAATGAAATCTGGACTTATTACCAGTGGAGAGATATTGATGTGAAAAATATGGCATTCTTTTCCATCCTGGGACTCAGCTTGCATTTCTCCTGGAAGATTAAACGACAAACGCTCAATATCACAGCTATCAGGGTGTGATGTTTGAAAGGGTGGTGGAATGCATTCTGATATGTGTTTGTTTCCTCTGTTGCTGTGTCTGTGTTGTGTTGGTGGATGCATTGCATGTGTTTGCAGGCTTTTACAGAAAAAAATATTTTTGCTTCCTCATGGTGGAAGCAGGGATTTGTAAGTCTGGTGATCGTCTCCTCCTCACTGCCAAACTGCTGCTTCCATGTCACTATGGAGACACTGGTTGCTATACATCAACCAATCAGTGGAGAGTAAGGCATGTTAAAGATTTTTCTGTGTAAAGACTCTTTTAATCCTTTGTTTTTTGCTCATCAAAGTTTGTTGCTTCCTGTATCTGTTTCAATCCATCTCAATAGTGGACAAAAATTAATGAGGAAGATTAAACATCCCCGGCGAGTAAAAAAGGAGCCTTCTAATGAAAGTCTTAAAAGGTAAGATTAGTGCAGCAGTCTTGTTATTCCAAGACATTTTCTTGGTTGTTGGTTTGCATTCTTTCAAAATGCACTTGAATGAGTTTTTTCAAATATTCTCTCAGGAAAAAAAGAAATCCCTGGAAGCTTTAGCAGATGAGCTTCTCTCTTAATACATACATTTTCTCGTTAAGCAACACAAGGTAAATTGTAAAAATACATTATAGAAATTGAAACCTCTCAGACAGGAAAAACATACATCTAACTTAAAGCTTCCTCTTCTAGTGTGCACATAAAGTCTATCTGTGAACTGCGATAACACTGTCTTATCTGTCTGATACCCTCTTCTTCTTCACCTGCCAAAATCTTATGCTGTCCCATCTGTCTGTTACATCTTCTCTGCTGTCCAGTTCTGCTCATATCATGAATGCAAGAACAGAGTAGAGGGTGACACGGGAGTGGATTTTCTCTCCTGTCCCATCCCGCTCCCACAGAAAAATGTCTTGTCCCATCCCAATCCCAGGCCAGCATAACGAAAAAAATCCTGTCCCGTCCTACTCCTGGTAAATTGACTCCCACTCCCGTCCCGCTCCCATTCAGAACGACTCCCACTCCTGTGACTCTCCCATTTTTGTTTTCTTCATTTAGTCTTTTGGCAATTTCTTTGTTTGAAGGACCAGTTAGGTCCCTGTTTTTAGTTGTAGTAAAGGCCAGTTAAAGTTAAAAGAATAATAATGAAGAAATAATAAAATATCAAACAAGGAAACAGACCATGCCTTGAATAAACAAAATGTACATAGTTGTATTTTACTTATTTATTAAGTGATCGTTTCCTTTGAACAATGACATCACTTTTATGTTTCAAGTTGCTGGAACGAAAGAAAAATGCACCTAGCAAGAGAACTGTACTTGTTGAACAGAAGGGCAAAAAGGCAAAACCTTCACAATTTAGAAACTGTACCTCAATGGTTCACAGCCCTGGTCCTCAGGGACCCCTTCCCTGCAAGTTTTAGATGTGTGTCTGCTCGAGCACACCTGATTTAAATTCTGACATGACCTCCTATACAGGCATCAAGAATGGAGGGTCAAACTGGACAAAATTAATACAATAAAATCATCATTAAAGAAATAAATGTTGTGAATGTCCCATAAGTGAAGTAAATGTAACATGAAAGAAATGTAACATTAAATGTGCCATTAAATTAAAGGTACCATTTATTTATTTAATACATCATTAGAAACAATAAATGTACCATTATATCATGAAATGGACTATTATGCAATTAAATGTGCCACTGAATAATTAAGTATAATTTTAAAGACGACATGACGTAATTAGTGGTACACTTAATATTTAATGATGTATTAAATAAATTGTACATTTAATGGTACATTCAATTTTTTTCTATTTCACAACATATTTATTTAATATCTTCCCTTGATGAAGCCTTTCAACGAGGTCCGCGAGGGGACATGGGGGAATTTTTTCTCTTTTGTGTCCCCACGCAATAGTCTTTGCGTTATCTCGCAATACTTTGTGGGATAGTTTCCAAACCAGATAACTTCAAAAATGAAACAAACACTACACCCGTTTTGAGATTTATTGAGTTTTATTTTGAAATCAGCCTTAAATAAAATTATCTTCAAATCAGACTAAAAGACAGTTTTTATCCACAAGCTGTCAAACAAACTACTGAACAATAATACTGCATGAAACCACATCTGTGACACTTTATTTGCTTATTACTGCTGCATGATGTGTACTTTTTTTTGTACGCCATTAGTGTTTTTGTTTTTATCGTGATTTGAACGGTTCTTCTTATCCTAAGCATTTTATCGCATTGTTTACTGCGTGTTAACCTGCATATGACAAATAAACCATATTAATGCCATATCAGTGTTGTTTGTTTTATGAGCAGTTTGTCATCTGTGCTGTTGCTCCAAAATGCCGAACGCTAAAGTATTGCGTGGGGACGCAAAAGTAATAAATTTCCCCATGTCCCCTCACGGGCGTCCGTACCTTACCTCTTAAATCTTTAGAGCACATGCAGCCATTTTGTTGGTCAGATGAGACTTGACACATGATGGTACTTTTGGTTTGATGAATGAAGAGATGCAGGACTGATTTAATCCAGAATTTGTCTTACAAGTGTTCCTTAATCACTGGTGAACTTGATTACAACTAAACACGTTTTACAAGCAGCAGACTGCGTGTTAACACCGTTGCATTCAACTCTCCTGAAGTTCGGTAATATTTGCGACTTTCCTGTCAGCTCTATGAGTTTAATAGATAAGTCCTTACTTCTGACTTTACGTTGCAAATACAATTTTACCACGTCCAGTTCTCCACCTGCGTTTGTTCCCTCCATCCTGAACGCAGGTGGAAAACATCGATCAGAAGCACTGCACTGTTGGCTTCTGGGTCGTGTAGTTCATTTGATTCGCATTATAGTATAGGCTTCTTGGAAAAAAAACTACACAATAGCGGCATCGATTCAAGTTTTGTTTTCTTAAAGTTTATAACGAAGTCTCAGTTTTACATTTCCAAAGACAATTGATCCTAGTTTATTTTCCCTCCTATTGGTTAGTTCCCGCTCCCGTCTGCTCCCGTTCATTTTTTATCCTGTACCGTCCCAATCACGTGATCTTTACTGATGCTGTCTCCCGTCCCGCGGGATTCCCGTGGGAATCCCGTGACCCGTGGGACTCCCGAAAAAATGTCAGCCTCTAGAACAGAGTGACCAGAATCTAATTGTGAATGTATCAATTTGTGGTTTAATGCTCTGATGAGATGCTGAAAAAACATTGTTAATTAATATTCTTATATCAGACAATACTACAAATTCAAAATATACAGTTGTGTCTTCGAATGTATTTATAGAAAATCGTAACAGACAGACAGACAGACAGACAGACAGACAGATAGACAGATTTATCTGTCCAAGTGTTTTCAAAAGCCAGCTGAATTTGTTGTTAATATACAACATTGAATAGATTGTCTTTCTTTACATTATGAAGCATTAGCAGGCTGATATTATTAGCTGTTTACCTGCTGAATAGCAAAAACAAGCTAATGTCTTAGCAGTGTTGTGCAATTATAATAATTTGATTATGAATATTTATTAAAAATTATAATTACCAATCATAATTAAAAATGTTTCATTCCTGACCAAAATCACCCACAATGTTTAGATTTTCAAAATATACTATGAAATAGTGATTATTAGGGTACTAGCACTAAATCACCATGTCACAACTGTATTATCAGACAGTTAACCAAAAAAGGGGTAATATGAGCACAGGCCTTCGGACAGCAAATCACATTTACATAAAGATAAAAAAAAAACACTTTTCTTTATAATTGTGTGAATGTTTTCATTGAAATTTTCCACCTTACAGTCAAATATGCCAGGTAATGACATTATCCACTTGAAGCTAGTAACACTCTATAAACTGCAAAAAAAAAGAACAAATAATAATAACAATAACAATAGTAAAATTGAAGATTAATCAACTGATGAGTAATGAACAACTGGAAAATGAGAAATTGTCAAAGCTTTGGATCAAATGAGAATGTGAACATCATCACCAGAAATAACACTTAAGCATTAAATGATCACTACAGTCAATACCAGAAATGTATGGACAAATGTAGTGATGATAAGGTTAGCTCAGAGCTACTCAGAACACCAATGGCAAAGAGGGACCCAGCCTAACTCAACAAGCTAGTTAGCACCCAATGTGGCTAGGCTGTTAGAATGGTAAGCTGGCTTGTTTAAACCTGGTCCAAACAAAGGAAGAGCTGCATGCAGGATACAAGTGGGAGATGGAGTGAAATGGAAAAAGAAACAGGCCACCGAAAAATAAACAGTGCCCAAAGCACGGGAATGTTTCATTATCACAAAATAACTTCAAACAGTAAAAATCTGACTCAGTAGCTCACGTAAAAGCCGGTCGGTGGAACCCATGGTAACTTAAAAATAAACATTGAAAAACCCCATCACTCGGCTGAAGTTGCAGAGGAAGCGTCAGCTCTATGGTTGAAGCAAACTGTTCAAAGTCACATAAAACTATCAACAATGATGATCCTGGATGGTCCCATTTTCAACCTAAACTTCTGCCCAGACACATAGGCTTTTCTTGAAGAATGTCCTCTCGCCAGCAGGATCAACGTCGTCCCAATCTGGAATGGTAACTCTGGCCTGCACAAAAACGTGTCATCTTCTAGGTATACAGAGCTGCAAAACTGGGATTGCAAATTGCTATAACCAGCTCTTTTTCCGGGATAATTAATGTGAGTAAGATCAGCTGTGTACGCATACAGCTAGATCTTAAAACTTCGTTAAGCTTCCTTTGAGGGAAAAATTTCACCTCAATGAATGCTGGGAGGTGTAGTTTGATCAGTCCTTCTTTCCGGTAGATGATGGCCCAACACTTTTTTGACCCTGTGATTGGTTAAAGCTATTAACTTCTGTCTTAACCGCATATTACCCAGCATTTGGGTTGAAGAAATAACTCAAGAGATGCTTTACACTCACTGTATGACTTTCACATTACTGTATTTGTTTTTTGAGATTTTCTGAAGCAGTACAATGGAGTGGCTGTTAAATTAGCATTAGAGTTAGATGGGGTATTGTTTTCATATTCCTGTCAGGTATCTTCAGGTTCTTCAGTCAGTTTCATGTTTAATGTTTTTTCTTTCTATTCATATCACAATTTCCTATTGAGAGAACAAAACAGGCAATCCAGCTACAATGAGATCACTTTTGTTTACATTACTGTATGTGTCTCGCCATAGAAAAACCCCCAACTAAATGAAAGTCCATGAAATTAAATCTAAGACTGGTCCACTTATCAAATTGATGTTTTTAGCTCTAAACCCCCTTTATGGCCAGAAGTTGTTCACAGCCACCTCCCGGGAGGCTCAACAGGCCATTATAACCTGTGAATACCAAACAACAAATTCTGCACGAGGGAGACTGAGGCGATGATGACATCTTTCAGCAATATAGACAATGTTACCACACAAGCTTGCTGACCCATAGGAAGCTGAGTCCCCAGAATTTAAATGTGTTGGCTGGGGTTTCCTGCCAACTTTAATACCTCTTAACTGAACAACAGTTTGTCACAGGACAACCATAAACCTTTGGGAGTTTATGTGATATAGACCAACACAAAGACAAACATGGTTTTGAAATAAAAAAATAAAAAATTATATTAGTGTGGTTTCATATACATACATATGTATTCAGCTCCTTATAATCCAATACACCAGAATAAAATCCAATACCTACATATTAATAATTAACTATAATTATTATTAATTAACATACATACAAACCTATCTAGAAATGGTTGTCCATCTCATTTGAGCTTTTAATCTATTCATTTATCCACTTCTGTGCTAGAAAGGACAAAACAAATAAGAGAATCAGCTAAAAGTTTTATTTCTGTAGGTGATTCTATAGCAGCTGCAGTGATTTGCAGCTGAAGTGGAAGAATCTGTTGCTAGGATAGCAATTAGTTCTACATGCCACAAATTTTGCATTTATAGAAGAGACAAGAAGAAAGCCATTGTTAAGAGAATTTCCATTTAAGTTTTACCATTAACCATGTAAAAGGCACAGCAAACATGTGAAAGAAGATGCTCTAGTCAAAGAAAATTAACACTCCAGGTCACCCTAAACACATTGTCCCTATTCTGACACATGGCAGTGGCAGCAGTATGCTGTGGAAATGCCTTTTTTTGAGCAGCTGGTCAGAATTGATGGGAAGATGGGTGGAGCTAAATTAAGGACAATCCTGGAGGAAAACTTGTGAGAGGTTCACTCTCCTGCAGAACAATGACCCTAAACGTCTACTAAGAGCAATAATGCAATGGTTTAGATAAAACCATATTCATGTGTTGGAATGGCCCAGTCAAAGTCCAGCACTAAATCATACTGAGATTCTGTGGCAGCACAAGGAAGAAAGGGCAAAAAATCGATCTAGATCTGGACAGTTGGTAGAATACCCCAAAGATGGTTAAAAAAATATTGACTCAGGAGGACTAAATACAAGTTAAAGTTACTTTAGTTTTAAAATTTTAAAATCATTTGTCTTTTTTATTAATTTTCACAATTATGCAATAATTTGTGTAATCACATAAAATACCAGTTTGCAGCGCAGTGCAATTACTACTACTTTGTGCTGCCTTGTCTTGTTCCCAAGCTATAATAACGATGCACACACATGACAAAGTTTTAATTAATGAGCCCAAAAAACAAAGTTTTTTAAAAAACCTATTAAGAATTTGGTGGTATTATTATGCAAAATGTAAAAAAGCTATAAAAAAACTAGAGGGAAATTAAAAAGAAGACAGAGGAAAAGGATGAATAAGGATCAGTGGGAGGAGGTCAAGCTAATATAAGCAAGACAGAGACAGAAAAGATAACAATCCTACAGGTGGAAGCTAATAAATTCATCTGCAGGGCCCTAAGGTGCTGGCAAGGCTGTGATAAAAGTTATCCCCACATATACCTCCCCTCACTTTCCCTTTCACCTGAGTAGTGGGAACAAAGACACTGTGAATTTATGAGTTTCCCTTTCACAATATTACTGATGATAAATGCTTCTCTTCGGCTTTTCCGCTCATATGGTTCTTGATGACAGACTTCTGGTGTGTTTCAAGTCTGAACCTAAATGAATAGGACCGATTTCATTTATCATTGTTGATTATATTGGTTTTAGGCAGAAGGCGTTTTAATGAAAATAATAACTATGAAGTCGGCCAAATAATATTTAATTCATTCTCTTTTTACTCTGGTTTGTGATTCTTCCTAGCATTTTATCTTAATCTTGCTCTTCTGATATGTAGTTTTTTTTTACCTTCTAATTGATTCGCAATGAACACCTGGGAGAATGATATGTTCTTAAATTTTGCAAATAACAAATGAGGAAATGTGACACGCTCCAATACTCTTTCCTCTGCTTTGCAATTTGCCTCTGAGTTTTCATTAACCTGTGGAGAGTTGAGGTGAACATCAAGACATCTCTTTCCTGTTGTAAAGGGCTTGTTGTGTTTGACAGCCAGGCTCAGTCACCCGCATCAGACTGAAATGCGATGGATTATTAACATAGGCACCTTACTCCCTCGAGGAACAGCAGTGTTTGAATGAAAATCAGCAAATATTTCCATCTGCTTTTTCTTTGGCATCACATTTATAATAAAAGCAAGAATTATATGTGGGAAATGACAGTGTAACAGAGATTCAGCTGTAAGCTTATTTTCTGTTCTTCTCTGTAACTGTAAAAATGGAAGCAGCATTGTGGGTGTGAGTGCTGCACAGCATGGGATTGGGATAGGAAGCTCAGCATGAAGCAGGAGGGAACAGGAGAGAACCGGAGGGATGTATGCAGCTCTGACCAAGAGTCAGTTTTTTACACCTCTTGTTCCTTATTTCAGGCTACTAGTAATAAGTCTCCCTTGGTTGAAGTCACACACTCCTCACAATAGTTGGAAGGTATTATTTGAACACCAGCAGTTACGTCCGTTCCTACTTTCATGTTAGCTGCTCTGTTTTTAGAAATCCCCAAACAGAGAATATCAATATCTGACATTGCTCATTACTTGTGTATTAAGCTTAACCACAGATTGGTCTAAAAGTTATCCATCCGTGTTAACGCTTCCGGTATTGCTTTTATATATATATATATATATATATCAACCAACCTTGGTCAGGCTTGTATGCTGCTGCTCCTGTTTAATAAGTTTCCAGCTGAAAGGTCTGAGACTCAATGATCAAGGTTGCATCGGTTGCTGCAGGTCTTGGTCTGCAGAGATGTGGACTTCAGCTTGTGACTTATATTCAAGTTGTACTTATATTGCAAAATAAAGGCTTCATCTTGACTTTGACTTGTGCTATAAAGATTTAAGGCTTGATTCAGAAATCCGTACGTCTCGTAGTGTTGAAGTCAAGACCACCTAACCCAAGAGCCCAGTCAAGACCAAAACCAACAAAAGACCAGGACTTTGAGAGGGAAAGACCTATTGCAACACCACAACTAAACCAGTGCAAGATATGTCTGAAGAACCTAAAGGTTGTCAAGAAAAACTGATGCTGCAGCATTCTGAACATCGCTATTAAGTGAGTTACCACTGATTGAATGTATTGTGTTATTTTACTGCACTTTAAAGCTACCAAGTTGTCAAACATATAAATCGGCATATAATTGACTCAAATCGGTATAAGGGACAATAATTCCTGTTCAGTACGTCTGTAATCTAAATTCTTCTTTTAGATATGTAAATCGTGTAAACCATATATCTCCTGTCATAACAGGATTGTTCATAGGTGGGCGGACAGCCTGGAAAGAGTTAGATAATGAGATGGCATTAATCTGATCCACGTTCTCTTTGCTGGAGGTCAAACAACTGGCAGCTTTTGTCAGCTGTGAAAACAACCATACATGAAACAGAGGAAACTTCATTTTGTTATGGCTGCCATGCCAGGATACTGAGGTAAATAACATGAGAGAATAATGTCAACCCAAATCAGTAACAGTCTTCTAAGGAGCTTAAAGCAGAGATACATAGATGAGATGATTGTGAAGTTTAGGTTTGTAAAAGAAGAAAATCGGAGGAGTGTTTTCTCCCTTTCATCCTTATGTTGACCCAATTTTACTCCCAACTATTAAAAATAGGAGAGAAGTTTGTACATAAATTGCATTTAAAGCACAAACTGGACCATTCAAGGAAATCAAAATTCATTGAGCAATCATTACAAACCACTGTGCCTGACACAGCACATGTTTTCCCTTCTCTCTTTCCATGTCATGGTCACTATGGTGATTATCAAGCTTTGACCAAAGATAATTTTTTTTAATGAGAAAAAACCAAACGTGAGCTTGAGAAAACTTTTGGCTGTGCTTGTATGCTTTTCCTCCCACAATGTTTCTGAATGAGTCACAGGGCTGCTTGATGGAGATGAGAGCTTTTACCAATCAGGCGAGTAAAAACAAATATAAAAAAATTGTTATTCTGAGTCATTCAAAAGGTACAATTAGCTGTGTGGTAGCTCACAGAGCACCTGAAAGCAGGGTACAAATGCACAATACTCGCTGTAGTTTTTGTACAAAAAAAAAACATGGGGCCCAAAAGCTGGGTCTCTTAATGGAGACAGCAAAAACAAAGCAAAAATGCATACACACATTTAGGAATTCTCTTTTTTAATCTTGTTAAATCTTACAGGATTTCTGAAGTCGAACATGTAAAAAGTTACATTACAAAAAAGTGTTTTTGTTGTGGCTGAAGGATAGCATTTTACTGAGCCATAGCTTCAAACAACCTTTAGCTATAACACCTAGAGGAAAATGGAAAAAATAGCAACAGAAACCAATTCCTTGTTTCTGTTCAATGAATACATAAAGTACAGGAAGTTACAAAAGTTGAAGCTTAAAACTCCAATTCCTTCAAAGGTTGTAATGAATCATGCCTGTTCAGCGAATACTATTTTAGTTCTGTTTGCTGACACATTTTTAGCAACAGTAAATAAGTCAATAGGACTGTCATTATGTTCGAAATACCTCGGACCCACATATAGAGAACACTCAGGAGGAGGAAGTAAAATAAAGATTGTTTATTGAAGATATAATCAGGAATGGACAAAATATCTCACTGTAAGGAGAGAAGTGAAGAGAATGGATGAGTACGGGTAACTGAGGGAAAAACGAAACTAAGAGCAAATAGTTATTTTGATACGGAGATCGGCTTACTGAGTTATGATGGTCAGGTCGCCAGGGGGAATGAGATTCAGGATCCAGGTCTTAAGCAGGTATATCCGTAGAGAGTTCACTTGGTGCTGCTCTGTGGAGCTCAGGTTACAGTAAACAAGTTCGATGTGCGGTGGCTTACATTGGAGGGTGGACAGGGTACGCTTGGCTTGGCTCAGGAGACGAAGAGGACAGGAAGCTGCCAGCTTGATGCGAATCCAAACGAAGGTAGATCACAGCATAGGAATCCTCAGAACGAAGACAGGCTTGATCATCCAGAGTAACTTTCAGAAACATAGTCCAGAAAACTCAGTAGTTTAGAGCCAAAGCTTAGGCTTTCAAAATCTGCTGAGGCACAAAAAACAAAGTTAAACGAGGTCGAAGTACGAAGCATAACTTGGAGTGTTGCTAGAGTTTGTACCACTGTGGCAAAACACTCTTGCATTGAAGTGCTGGCAGCCTCCTGCTTAAATACTCCTCCTGGCAATCAGTGGAATAAGTCGCACCTGTCACCCAGCACACCTGAGAATAAGCACATGTAGCAAGCACAAAAACACAAACACACACCCAGATCCTGACAAGGACCATGCTAAAGCTGGCATCCATTTTGGCACTGAGCAGAAAATCTAAGATTTTTAAACGGTCAAACAGACTGAACAGATTAGTTAAACCTTGGATCTTACTTCTAGTAGTCATTGGGCAAGAGGTAAGGTACACCCTGGGCAGGTCCATCACAGGGCAACACACACACACACGCACACATACTAAAAGGCAATTTAGACAGACCAGTTAACCTAACATGCATATTTTTTGGGCAATGTGAGGAAGCCAGAGTACACAAGGAGAACCCACCCATGCATGGGGAGAAGATGCCAACTTCATGCAGAAAGACTGAAAGAACCCAGGACCTTCTAGCTGCAAGGCGACAGCCCATCAACCAGAGCAGGTATGGTCACCACACTGTAAAAACATACAAATCTGTCTGCTTATTGAGTAATAATCATGTTTGCTTCAACCAGGCTTTTTGCAGCATGTCAGATAAAGCACTGAAATAAATACATTTTATTTTTTACAAGCAGAAAAAATCCTGACAGATTAGTCATTTACCAAAATAATCATTAGCTGCAGCTCTGGAGTTAAAATCTGTAAACATTAGGAGGTCTTCCATGCAGTTTTAGATGGTTTTTATTGATTAACAGGGGCTATTAAAAAAGCAACATTTTGGAAATAACAATCCTAATTTCTAAAATCCAAGCAAAACTAAAGAAAGCCTGAACAGACCAAAAAAGATCCTACAATAAAGGCTTTTCCAGTATGAATAATGTTTTGCAACATTGCTTAAAACGTGGTTTAATAGCATATTCTTTGCATTCTCTTCCCTATTCAAGTTCTTTGCACCAAGAAGAAATGTATTTGTGAAATAAAATTTCACATACAAGAAATTATGTGGAACTTATGAGATAATAATTAGGGGAAAATAATTTATAGACATTTCTGCTATTTGCCTATTTCTTTTAATAAAATCTTTGAAAAGGTTTTGTCGTTTTCATAATTACCTTGTGTTGGCTTTGTCATTGTGAGAGCCATTCATTTCTCCTCTTCCTGTCACTGTTCTTTTACATAACATGAAAAAAAAAACAACATAATAGCAGTGCTCAAATCTATTTTTCCACAAAGGCTGGACTGAAAAACGCCTCCATGCTCATTATTCTTAACAACTGCTTCCTTTGCATTGGGTCTATGTGTTTTATATAAATATTCTTAATAAGAAAAGCAAAAAAACTTAAAATGAAGATGGGAGACTTGGGCTTTAATGTCATCCTAAACATTTGTGGTGGAATATTTTTTTGTTAATTTCATGAGATACACACAATCCACTGTTAGAATTATTCAAAAGTGTCGCTTTTATATTTAGTGTTCAAAATTTATTATTCACCACCATCCATCAATCTATCCACCTTCTATACACTGGTGTCTAAAGTCTTTTATGTATAGTTTGTATGGTTGCTTGAACTGATCTGTTTGAACAGATTTAGCAGCGGCTTCCATCCAACAGCGATAGCTAAACTCAACACAACCAGAAGGTAAAGGGAGATGCAATAATGGGAATTGTGTAATCAGTATGAATATGTGTATGTCTGATTTTTTTTGTCTATTTTAATTTATTTATTGTTCTATTCACAGACCAGATGGCTTTTTTCCCCAATGTCTTTGGTTTTTTTACCTTTTGTACCTGTGTTTCTGGTGTGTTTTGTTTTCCATTTACTTCTTGTTATGTTATTTCCAGGTGATCTTGGGTTGAGGTTATGTGTTGATTGTTATGCAGTAGGTGTTGTCCTCAGTGTAGAGCTTAGTCTTTGTTTATATCCAGGTTCAGAAATCCAGATTCTTTATTCTCAGTGGAACAGGTACAACAAAAAGTAAGGTGAAATTTATTTTGATAATCTATCTTCTTTGGTGCATTGTGTTGTCTTTACTTCCTGTTGTCCTTTTTTAACCTGTTTTTCATCGCTTTGGTCTTGTGGTTCTAGTCACCTTCTCTGGTCTGCTCTGTTTAGTTATTGTTCCCCTGTTGGGCTTATTAGTCATTCAATTCTGTACCCAACTATAACCTTTCTGTTTGGTCATCTCCAAGGCCGCGGGAAGGGATGGGGAGGGTGAGGCACCCTCTCTTGACGACAGATGACACATATTGGAAATATGTACAAAAACACAATCAATTAATATAAGTAAAACTTAACTATTGTTGTGTGTGCTTGTTTCACGGCTACAGTTTGATAGAAATTTGGCTCATTTGATTATGTTTATTGTCACACCTAAAATGTAAGACTATGTAATAAGGTGAAAACTGGCATTGCAGAAGTAACTTTTTATACTTTTTTATTTGCTGGCCCATTTTTTGGCCTTCGGAAATCTGATAACCTCCTCCGGCAGACAAATGTTTAAGGTTTTGTTTAACTCTTATTATGCTTTTTTCAACAAGCAAGTAAAATTTTATGTAAAAAATAATCCTCTCCTTCACCTTTTTGTTAGTTTGTTTAAAAATGACCCTGAATCTAAATCAGTTTTTTAAGTTTAACAGCACTGTATCCACCTCGGTTACTTCAAATCACAAAAATTATGCGAAAAACCTGTTATATGTGGGAATAATCTAAATGTGTGGCATATTTTTTTTATTTGTGGGTGAAAACCTGAGAGAATATGATGAGATATTTACATATTTATCCCGTACTGATGTATGGAAACACTTGTTTGAAATATCATTAACCATTAAGCTGTCCATGCTATGCACTATCAGCAAGATACTTTCTGGATATCATCAGACACTTAAGTTCGGTTTGCTGCAGTAAGATGCTAGTTGTGCAGCAAGAATTGCAATTTCCAAAATGAACTACATACAGAGAGAATGCAGCGCTGACAAAATGTTGCAGAGGCACATGATGGAGTTTAGTTTAGATAAAAATAATAATCATGTTGTCGCTGATACAGAGATTCGGTTTGGTACACCCTCGTTTGTCTCATTCTCACTGCAGCTGAATGAGAAATGTTAATGTTTCTACACTGTGAACTTTAGTGATAACTGGCAGTCTTCTTTGTTTTGTTTTGGTGTCGCTTTTTAATGCTGTGCGATGGACCGTAGCGTTATGGACTTAGTCCTGCACATAAACATTCTGCCTGTGTTCAAGTTTAAACCAACACAGTATTTGTTTGTTTGCATGCCGAGCTGAAAGGGATGTACCGACACACACACACACACACACACACAATAGTCATATGTCCCCCGGCAACCCTAGGTGAAATGCATTCACATAGCTGCTGTGCCTTTCACCACTCCTTTTGTCATCCCAGAACCATCTGAGTGTTTATCATGGTATTTCTGTCTCTTACTGTTGTTCCTGTTTCTCTAAGTTATGACTAGACTTTTCATCATTACATACTCACCTTTTCACAAGACTGCTTTTCTCCTGGCTGTATTTAGATCCTCAAAATACACAAAAGATAAGAGGCCTTGTGGGGAAATCTGAGTACTTATATATTCATGCATGTGCATGGAGAACATGCAATTTCCAGGACATTCTGGCTCTGAGAAAACAGCAGTAACACTGTTTTACACACCATCTCTCCACATTTCTATAATTTATTAGAAAGTTTCTGCCCTCTTCTCTGAAGACTTGTTTGAACCTCCTGAAACTAACAGCTTTTGCAAAACACAGAATATGTCTTCAAACATATGAGTCAAAGTAACAAAAATTAACTTGAAATGAATTGAAGGTGTGAAATACTGAACAAGGTAAAAGTGAGTGCTGTAAAAACCGTGATTAATTTCGCCTCTGTGAAAATTAGAATCCGTGAATGTGAAGGTCATTCAAATGACAACATGGTAAATATTAATGTTATAAATAAGGCAGCAGCCCAGGGCGATTTCAATATATATATATATATATATATTATATATATACATAATGATTTAAAAAAATATATATATATAATGATTTAAATATATATCTAGATAAACTAAAACCACAGAGAGCACATCACCAATCAATTGCAGGACCGAGTAGCTTCGTCTGGGTCAAGAAGGCTGAGAGGTGTATAATGTTTATCCATCAGTAGTAAAAGAAAGAAGGTAAATAATTATGTAATGTTAAATAGTGATTACAATATCAAATATATCAAATAAATCTTGTCATCATTCATCAATATGAGATTAAATCCCTTTTCTGAAGAAGTGTAAAGAATTAGATAAAATAGAAAGAAGCCTCAATGTGACTTATATAGAAGAAGGAACAGTAGAAATGAGCAACTAATTTAACTGTCTAGGGATCATCTAGTTTTTGTGTCAAGCTGCTGTAACTGTTTGTTCTGTTTCATAGCCAGCTGAATCCAAATTAATTTTATTCATAGACAGGAATGGGGTCCCCATGTTCCCACTTTAATTTAAAGTTAGTCACATTCAGCTAAAAGAAAGATCAGCGGGGTCAACACTCTTTATTTCTTCAACATATAAAAGAAAAGAACAGAAAAGAGAATCTAAATAGATACTTTTGAAGCTGGTGCTGTGAACCAGCAACAGAATATCAACGATTGGTTTATTCTGAAAGTATAAGGAAATTATACATAATTCAGTTCAATGAATTTTATTTATATAGCGCCAATTCACAACACATGTCGTCTCAAGGCACTTCACAAAGGGTTTGGAATGGTGCGGAGTTGTTGGGGAGGTTAGATTAAACTACTGAGTGTTAGAGTTTGGACATTTTAGAATGGGCTATGTGTAGGGGTACTAAGTAAAATAATAAACGGATAAAGTTTGTCCTTTTAGAGCTCACTGGTGGCCATTGTTATACTAAAAAACATAAGGGTTGGGGGTATGTCTCTGTCAGATGGATTATAACCTTGGAAAAGAGAAGGGGTCATACAGGTAGCAGAAATGGAGGGTGTGTTTGCACCTCAACCATAACTGAACTGGTTTAGGCTAAACATGACTCCCCCTTACTACATCCAACAGGGAGGGAGGAAGGCAGAGGTACAAATAATTGGAGAGTGTTGTTTCCTGTTGCATTGTGTGAAAGGTGGGCAACTTTAAAATGGACTAAGTCAATTCAATCGAATCATACAGATTTCAAGCCAGGTTCATACATTCCAATTAATCCTAACTATCGAACAGTGCAGTCAGATTCAGTTATTTATTCAAATTGGATAAAAAGTTTTTCTATCTAAGGAAACCCAGCAGATTGCATCGAGTCAGACACTTGTAGCAGTCACTCCTGGATGAGCATGTAGCAACAGTGGACAGTCACTGGCGTTGACTTTGCAGCAATCCTTCATACTGAGCATGCATGTAGCGACAGTGGAGAGGAAAAACAGGAAGAAACCTCCAGCAGAACCAAGCTCAGTGTGAGCGGCCATCTGCCACGACCGACTGGGGGTTTGAGAGATATAAAAAGATATTGAAATAAATAGAAGACAGTGGGGATTATACAGAAAACACTTACATTCAACAACAGAATCGAAAGAAGAAGAAAGCTTACAGAAGGTTAGAACAGTAAAAAAGCTGAATGTTAAAACATCTAGAAAAGAGCTAGAGAGAAAGCACAATCATGTAGAGGATATTGATAATTGTGGGTCTTCAAACAGCACTTAGAAGCAAAGCAGAACCTCTCCCAAGCAGCAGGAAGAGTTGCTTAAGAAATCAATGTGACTTCTTGATTAGCAGTGTCTCTTCTCCAGCCTGCATTAAGTCTCCATAGTAACCAAATGTTGCCAATAGGTGGTTGTCTCCATCACTTTCATTACTGCATTGGGGTTTAAATCAGACATGAACCACAGAACCAGGATTAAGGTTTCTCAGCAGAAAGCAGGATGTCACCTTTCATCATTGCTGCTACATCCTTCTGTATTCAGAGATGTTGCTATGGAGCCAGACAACCACTTGCTGGCAGGTGTGGGAAACTGAGGCACATGTTCTTCTGAATCAGGCAGAGATGGCAATGCAGTGGCCAACATAAATAAAAATGTGCTAAAAGATATTACAGCAAATAAAATATTGAAAATTAAAAACCATGGGCTCAAATTGTTTTAAAACCCCTAAAAGTCTCATGTTCTCTTGAGAATTGCATCTTGTCAACAGGCACACAGTGCAGTAGGGATTCTCCTACAAGTACAAGAGAGGTACACCAGTAACTTATAGACTGGAAGGGGGAAAATTGTTTTTCAGGTTTTGGATTTTCATCTCCTGCTTCTGCTGCTAATGATGATGCCCTTTATGTTGGTCTCTAAACACCCTACCCCAAAAAGGGGGAGAATTGTCTCTCTTTTGCTCCAAATATTTTCTCTTAAATCTCTTTCTATGCCATCCACTCATTGGTTGTTTTTGCCGGTTTCCTGACTCCCAGTTGGCTGTCAAGTCACCAGGTGTTCCAGATCCATCAGTAATTGTCAGGTTGAAGTAAAATAGGAAGAATCAAACATTTAAAATTCAAATCATGAAACAAACAAAAAACAGATTAAACACTGAAACATGCAATAACTCAATTCCACCCATTGACATGCATGCGTACCCCTACATTTAGTGTCACTTAAAATGACTACCATTACTCATATGTGTATGACATCTCAGGCACATGATTGGAACATGGTTACTTGGTGTTGTGAAGGAGGTTTTCACTTTTCAAACCTTATTGATTTAGTCCAAAAAAAACCTAAATAACATCATGGGACCTAGAGCAGACCTTTACTACTTTTGATGTGAAAATGCCAGTAATATCAGAAAGAATATAGCCTAACTTTAATGGAGGAGTGCTAGGAGTAAACCTTTTCTAAGAAAAACATGAAAACAAAGAAAAAGTTTTTTGACAGAGAACATAATGTTAAGGACTTCTGGAATAAGGTTCCTTTGACAGATAAGACTAAAATTTTATCATTTAGAAATCTGAGCTACTGACATGTTTGGCGTAAACCAAATGCAGCATTCCAGGAGAAGAACATCATACCAATTGTGAAGCATAGAGCTAGAAGTATCATGGTTTTGGGAATGCTCCGCTGCGAAGCGACCTGGTCAGCTCACCAGAGTCCACCATAATTTCCACCATATCAGAGCTTAATGAAAATGTGAGACTATCTGTGTGAAAATGCAAACTGAATCAGAACTAGACGCAATGATATGACAATGAATCAAAACATACCAGTAAATCCACCAATAACCAACTGAAAATTAAGAATCACAATGTCTTGGGCCAAGTCAAAGCCCAGAGCTTGATATCACTGAGATGCTGTAGGGTTGACATGAAACAGGCAACATTTAAGAAACTCCTCACAACTAAAAGTAACGCCAAGTCTTTAACATCACACAGTAAGTATGGGTGTAGGGAGAAAGTAATGAGCAGGGCGAACTTTCCTAAAACCAATTTTAGAGACTGGTAGATGGCTACGAGAAGCACCTCACTAAAGCTATTTCAGCCAAAGGGTGTAAAACTAGAGGGTTGGATGTTTCCTTAGCTTGAAAACACATTTTTGTTTATATATATTTTGTTCAATTGGTGAAACAAAACAATAGTTCCCTATGCTTCCCTTTAAAAAAACGTATTTCTTTTATAGAGATAAATGTGTTTTAAAAGAAATACATTCCTAATTTTTTTTACTTATTTTAAAATAATGTCAAATTTCACATAAGAATTTTTATAAATTTTAAATCTCCTGTAATAAAATAAAATATGCCAAGTGAAAATCTGAATTTCAAGTATTAAATAAAAATGTAATAAGATTAAATTAACAAAAGATGAAGAAAGATGTTGACAGAATAAAAACTATCCATAAAAGAAGACAAAAAAAATCCTTAGCAGAATTATCTTTTATATATGTGTGGATTTAAATTTTAGATCTACATTAATTCGTAAAATTCATATAACACCTCTTTTATTTTAAACATGAAACATGCGTGACAAAGTCAGGAAACGTCAACTCCCAGGTCTTTTTATCTCTACATACAATGACTGATCAAATCCTCCACCTCCATGCTGCTTCCCGGCCTGACTACAATGTATAGTGGGTACAGGCGAAGCAAGGGTAGTGCTTTGCACCATTGCGCTGGGCCGAGCTGCCTTATTACAGTTCTATCTCCTCTCAACAGTCACTACCGATCCAAGTCATTAGACAGCAGAGTGCCTGCTTGAGAGCTCACTGAAGCAGAAAGATAGAGACATGGAAGGTGGTGGAGGGCCGGGGAGGGGGGCAGCAAAAGAGGAAAAGCTGATAAAAAAGGGAGGAGGTGAACCAATGCCTCAATGTCACTGCCTTGAGAGGATAGCATCAAAGAGGCGAAAGGAAAAGGAAAGATGGAAAAAAACAGATTTATTCAGACTAAATAAATAGAGGGTGAAATATTAGAAAAATCCAGGTTTGAAATATGAGAAAATAGATCAGTGCTGATGGAGGAAAGAAAAAAGACTTTAAAAAGTCAAATCTGTTAGGAAAAAATGAAGAAAATAAAAGTTAAAGCAAAGAGAGCAGAGTGTGGGCAGCAGAAAAAGACGTAAAATGACATGACGAGCCAGGATGAAAAACTGCAGTGAGTCAGAAATAGCGAGAGGCTGGATCGAAGGAAAATAAATCTAGTCACACTTAAGCCGAGTGGAGAAAGAGAGAAAATTGAAGGAAAAGTAGTACTTGAGGTTGACTTGAGAGTCGCTGTTGCTGTCTGTCTGAGGAGGAGTTTTCCTGGCAAACTCTTATCTTTGGATTGAAGGGTGCAATCTTAAACTGTCACACAATAAGACTGTCCAACATATAAAACATGGCAGCAGACTTTGCTCTACTGTCAAATGTTCAGGTTAATGTACAAACCTAGATAGCTGGGAGACAATATTCAGATATTTAGAACTGGGTACTTTCATGTGATGCTTTCAAATTGTCCTGATCAGTGGTCCTACAGGAATTCCCAAGTACTTTGAAAGTTTTTCTTTAGATTGTTGCTGCTTCCTCAACTAATGTCCTTGCCAGTTCTTGTTCGATGTGAAGACATTTTCCAGCCGAGCAGTTTATTGTGTGACACCACGTACGCGGTCATTAAAATTGAGCTTTGAGCAGACATGTCTGGGGGACATCCTCTATGAGTCCGCATTGAGTCTGCGTGTACGTCCCTGAAGTCAAGTAGAAGAATGTTTTTGTTAAAGGAAAGACACAAAACACTTGTTAAAGAAGTTGCTCTGGTCATTTGAGACCAATAGAATGCTATATTTTCTATTTGGAGGGAGTAGTTCCTTTCCACTGTCACCACTTGCTTAGTTAGGATGAGGGATTGCTGTAAAGTCAACAACTTAATGCAATCACCTGGGCTTCCCTAGAAAGATAACTTTAACAAATTTTAAATAAAAACTGACTGCACTGTATTATACTTGGAACGTGAAATGTGGCTATATAGTTCTGTATATGAATTCGACCTATTTGCTAAGAGTAGCTTGAGATCAAATTTGTTGTACGTTTGGTGCTGTATAAATACATTTAATTTAATTGTACTATCAAAAAAGTATCTTTGCACATGACACCGAAAACACCATCCACCATGGTGAAACATAATAGTGGCATCATCATACTGTGGGCTGATTGAGCATAGACAGGGACAAAGGTCTCTCTCATTAAATACCTAAATACCTTTTGCACACAGCTGCATAGCAGGCCAGCAATCCTACTTTTTTGGCTTTTTTGGAGGTGAAAAGACAAAAAAGATAAACATCCCAAAAGTGTGTGTACTAATATATTGTCTTCAATGCAAAAAGCTTGTTGGAGCAGTGGAAACAGATCAGTAAGAGATTCAAGCTTGTAGCAATATACATTTTGCTCTCCAAGCCTTTAGTAGATAGCTTTTCATTTTACTGTCCTTTCTCTTTGTATTATCTCTGGCACTTTATAACCTGGTGTCTTTTTATTAGACAAGGTGCAATATGACACATCCTCAAAGACCAGACCCTGTTTTTAGCAGGTATTAAAAGTCCAGTCGTGAGCAGATACCTAAATATTTGTTATAATGTGTATTCAACAGATGTGACTCACAGCTCGATGTGGGAGTGCACACCGAGAGACACGGACAATTTGAATAATTTTGTATGAACTAAAAATATTTGTTCTACGTAGGCAAAACAGCCTCACAAGTTTTTGTGTTTTTTTATGTTGTGACTTTTAAAATCCCATCTTGTTCTTATCTAATAATGTGAGCACTCCTTGATGAGCGGTCTAAGTCAATCCAGATAAACAAAATATGAGAAATATAGTATTGCTACAAATTCTTTCTTCACACTGAATGGATTGTAAGGAATATGATAAACTTTACCTTTATTTCATGTTTTTATCATCCTGGACACCATTTATCACTATCAACCTATCTTAATAACATTGTGGTGCACACACTCTTGCACAGTCATGAAACGTTATCAAGGATTCAAGGATTTTTATTGTCATATCAGCTCACATTTACATGTTAAGGTACAAAATTCGCACTCAGGTCTAGGTTAAGAAGCCTAATACTTAAGTAAAAAGAAAACTAAGTATAACATACACAGCTAAATCTAACAGTAAAAAGACAAAATATAGCAATCAGTAAAATATATATTATTTGAGAATAATACATTATTCACATGTTTTTGGTCTCTTTTACCCTAAAAAAAATCCATAAAAAAATACTAATTATTTTATTTTTATTGGATGTCTAATGTAACTTTATCTCTCATGTTGCCCCAAATCTGCTTCTGATGTAGGTTGATGAACTCTTTGTAATGGCTCCTTCTCTCAAAGCTCATGCATCTCCATCTGACTTGTCCAGTTTCAGCAAGAGAGAACCAGGGAGCCCATCAAGGATCTTTGCACGACTCAGTCAGACAGGACTAATCACACATTCAAATTTGACTGCAAGAAATATATTGTTTGTTTTTTTATGCTACATGTGTCTATTTCTATGTAAAGCTGAGCAAGATCCCAGCTTTCCTCTATCATCCTCGGATGTGTGATCAGTGTTACTTAGTAACTTTCTTAAAGAACGTTTATCTTCATGTCTAAGCCAATTCCAAATCCAAAGTCCAGGATGACCAAGAAATACAACAAGATGGGCCAGAATAGATGTTTGTGCTACAATTTTCTTGACAGCTCAACTGAGAGATGGGAGCGTGGGAACTGCATTAGCAGAAGTCCAGTTGGTTCTGTGAGAGAGACAATGGCCCGATTCTGATCTCAGTAACAATCCTACTACACTATTGTATGTCAGTCTTTTGTTTTAACGGAAGAAAGACATGACATTTTTTTTGACATGTCCAAAAAAAAAAAACACCACATGGGCAAAGCAATTCCTACACATCAAGTATACAGCACATATGCACCACTGCTAAATAAACAACACAACTCCTAATAAAATGTCACAGCCATGACCTAGAAATAGGTTCATTTAATCTCACACTACACTATAAAGGTGCTTTACTCAACCATGGATTAAAATAAAATTTCTAGATGATCTGATGATCCTTTAATATTAAAGGATCTCACGGTGGTTGTGACTTCATTGAAAAATAACGTATCTCATAATGACCCAGCAAAACACTGTGAATTCCACACCATTGATCTCCAGTATTTATAAACTTTTCACAGTGGGGGACACTTAAAAGCAGCACCCATGCTTCACAGATATAACATGACTTTATGTTCTTCACAATCTCCTTCGTTTCCTCACATTTATAGCCATTTAAGGTGTGTTTTTCAAAATGCCGGCATATGTGGCAAGATAGGAAACAATGTCAGTGCAGCTTAAGGCATTCAGCTCTAGTGCCGGTTGTGGTGATGAAAGGTGCTGACAGGTCCAGACGGTTAAAGGCTTTGAATTCACTGTCCCTTTTTTCTTGCCCTTCTTGGATGAAGGTAGAACAAAAAACTGCATCATAAAACCTTCTCCATTAGGCTTCTGAAAGACAGTTAAATGCTCTTTGATCAGTGCAGATAATAATGTTTTGCATTTGAGGTATCATCATAAAACGTCTGTTCAGAAGTGAAATTAGTGTGGTATCTTTGTTTTTTTTTGTTTTTTTAGATTTGTTTGTTTTGATTTCTTTTGCTAGGGTATGTACATCAGTTTGATTAACAATACCTTTAAGTTCCAGTCAATTGTCTGTCTTAATCAGTAGTTGAAGTGTATTAATCTTAAATTGGTTCTGAGTAACTCTTAATACTGAGAAATGTATAGAAGGTCCTTGCTTCTTTAACATGTGGTGAAGATTACTAAATAGAGAGGTCAGGTAGCCATTTATCAGAATGATTTTGATGGTTTGTGAGACTGATTAGTTTATGTACATTATTTATATAAGTTAATCACGCTACTACCTCAGATTAGCTGTAGATCAGGGTTTCCTGAAACTTTGCCTTGTAATGAAATAGTCAGGTTATCCTTTCCTTCAATTCTAAATGTTTTTTTTTTACTGAGCAGCACATGTTCATCTATACTTTTCTCTGTTTCTCTGTATCCCTTATATGCTGTCCACTCCTCTGCTCAGTCTTTTCAGTTTCTTCCTTGTCCAGACGACTTGAAAGAAATCTCACCCTGTGATTTTAAATCTTTCTGCCAGCTTATCCAACCTCCTGAGGACAAACCTGAATGTAAAATGCTTGTACTGTATTGTGCTGCATAGGGAATAGTGGCAGCTTTGACAGAGCTCAGTCAGAGGTCGGCAAAGGGACCAACAGCTTTTTCTTCCTCGCAGTGACTCAAGAAAACGCATGACTCCTTCATCAGCGAAAAGGTATAAAGGTAAACAAACCAGATAAAATTATTTAATATGTGTGCTTAATCATAAATTGTCATCACTGTCAAGTAAATGCACTGTATTTTCATTATTTGCACTATACCTTTATTGAATGCATATTTTAGTGCTTTCATGTTTAAATATAGGGATTCATCTTTGTTTATTTAACCACAACAATGATCTACACATTATCTACCACCTCATATTTCCTTTAAATAATATTTCAGATTAACTTCAATAAGTCACTGTATAAGACATTTACGTAATAGTTTTAGCTGTACAGCTTTATAACTTACATTTTATACCTTACTAACTAATAAAGTATTCATAAATCTTGATATTGTTTGTACGTTTTGTCAAAAACTTTAATGTATTTTCTTTGGATTTTATGTGAAACCAACACAGAGGTCTTTGGTTTACAATATGTTGTTCAAGTAAAACTTTGAAAAGTCTGTCCTGCTATTGTATCCAAATTTGTGAAGTTTATGACTGCTAGTTGTCATGTTAACTTTAGAGTTGCTGACCTTAGATGGTTTGCAGTGAAGAACATGTAGATAAACATAATATGACTGAGATCTCAGACAAAATGTTGCCTGTAGATCTCTACAGTGTTTTTCTTAACATAGTTTGCAAATATTTATATACAGGTCCTTCTCAAAAAATTAGCATATTGTGATAAAGTTCATTATTTTCTATAATGTCATGATGAAAATTTAATATTCATATATTTTAGATTCATTGCACACTAACTGAAATATTTCAGGTCTTTTATTGTCTTAATACGGATGATTTTGGCATACAGCTCATGAAAACCCAAAATTCCTATCTCACAAAATTAGCATATCATTAAAAGGGTCTCTAAACGAGCTATGAACCTAATCATCTGAATCAACGAGTTAACTCTAAACACCTGCAAAAGATTCCTGAGGCCTTTAAAACTCCCAGCCTGGTTCATCACTCAAAACCCCAATCATGGGTAAGACTGCCGACCTGACTGCTGTCCAGAAGGCCACTATTGACACCCTCAAGCAAGAGGGTAAGACACAGAAAGAAATTTCTGAACGAATAGGCTGTTCCCAGAGTGCTGTATCAAGGCACCTCAGTGGGAAGTCTGTGGGAAGGAAAAAGTGTGGCAGAAAACGCTGCACAACGAGAAGAGGTGACCGGACCCTGAGGAAGATTGTGGAGAAGGTCCGATTCCAGACCTTGGGGGACCTGCGGAAGCAGTGGACTGAGTCTGGAGTAGAAACATCCAGAGCCACCGTGCACAGGCGTGTGCAGGAAATGGGCTACAGGTGCTGCATTCCCCAGACCTGGGCTACAGAGAAGCAGCACTGGACTGTTGCTCAGTGGTCCAAAGTACTTTTTTCGGATGAAAGCAAATTCTGCATGTCATTCGGAAATCAAGGTGTCAGAGTCTGGAGGAAGACTGGGGAGAAGGAAATGCCAAAATGCCAGAAGTCCAGTGTCAAGTACCCACAGTCAGTGATGGTCTGGGGTGCCGTGTCAGCTACTGGTGTTGGTCCACTGTGTTTTATCAAGGGCAGGGTCAATGCAGCTAGCTATCAGGAGATTTTGGAGCACTTCATGCTTCCATCTGCTGAAAAGCTTTATGGAGATGAAGATTTCATTTTTCAGCACGACCTGGCACCTGCTCACAGTGCCAAAACCACTGGTAAATGGTTTACTGACCATGGTATCACTGTGCTCAATTGGCCAGCCAACTCTCCTGACCTGAACCCCATAGAGAATCTGTGGGATATTGTGAAGAGAACGTTGAGAGACTCAAGACCCAACACTCTGGATGAGCTAAAGGCCGCTATCGAAGCATCCTGGGCCTCCATAAGACCTCAGCAGTGCCACAGGCTGATTGCCTCCATGCCACGCCGCATTGAAGCAGTCATTTCTGCCAAAGGATTCCCGACCAAGTATTGAGTGCATAACTGTACATGATTATTTGAAGGTTGACGTTTTTTGTATTAAAAACACTTTTCTTTATTGGTCGGATGAAATATGCTAATTTTGTGAGATAGGAATTTTGGGTTTTCATGAGCTGTATGCCACAATCATCTGTATTAAGACAATAAAAGACCTGAAATATTTCAGTTAGTGTGCAATGAATCTAAAATATATGAATGTTAAATTTTCATCATGACATTATGGAAAATAATGAACTTTATCACAATATGCTAATTTTTTGAGAAGGACCTGTATGTCTCTGTGATGGACTGGCAACTTGTCCAAGGTGTGCCCTGCCTGTTGGCCACTGACTGCTTACCCACTTTACCCACCAGAACATTTACTACTGACTATAAGCTTTGTCTATGGCACTTTTGCAAAACAGAGAAAGCGTAGATTAAAAGCTAAAAAGTCAGCTGCAAACATTGTTGATGTATTGTTTATAGCATACTGAGAATTCAGCAACATTTAGTAACTTATCTACAGTAGTTATTGTTTTACCCACATATAATGTTTTATGCATTTTGTAATTATGACAAAAGCATGAAAAGAAAAATGCTGTCACATGGGTCAAGGGCCATAATGCATATTTACAAGCAGATAGACAGATGGAAGGATAATTTTAATGACGAACTGGGGATGGGTGCATTTATAAAACAGTACAAAAGTGAATACATTTACATGTTGATGTTATTACTCATGTGAAACACAGAGCTAAATTCCCCCTAACAAGCTTCTCCTCACTCAGTTTTTCCAATCCGCCTTATCTGTTCCTGTTTATGCATGTAGATAACACAAACTACTCCACCCTACAAGTAGCTGGTCTTAGTTTCTTTAGGACCCATAATGTCTAGTTTTTGCATTTATCCTGTAACACATGAAATGCGTTTAAGAATAAATACCTTTATATCTAGTAAATATTAAATAGCCATTAAACATGACCACCCATAGGTGAAAAAAATTCTGCTCATCTTATTCTTGTTCATTTGCAAAACTGTCACTAGACATTTGCCACCAGCCTAAAAACATTTCCGGACAACATCGAAACAGATCACATAGACAGAGAAGAGTGGCTGGGAGAGCTTAATTGGCTAAAATGAAAGAAAACACATGCAAAAATATGCTCAAGCAAATTAACAAAAACACAAACCATGAAGAATTCAACAACTGTTCTGCAAAGAACTGTAGAAAAAAATATAAGACAAACATATATTTACCAGCCATTTTATTTGGTACTCCTGTTCAAATCTCTGTTTACAATAATGAATCGCATTGCAGCAATTTTAGTACATATTGGCATCTAGATGATTCACCTAAAAGTGAACCTGTCCACATCATGGATACTACATCTGCTGTTTCTAGACGTCATTGTCCATTTGAAACCTGGCATGGCCCTTTATGAGATTACTATCTTACATAATGTAATTGGTTTTATTTCAAATTGATATGTAGACTTAAACAAAAATAGAATGAGTACCTGCTACATTTAGTAAAAGTTTAAGTGTATAATGTTTAGCATATTGTAAATATTGGTCCTTTATAGCATAATTCTGCAAGTCTAACAAGCAGATATTTTCTGGTTAGGGAAATGTACAGTAACCTTTATTCAGCAAGCTGGCTAGCAGTGACAGCAACAGATGAGGGAGTGGGAGCACTGCATTACTCTATTCTTTATCTAGTTAAAAAAAGGACATTTAAAAAAAGTGAATGTATGACAGAAATCTTTAGTTTTTAAGAAACCATAACATTTTAAATCTTGGTGTACCTTGCTACCAGTAGCTAATATCTATTTGTAAACCTATATTCTTCTGCTCTCTGAGACAACATAGATTAAAATATAGATGTTGTCATTCCAGCTAAAGATATTATGATGTTTTAATTAAAATAAAACTAAGTAAAACAGAAATCAGATTAAAACATACCATTTAAAGAGGTAAATAAAGAGTTCTGAAGCAGATACTTTTACTTGAAAAAACCCACCAAAAAGTAATTACTGTTTTTCTGAGACATACAAAATACATTTGTACAAAAGTAGAATATCTTCTTTAACACATTATTCTCTGCTGTTGGTGTCATACAGTACCTTTGACTCCCCCATGCAACAATTATCAAAGCCATGACAAGTGCAACATTTCAGAAATGCTTTTATATGTTAATGATGTTCCTTTGGTTGCTTAAACTTTACTAAATCATCCTTTCTGACTTGTTGAAATAATATGGAATACAATGTTTTTTCACAGTGAAAATAAAACCTGTGAAACATGCAGTGAAGACAGGTGCAGAAATCACAGTTTTGACACCTTTCATGTGTTAACTTGGCACTGCTAACTCAAAAACCGTGCATTTAAAATGTACAATCCGGATTTTGTTCTATGCTATGAAAGTAGGTAACATTTCAGCAAAAGTCATAAGACAAAATGCTGAAGATATTCCAGGATTTAAAAGTGATATGTGCTAAAGGAAGTATATTTAAGTGTGCAGGAGTCACTGATCTAAGGCAAGGAGTAATGAATGATTTAAAGGCCTATATTCATCTGTTACAGTAGCTCCAGAGAGGCCTTGACTTGACTTTAAATTGTGTGGAGCATTTGAAAAAGGTAATGTTATGGGAAATTTTAGTGCCTTGCTTTCTTTTCTACTAGATACTCTGCAGGATCTGATAAAAGTATTCAAACCCTTCTGTGTTATTCTCTTCTGCCTCCAGGGTTAGGACAGATGGTTCTGTTTAGTCTTACAGAGATGGTTTTTCGACATTCTCCTATTCACTTGTATGCCACACTGTAAGGTGACATTTCCATTGTCAACATGTCTAGGACAACAGGTTTCTCCTCGTCTCTCTGGGTCTCATGAGAGTTACCTTGAAAACTATTGTAGCTTATAAGGAGAACCTTTGCTTTGTCTAGCCAGAACGATTTGGCAGCACTTCTGGGCGCATCTCCAATGCGATAAAAAATCCTTCTCTCTTGCAAGATTATAATAAAGCTGATTCTGAGGGACAATCATCGGTCTCTGACTTGGTAAAAACACATTTTTCTATGACAGGTAATTTTTTATTAAGCCGGATTTTCAGATTATTAGGAAACTGAAATGATGTGTCCAAAAGCATTATGCAATAGTGCAAAAGTCGGTAAATTCTTGATAAAGAATGAAAAGGAATTTAAATTGAAAACAAATAAATTTCAAGCACACCAACATTTCAGTATTGTCACTGTGGTTGTAACTTTTTTTATTTGTTTTTGTCAAACAGGCCTCTCTTACAAATGAGACACTGTATTTCAATATGACAGCCTGTATAAGGTTAAATAATAAAAACAAAATCTCATTTTGGAAGAAAGACGGTGGTATACTCAGTGGGGCCTACAAAAGGAGCAATGATCCCCCCAATAAATTTGCCGGCATTTCCACTGAAACCACCACCATCAGCTGCCCAGACAGTCTTATATATATATGAATGTAAGAGAGGAAAGGGCATGCTACACAAATGCAACATTTATCTATTTAGTTTCAAAGTCAAAAAATAGAAGTGTTACAGTATTTTATAGTTATAGAGACTACATTTTACTGGGGCTAAAAAGAATGTTTTCGCATATCCAATCAGCACTTGTTTTATAATGTATTAATTTCAATCCTGTAGACTTACAATAAGAAATACAAAATGCGAATAGAGAAGTTACACGATGGGTGTTTATTTGTTTGGCGCTCAGACCCCAGAGGAAGACATGAACGCTGATAATGCATGAACTGATGAACGTCTTAGAATTAGAATAGTCTTACCCCGGATCTGGTTCTGGTGATGGAGAGGAGGCCTGATGGTAATGGAACTGAGAATCCGATGGAGGCAATGGGGTGGACGAGGGTCGAAGCTCGCCTGACAGCTGGGAGATTCATGAATGGGAGACTTTAAATGAGCCTTGAAGGATCATTGGCTGAGGATTACTGCAGACTTGATGCTGATTGGTTGGCGCGGAGACGCACGGAGAAGCCATTGGATGAAGCTGGAGGAGTGGGTGAGTCTCCCAGATTGAATTTTCGTCATTACTCCATTTGTCAGAACCATAGGAACATGCCTAAGTTCTGTCACATAACATCTGTCTTGTCTTTTTATTTGTGACCTCTTAGCACTTGAAATATATTTTAAGGATGACTATATGCAACTGCCACACCTATTGCAGTCCAGCATCTAAACAACTGAAGGAGTAGTCCTGAAAACGGGGCAAATGCCACTCGATTGCAGTCCATCTTGGGTCACCATGAGCACTCCTGTTATCACTTCCAGGTCAGCGTCACAGTTACCTTTCCGTAAGATTTTATCATTTGTAAATGTGTTTCAGAACTTGTAAAAGTGTTTTCTGAAATGTAAATTTGTTTGTTCAAATGTAAATGTGTTTTTTACATTGTAAATTTGTTTTCTCAAATATAAATTTGTATCAGGCTTTGTAAATTGTTTCAGATTTTGTAATGTTGGTTTGCAACTCCCGGCCAACGTAGGTTTTTGTCACCCCAAGAATATTCATGCCCCCATTTTGTCACCCATTACATAATTTTCTGCTTGCATTCCTGAATTTATAAAAGTGACAGATGTGACCAAACCTCAAGTAAAAATACAAACATTTGGAGGACTTAAATATTTTATTCATTCTTCTGAAAAAGACAAATATTAATCTTATGTAAAAATGCTTCTATAAATTATACATGATTAATATAATTTCCGGCCTGCTCTCATGACACAGCAAAGAAAAAACACACATTTTTGATTTTTAGATAACCACTCAGATCTACCATCTTGCATTCTTACTAGATAACATTAACACTTTGAGCTGTAATTTAGCTCTAATAAATGTAGTTATTAAAAAGCTTGAAATGTAATGCCATATTGTCATGATGTCACAGTGTGATAACTATGATAACAGGTTTGTCCTGATTACTCCAGTAAAAAGCCTCAGCTGAGTAATGTTCCTATCAAATTTTTTTTTCCTGTGAAACGGCATCCTTCAGGGGTCTTTAATTTCACTGCACCTGCATCAGCTGAATGACTGCTGGGCCACAGTGATTCATCGAAACACATTAGGCACAGGTGACTAACAATACGTGAAACAACTGGGTAAAAGGAGTTTGTCTAAATTAGGTATTTATCGAGCAGTCACTAAATGATTAGCAGGAGAACTGATGCTTCATTTACAGGTAAACGGAGTACAAAACGGTTTAATTTTCCTAAATATCATAGCTATTATACTTACAGCCTTAAATGAATCTCAATATGTATTTTTAGAATATAATGGCAGTTTAAAAATACATATGTTGCGAATACAGAGCCTTGCAAAAGTGTTCATACCCTGTGATCTTTTTCACATCTTTTTACCTTACAACCACAATCTTCAATGTCTTTTTTGGGATTTTATGCAAACGAACAACACAAAATAACATTTCAACCTTGGTCAGATGGAGATGGAGGGACTCAGTGAACAGCAATATTAAAGCCTTTCCACAGACTCAATTTTAATTTAGGTCTGGACGTTAACAGGGTAATTCTAACACATTAATATTCTTTGATATTTAGGGTCATTGTCCTACTGGAAGGTGAACCTCCATTTGCAGTTTCAACTCTTTGCAGCTCCAAACAGGTTTTCTTCCAGTCTCATGCTGTTTCTCCCTCTACTCCTTTCCCTCTGACCAGTTTTTGGTTCCTGCTGAAGAAAAGCATCTGAACAGCACGCTGCTGGCACAACTATGTTTCATTCTGGAGATGATGGGTTCAGGGTTATGTGCAGCGCCGTTTGTTGTCATCTAAACAGAGCACTATCTTCCAAATGCTTGATGTGTCCCCCTTACGTGACTTGCAGCAACCTTTATATGAGACTTCTTAAGGCTTTCTTTGAAAATTGGCTTTCTTCTTGCAAAGTGCATGACTAAAAGCTTCCCTGTCAAAATATTCTCCCACTTAAACTGTGGATCTCTGCAGCTCTTCCAGAGTTACCATGGATCTCTTTGTTACTTCTCTGATTAATGCTCTCCTTTCCGCTCGGTTTAGGTGGGCATTCATGTCTTGGTAGGTTTGTGGTTGTGCCATATCCTCCCTATATGTGAATGATAGATTGAAAAGACTGACATATTGTTTTGTAACCAAACCCTGCTTTACTTTCCCTGACCTGTCTGCTGTGTTCCTTTGTCTTCATGATGCTCAGTTTTCTAATGTTATTTGACAAACAAGTTCTTCACAGAGAACTATTTTGTGTTGGTCCATGGCAAGAATCCCCCCCAAAAATATATTGAAATTTGTGATTTTTACACAACAAAATGTGAAAAAGGTCACAAGACAAAAAGAATTTTGCAAGGCACTGTAATTTAAAATCGTTAATGTTACATAAATTTGAATTTAAAACCAGTGGAGATTACATTTTGGAATATTGTCTGAAAAAAGAAAATACAGCAAAAAAATTTTTATCCTAATTCTAAGTAAACCTAACAACTTTTACTTGAGCTACACAAAGTTAAAGGGTTAAAAGATACACAACCAACAGCTTTTTTAAAACTCTGTTCACAATTGATTTCTGTAAAATCACTCATAGCTAATCCAAGGTGTCCGGCTCAGCATCCATGCAGGTTTTCCAGGGGTTACGAGGCATGTGGGGCATGGAGATAAGAAGGAGGGCAGCTCCACTGAGGATGAGCAGGGTGAAGGAGGCGCAGGCACAGGTAAAGGACCAGGAGTAATAGTATTCAATCCAAATGGTCTCGTCGCTATCGATCATTCGCTTGACAGACTGGCGCATCACCTCAACAGAGATGATAATGCAAAGGCCTGCATGCCAAAACAGAGAGGATCTGTTTTGTTGTATTCATCCAATAAAGAGATGCATTAGCTAGAAAATAGGCCTGTAAAAAAATTAGCCTTGTCAACAGAAACTTAAACCAAAAATATAGCAAACTCTGCAACCTGAGGAAAAATACATGGTTATATAAAGATGTATTGTTTGCCATATCTGACCTGCAAAGGCAAAGAACATCCCAGCAGGTCGGAGCAAGTAGTCTCGGCCTTTTCCAAAGGAAAAGATCACACACAGAGTGCCCAGTATCATGAAGAACAGACTGAAGATGGTGATGGCTGCAGCTGAGATATTGTACTCTTGGGAGGCAAAGGAAATAAGAATAAGAAACCAGGGGAGGATGCATAGCTAAGAAGGAAAGAACATCTGAAAAAATCAAGGGCAATCATGTTAAAGAAAAGTGAATGAGATGTGATGGACAAGACAGACAGGATCAGCATGGTGATTAAAAACTGAGACTGTGTAGGATAATTGTTTCAGTATCCAACCAATGTTATGAACCAGATAATTAGTCTTTAAATTAGCCCCACTTAAAAAAAACAACAAAAACAGATCCAAACCGGCAATAATGCCATATCCATGACAGACAAGATGCTGTAAGCTTTTAACGAGATGATTAGAACATGTCTCTCTCTTCCCGCCTCCTCCCTTTTTGTCTGTTTCTCAGACAAAGATCTGCTTTTTGCTTCTATATAGCACTCTAGCTGATATTAGACTGGTCCTATTTCACCTCACAATTCCAGATCTTGAAATATATTTGGTGTAAAGTATTCTCAGTTATTATATGGGAAAACATGTGTTTTTTTCAAAGAGAACAGGTACAAATATTTATAGCATGTGAAAACATCTCCACACGTAAAACATATAGGAAAGTAATGTTCAGTTCCAAGGTACTTTATGATACAATTTAATTTTCACACATGAAACACATGGTGAAAAACATGTGAAAACATTTTATATGTTAAGTATATCAAGTTCAACGCTTTCCCTATGTAACATGTGGAGACATGCGATGAAAAACATTGGACAACAAAAGCGCAAATGAAGTGGCAAAATATTTAAAATGTGAAAGGTACATGTGTTTCCCAAGTAACTACACAATATAGTTTTCATGTGGGAAAACATCTCTCATGTCTAATATACTGTGCATGAAAAACAAATGTTTTACATGTTTGAAAAATTGTTTTCTTTATGGGAGGTTTTTCCACGTTACTACACAACATAATTCTTAAATGTGAAATTTTACTACTTGATATAATTTCCACATATTTAATTTCCACTTTGGTATTAATAAAGTATGAAAAATTTTGACAAAGTGTTCACATATGGAAACTTTATATGTCACATGTTATTAAAACGTATGGCTGGCACACGTGAAACATATGGGAATCCTTTCACATTCAGAATTTGACAATCAAAGTTTACAGAAATCTTAATTGGATATGAGATGAAAGCAGACCGACGGCAGTTGCGGCAATATATACCCGTTTATACTTTAACGAGTGCATGTGTTGCTGACAGCATCGTCTACTAAGGACAGTCACATTAGCATAAAAACTAATGCATTTAATACATCCCTGATAATGGGGGAAACAGTTGTATTTTAGTGCTGAAAAGTGTTTTTTTTTCCAAAGATTACACCCTAACATCTCATAATGCATGACTATTTTGTAATAACTAATCCTTGACATATCAAAAGTAGGCTAAAACAACCTTGGTATGTGGAAAGTAACAATTTTTTTTATTAGTGGCACGTAAAGTAGTTGAACCCCTGAAGTTGATTAGTATATATAACATAAAAGCAGAAAAAAAATATTCAAGTCTACTATTTTTACAATGTAGATTTTTGTCTCTAATGACTTAAGAGGGTAGTTTTGGTAGTTTTTGAGCAGGGCACAAATTGTTTAACAGATTAAAAGTAAATTGTTTTGACAGTGTTTTAAAGGTTTAGAAAAACTAAAAATGAATTCCAAAACTTTGTCAAAAAAGTATTTCTTAAAAAAATTATGTCTCAAGTGGTTTCATCATCTACAGCTTACAATATCATCAAAAGATTCAGGAAATCTGAAGTCATCTCTGCATGTAAGCAGCAAGGCAGAAAACCAACATTGAATGCCTGTGACCTTCGACCCCTCAGGAGGCACGGCATTAAAAACCGACATCATTCTGTAACAAATATTACAACATGCTCTCAGGAAAACTTCAGAAAACCATTGTCAGTTAACACAGTTCATCACTTCCTCTACAAGTACCAGTTAAAACTCTACCTTGCAAAGCGAAAGCCATAAACCAACAACAGCCAGAAATACCACCAGCTTCTCTGGGCCCGAGCTCATCAGAGATGGACTAACGCAAATTAGAAAACTGTGCTGTGTTCACAGTCCACATTTCAAATTGTTTTTGGAAATCATGTCCTGTCCTGTGGGCCAAAGAAGAAAAGGACTATCTGGATTGTGGTCAGGGCAAAGTTCAATAGTCAGCATATGTGATGGTATGCGGGTGTGTTAGTGGCAAAGGCATGGGTAAATTGCACATCTGTGAATGCACCATCAATGCTGAAAGGAACAGCTGAGCTAGAGATTGCTCCAAGCAACATTTTTTTCAGCAAGACAATCCCAAGCAAAATACGATAACGGAGGTGGACTGTTGTACATCACGCAAGAATGGGAAAGAATTTCACATACACAGCTTCAACAATTAGTGTCCTCAGCTCCTAAACGCTTATCGAGTGTTGTTATAAGGAAAGTGATGTAAGTGGTAAACACGCCATGACCCAGTTTTTTCGGGATGTGTTGCAAGCATCAAGTAAGTGAATGTTTGCAAAATGTTAATCATCCATCCTGGTGTTTGTACTGTTTTAGCTGTGTGGAAATGTTTGGTGCTCAACATGCTGTAGGTTTGATTCCATCTTCCTCCACCACCATTTTAGCGTCTTTAGGTAAGTGTTAGGGCTTGAGCAACGGACGAACCCAGAATGCAGACTAGCAGGCAGCATGATGGTAAGTGGAAAAATATTTAATAACAAAAAAAAACTCACTCACAGGAGGTGACGGCAAAAACAGACATGGGCAGGCTGGCAAGACAGGCTTGGTGAGAACAGCAGGACATGAGCATGAATTGAAAACAAGACATGACATGAGAAATGTTTCTGCGATGACTAACTAAACAGATGTGTATATATGGAGTGAAAACCAGGTGGAGCAAGGAGACAGATTAACTTTGAGCAGGTGAACCAAATAAACTTAATTGACAGACAGAACAAAACGTGGCTGTGGCAAAAACAGGAATTCAAGAATACAAACTAATAAAAATCAAACTAGAAAAACATCAAATCAAAGCATAACCAGAAGCCCAATCCAAGAAAACAACTTAGCAAAACATGAATACAAAAACTAAAGCATGACCAGGAAAACAAACAGAAGAACGATTCAAAACTTCAACTGTGAAAAAGATATAAAGAAAAAACCCAAAACAAAAACCAAACAACCCCAAATCATAACAGCAAGGTGCTGACTTGTACTGTTAAAGCATTTTGTAGCAAGTATGACTGGAAAAATGCTAGATAAGGTTCAAGCTATTTAAATGTAATTCAGTGGGGTTTATATGTGCATTGCGCATACATGCCCAGTGGTTTCACAAGAGAATGTGTTTCACATATTAAATCATCAGAATGTACCAAACCATGTTTTCTTATGTGCAAAACATGAATTTTTACATGTGTTTTAAATTTCTCACGTACTTTAACCATGTGAAATTTAACACGTGCTTAATCACGCTCACTTTTGATCACATTTCCTTCAGTGTGTTTTTAAAGTAATATGTTTATTTTCCATAAATGCCAGTTTTATAGAAAAAAATAGAAATTTGTGTTTTTACTGAACATTTTAGTGAAAACTGAAATGCATCAATTTATAATATTTTTAAGCATGTTTGTGCCTAAATTATTTTATTTGCTGTGTCCAGTTTTTTTTTTCTTTTCAAAGTATGAATATCTTTGGTTCTGTTTACTGGGAATTAATCAGTCTGGTAAAATCTTTTTCAGAGTTTTGTTCCTGTTGAATATTGGTACTTCACACTTTTTGGACTACAAATAGGAGACAAAAGGTTTGCAGCACCAAGCTCTCGTCCCTTAAAGTATTTCTTTTCAAAATTCATGTGCTGATAACAACATATCAGATTCAGTTTTTGGCTGGCTTCTCTTGGATTTGTTTTTTGTTATTTCTTAATTTGTTGGCTTTCTGTAATATTTACCTTTGCTTTGTTGGAAAGCCATTAACATTTAAAGCAAACTTATTTTTTTGTGTTATTAGTAACAAATTCGCTTTTACATTATAAATATTATTATTTAGATATTATCATTAAATGTTATTAATTATCTTGATAATGTTACACCATAGCTAAAAATAAGCACATTTATTTTATTTATAACTAAATGTAGAGTAAGAATGTCAATTAATGACAGTTTATTTGAATGTATGGTTTTTAACTGAAACCATTCATCAAGATATTACTATTTCTTTCACTTTTCTTTGTATTATGAATTAGACAAGAAAACACATAGGATAAATTGGAACCATGGCATTTAGACCGTTTTGCCATTATGAGATATTTGTGTTGAAAGAGCAATACGCTCCAAATTGCCCTCTAGTTTCCAGCTGGAGTCCTCAATGTGGCACCAAAATTTGTTGACATGTTCAAACATTTATGACATAACAGAGTATATAATCAGATGTCCACTATCTGCCTGCCTTACTGTGTTCTGTCTTTTCCCCTTTTATTTTATTAGATGTTTCTGTTCAGCATAGACAGTGTGGTGCTGTGGTACTTTGTGGTCTGAGTTAGTAAAGATACACCCACCTTTCTGGGTCTTCACTTCAAAAACTTCAGCTTCTTCACCCGATGTGAAGTGTTTGAAGTAGGAGCAGTTTTTTGCTGCAGAAGAAAAGACAGTGACGACAACAGAAGGAGAAGAATGAGGGATTAAAGGCAGAAAATGATTAAATACTTATTCACCACCAGCTATTGTGTTGTAATGTAAACTCACAATGAACCTCATAGGTGAGCTTAAAATTACACAGACGTTACTCAAATTTGAAGTGCCAACAGAATTAATACCTGGAACCTTTTCACGTTATATCACTTTACAACCACAAACTTTACTATATGTTATTTGTATATTTTACGTGACAGACCAATGTTTCATTTGCAGTGTGCTACAATCCATTTAAATGACACAGTCAACATGTGGAAGAAGGTGCTCTTGTCAAATTACATTTTCACCGGTAATGGAAAACTAACACTGCTCTCAGTCCAGCCCCGTAAAACTTGTTTAGAGCCGCAAATGTTACATGACCCTTTAAAAAAAGTCAACTTACAATTTTTGATAAATATCTACTATCGGAAATTTGTTTTCATTTTTAAAGGACCACCATTTTATTTCTAGATTTTAAACAGATAAATAAACTATTGCAAAAAGAGGATGGATTGTGATGGTTGTGATGTTGATATTTGCAGGAAATGATGTAAAAAAAAACCAAAGCCATAGTTTCTAACCTAATGAGGAGAAAAATAGATCTAAAACATAACACTGGTACTTTTATTAAGTTTAAAGGAGCTGCTTGCCAGACATCTGACCCCTGAGTGTCAATCTTAGTGGTACCTTTAGTGTGTATTCTTGAAATTGTTCAGCCTTGAAGGTTCTAACCTTGTCTTCTCCTCCTTTGTTTAAGGCAATTTCTAGTAGCCTCCTGGTCTTCACTCCTGCTAAGCAAGGCTCCTAACCCATGCTCCCTGGTTCAATAACCTCCTGGATCTCAACACGACTACCGGCACACCCAAGGCTCCTCACTGGCTCTACACTCCAGAAATCATTTCAGCCTCCCTGGATGCAGTTATCTCCCTCCAGCCTGGACCTCCGTTCCCACCAGTAAGTAAACCATTTCGCACTGTTAACTCCTTACCCTGTGCATCTTTTCCACCTTCTCTCTCCTCCTTCCCTCAGTGGCACACCAGACTGAATCACTGAAGCCTCCTCCAGATCCTGTGTGACTAACTTTTCATAATAAACTGTTGAACTTTACCAGTTTCCTGAAAGTTTCTGCATGTGGGTCAGAAAGCTATCTGACACTGTGACAGTTAGTACTGCAAGGTACTGTAAAAACCCATGGGAAAATCATACAGGTAGATCTAAAAAAAATTAGAATATCATGCAAACGTTAAATATCATCTTTCAATTCAAAAAGGGAAACTTGTATATTATATTGATTCATTGCACATACAGTAAAATATAGTCTTCTTGTAATTATGGTGTTTATGGCTTGCAGATAATAAAACTTCCAAAATTCTGTGTCTCAGAAAGTTAGAATATAGCATAAAACCTATTTCTGAAAAGCACTTGTAATCTATAAATGAAATGTAATGGCAATATCATGGCCAACACAATTATGAGGAAGACTGTTGACTATCCAGAAGGTCATAAAAGGTCATTGCTAGAGAAGCTGGTTTTTCACAGAGTGCTACATCCAAACATATTCATAAATTGTTGAGTGGAAGGAGGGTGTGGTAGGAAAAGGTGCACCAGCAACAGAGATAACTGCAACTCCTTAAATCCATTAAAGTATTTGGGGTAGCTTTACAAAGAGTGCATTGAGATGGGAGTGAGCAGCTCAAGAGCCAATATGCACAGATAAATCCTAGGCATAGGCTTCAAATTTTGGATTCCTCGTGTAACGCTTCTCCTGAAGCAGAGACATCAACAGAATCATCTTATCTGTACTAAGGAGAAAAAGAACTGGATTGTTGCTCGGTGGTCCAAAGGTCCTCTTTTCAAATGAAAACAAAGTTCGCATTTCATTTGAAAATCAAGGTCCCAGTTTCTGAAGGAGTGCAGAGGCACAGAATCCACTTTTCTTGAAGTCCAGTGTGAAGCTGCCACAGTCAGTCAGGATTTGGAGTGTCATGTCATCTGCTTGTGTTGGTCCACTGTGTTTCCTGAAATCCACAGTCTACACAGCCATCTACCAGGAGATTTTAGAGCACTTCATGCTTACAAGCTTCATGGAGATGGTGATTTCATTTTCTACCAGGACGTGGCAATACAGTCAATACTGCCAAAGGTACCAAAAACTGGTTCAATGACCATGGTGTTACTGTCTTGATTGACCAGAAAACTGGCCTGACCTGAACCCCATAGAAAATCAGATGACCTGAAGCCCGCTATCAAAGCAACCTGGGATTCCATTACACCTCAGCAGGACCATGGGTTAATCCGCTCCATACCACTACGCACTGATCCAGTAATTTATGCAAAACGAGGCCCACCAAGTACTGAGTACATAAAAATGAACAGACATTTCAGAAGCCTGATATTTTTGTTTAAAATATACTTTCTTATTGATCCTATCTAATATTAAAATTTTCTGAGACACTGAATTGTAGGTTTTCATAACCTGGCAGGCACTTATGGAGATTAAGAGCTCCATTTTACAGACTTCCTCAAAACCAGTAGACACAAAAGTGTCCCAACTCATATAATCATGCCAGTTTGACTATCTAATTTTTGGAAGAAATGTTTGAAATACCTCACCTGGAATGTGCCTACAAGAAATTCTTGATTGATGCCCCAAACCAGGGAAAGGAGGTTACAATTCTCAAGGGTGTCGTGAATGATTTAAGTGTTTCCCCACTTGAACATGGCTGATTTCAATGAATGGGTCTTTAACAAGCTACTTAAGATATGGTGACAGTGCTGAGGGGATAATGAAGCAGGGATAAATCTAAAATATACAGGACACTGTTTCCCAAGGAATGGATTTTCCACAAAAGATCAGCAGTTACATCACTGTAATCTTCATCTTTTTAGACCATCACATGAGAAGCCCAATGGAAAAAACTGACATCCAGAGCTTGAACAAGTGGCTTATACTCAAAGATCAGAAGATCTTTCGAATAAAAAAAAAATCCTTACTTTCTGGCCAGCCTGGCTTTTTCCTCCAAGTTACCTTTTTCTTTCTTTGAACAAGAACAAAATCCCCCAACTCCCTGTTTCATCTATCTGAGGAAGTCACTTACTCCTAACTTAAAGCTTTTAATCCAATCTCTATTGACTGACAAACCTTCAAACACTCAGCTCATAACCTCACGAGTTAAAAGACAAAAAAATGTCATCTGCAAAAAGAATCAATATATTTTCTTAGGTATTCCCACCTTGGTCAATCAATCCATCAATCAAACCAAGGTGGTGAACAGAATGAACGGCAAAAATTGATTTGGTGGTGTAGTCAAAAGACGGGGAAGGTTTATCAAACTGAACCTTTAAACAAATAGATGGTGTCCATTTTTACATGTATACTTTAAAAAGCGCCCTGCTAATACATAGGCAAACACCTCAATTTAACAGCAAAAATAAAGCACATAAGCGGTACCCATCCAGCCCTCGTAATTACCGTAGATTTTTAAGTAACCAAGGTCACAGAATGTTTTTCCTGTTCTTAATACCCGAGAAAAATAGGCATGATCATGATTGTATATTTAAGTTACACTTTTTTTTTTCTTTTTTCTTTTCTGTGTATGTTTGAGAATCAAAACCACAGAAGGAAAAAGAGAGACGAAAGCCTCAAGCAGAGATAAATCACTGTAAAGAAGGAAGGAAAGGAAGGAAAGAAATTTTTAGGACTCACAGTTTAACAATATTCAGACACTGTAGTTTATTTGGAAATATGGCTATTCTTTGTGCATTTTTAAGCCTTTTCGGGCCACTGGATCCTGTATTAAAAATTTGCTGCATGGTTAATTGTATAGGCAACAATAGTTTTTCAATAGCAAGGTCCTTACCATAAACTGTTACATTAGCCCATGCAAACAACTCCTAGGAATCCAAAACTTTAAGAATTCAAGTATTCTCAGTCAGTCTTTTTCTATTAAACCTCCTTTTCCACCAGTCAAGTAAAGGTACATTTCCCTGTCAGGTTGTTTGACGTCAGTACTTTAGGGTATACAATTTTGGGGGAAATTTACTGCTTACAAATTATTTTGGCTCAAAATCACATACTGTGTCTTCCACACTTCTACATTTATAAAAGAAATAACTTGCACAACTACAGCAGATCCTTTTGGCTGTCTGATCACAGTATGTCCACCACCACTTACAAATCCCAGCAGTGTTTCTGTAACTTGCTATCATTTCAAAATAAATCATCAAATCATTTCTGACATCCATGTTGCCTGGATTCCAATTCACTCTGCACATATTTCTTCATGAAGAAGAATTAAGCGTTCGCTGCATTTTGGTTGCTGAGCCATCAGTATTTTGACCAGAGGGTTTCGATATCCTCCACAGCGGTGAAGAAATGATTCTGGAAAGGAGCAGGTTTTTTCTTCGCATCCATCTATGTGTCATCTTTAAAGGCATCTGGGAGAAGACGAATGTTGATGAAGACCTAAAGGCCAAGCAAGTGTTCCTTCTGTTCTACACTTGCCACCCTTCCTTGCTGAGATTAAACCCATAAAGCAGACAGGTGCTTTCTCTGCCTAGTGTTTGGTGTCTGCATATAGTGTGACTGTGTGTGTGTGTGTGTGTGTGTGTGTGTGTGTGTGTGTGTGTGTGTGTGTGTGTGCGTGTGTGTGTGTGTTCCTGTCTTGGCATCACAGTGAGAACCATTTTCCCAATTTCACCATCAAATTGAGGACCGTTTGTACCAAAGTGAGGACATTTTGCTGGTCCTCACGACCTATTTTGCTAATTGTTAGGTTTAGGACTAAGGTGTGAATTGACTTTAGGTTAAGGTTATGGTTAGGCATGCACTGGTAATGGTTAGGTTTAGGGTTATTGTCAGGGTTAGGGCATAGAAAGGGTTGAAAATGACTGAAAATCAATGGAAGTCAATGGGAGTCAACACATGGTCCTCACTACATATAGCAAAACAAGAGTGTGTGTGTGTGTGTGTGTGTGTGTGTGTGTGTGTGTGTGTGTATGTGTGTTTGTGTGTCCACGAGGCAACAGAGGAGCAGTTTAACCATGATGAGAAGGAATCAATAAAAGGGGTAACCTAGCAACAGGCTGCTGCCGGCTAGTTCTATCTGTTTACTCATGTAAAGGCATATATAAAGAGGACTGTGCATACATACGTCTGTGCATGTGCATGTTAGGTATGGATATGCTGGCCCTCTAGAAAAGTGGAGGCAGGGTCACAGTGCAGCTGAGATGTACAGATATATTATTTTCATTAGTTCTTTTCTAATTTGCTGTCTGCACCTTTGGGGCCAAGCTAATCTAAGCTAATATGTGTTTGGGTTCAGCTATATTGTTTTCTTTATTCTTTATGAAACCAATTTTCTGACTAGCATACAAAAATAAGAAAAAAATAGTTTGGATGTGCTTTAAATGACAAAAACACTTTATTTTATCGAGATTGATTAAGACTGAAAAATATCATAATTGCTAGCTGAGAGCAAAATGTTTTTCCCATAAACTGTGGCATAGTTAAAAATATCATTCCGGCTAGTACTTTTAAAAGGGATATCATTAGGGATATTATTTGAATAGGCACAACCATTGAGTCACAAAAGTACACTCTTGATCCTTGGGAGCAGCATTTCTTTTTTATGTTTTTTTTGTTTTGGAAACTGGGGGGGACATAAGGCTTGAAATGTTTTGCTCTGATGACCGTGGAAGCATAGATTACAAAACTTTAAAGGCCAGTATACCTAACAAAAGATTATAGGGAGTTATTAACTATCCAATCTTAACAAATAAAATCTGTTTTATTTGTGCGAATATTCAGTCTTACTCTTTTATAACCTTTTGTTGATGTTAAAATGACATGTTTACTGTGTCATACATGACATTTCGCTTTCTTTGGCTTTTTCTTGCCACTCGACTAAAAATCAAGAGATTTCTGGAGCTCCTCCAAAGTTACTATCGGCCTCTTGGCTGCTTCTCCAATTGGTGCTCTCCTTACAGTGTGTGTCAGTTTAGATGGTTGGGTTTGTGTGGGTAGCTTTATAGGTGTTCCATATTCTTTTTGTTTTCTAATGCTGGATTGAACAGTGTTCTTTGAGATGTTGACAGCTTGGAATATTGCTTTATAACATAAACATGCTTTAAACTTCTCCACATCTACATCCCAGACCTAGCTTCTGTGTCCCTTGACCTTCATGATGTTGTTTTTTCATTGATGCTCTCTAACAAATGTCTGAGGCCTTCACAAAAGAAACTTTGGAAGTCCAATAGTTGCACAGATTTCCATGTAGGGGTATTAAAAAAAAGAGGACTAAATCTAAACCTACAGCATACCTACAGATTGTTATTTGTAAAATTAGAAGAAAACTATATATTATTTTCTGGCTACTTCACAATTTTGTCTTACTTTCTGTTGCCCTATCACATAAAATCTCAATCTAATATATTCCAATTTTTTGTTTTAATATGATAAAACTCAAAAACATTCAAGGGGTTGTAGATGAATACCTAAGGAATTGAGCCCTCAAGCTAAGCCTGGAGCATATTACAACGCTGGGAGTGAAAAAACGCAAGGTACGCAGGTTTGGACCATGCTTAGTAACAGTCGAAAACTACAGACTAAGGGAGACCAAATATGGAGCGTGTGTGCTTGTACAGAAAGACTGTCCTTAAAGTCAGAGCTATATGATGGAAAATGCCAGATATGTTATTGTATATGTGCTGACAGGAAGTCTATAAAAGAGGCTGTGTCTAAAGATCAACAGATTCCTCCATATTGGCGTACCAATCTGTAACTTTTGATGTGAGCCTGGTTGAAATAAAAATCCTCTTGTTCAACAAGTCTGTGTCAACAGAGTCCTTTCCTGAAGCTCTCATGCATTCGCAGTTTGCCTCATAGATAACAGGGTATAAATAATTTTACAAGGCAGTGTAATAATGTAATATTTTTTTTTTTTTTCAGGACTTGCAGATAACAAATAAGTTAAAACAAAAAGAGTCAAGAGAAAAAGCTACATATTCGGTTACTAATTCATCTTCAACTGAAAAATGGCTGGAAGAAAAGATAAACAAAAGGCAAACATTCAGATTTGTTTTAGTAGTTCAATCGCTTACAGCATAAAAGTTAGAATACTTTCCATTAATTTCACTGTTTTTCTTTTCTTGGCTTCAGACTGACAATATCTCGTAAAACTTACTGGAAAAGGTTAAAAACAAATATGGTAGGATTGCCCCTCCAAACAGTAAACATTTACTGAGAAGGAGAACATCTGGGTCCGTATCATCGACCTTGCAGTCTTGCTAATGGGGAGATTTAGTTCCAGAGGGAGGATGATTAAAGTAAAGTGTCGCCTGTCATTTTAGTTTCACCTCTTTCCATTAAACTCTCATCTTCTCTCTTTGATGTGGAGCCTCCGATTTACCATCTACCTTCTCCACATTTTCCACCAGCAACTTTGTTTCAGTCTGTTCCACATCATCTCACATTTGTTCTTTGTTATGTTTTTTATTTATCCTGTCCCAAAATTCTTGTAAGTTCTTATATTTCTTTATTTTTAAGTGTTTTGCCTAAAGTCTGTGAGGTGGTTCTTACACAGAATGACTGACTGGTTCAGGGTCAGTGTGAAAAGCTTGCACAGTGGTGAATGAAGAGCTATTCCATCAGGAGCTCCGGTAAATGGGACACAACAACTCAACAGAAACCTCCCTTCCTGTGAAAGCCGACCTTTCATAATGACTGTCAAATGGTGATGGTCTGGGTTATATATAGATACATATATATATATACATATATATTAAGAGAGTAATTCAAACTGTAGCTGTAAGCATGTTGTGTTATTATAGGTGGAGTCCAGCCCCTCACCTGCTCTCTTGTTTGGTTTTCCACTCAAAGCACGCAGCCGACACACGAGAGAGGGAAATAAATGGGTGTAGAGAAGGTGAAAAGGCTCAAGGGCAAATTGGTGCTTCTGAGTGTAAGATCAAAGTGCTTTGGGTCGGAAAAAGAAAAGCAGAAACTAGAAATATTATATGTAAAGATGTATTCTAGGCACACTTTCTTTCCACTAAAGGAAAGAAAGAAGCTCTAAAACACATTTGATACTAAACTTGTCTCCGCTGCCTCTTCCAGCACGTATGCATATGAACATGCACATGCACCCAAAAGCTCCATTTATGCTCTTTATTTCCCAGCCGTGCTGCATGATGTGCTCCATAAAGGGTTTGTTTGATTTTTACAGCACTCAAGCTGTCATGCGTCACTTGCAGGAGGCTAATTTTGAAAGCCGTTTGGGTTCACAGTTTAGTTGCTGTTGTTACACAACCACTTATCAAAAGCAATGTAGATAGAGATGAGTGTTTGTGTACTGTCCTCTTCACGACTAACACCCTCGTCTTTTAGGAAAATGTTAGTCCAATCACTATTGCGTGTGTGGGTATATGATTCATAAAGGATGTAATCTGTGAGAGCACACATCATTGGTCACAACACTGTGCTTTACTTGCAGTCAACACAGTAAACTGGGAAACATAAACTAAGCAACTGGCTTTAAACCAGTTTATCAAAATGTACATTAAAGTTCTGTGGGTCCGGAGAACAAAACAGACAAATGTACTGTATGATTTATATATATAATGTGCTGTTGCTGTACTGTGTTACACATAATAGATATTGAATGTAACTAATAAGAACTGAACTAGTAGTTTTTGCAATTGCACAGTTTATTCCCACCATGACATGATGATGTAATTTACATTTAGTCTATTTCAGATCTTAATTTTTAACCAAAAAGGGAAAGTTAAGCCCAGAACTATTCACATCTATGGCAAATTTAGATTAAAAGTTCTTTTCATTCCAACAAGAGGTTAGTTTCTGATCCTAAATGGCAAACATTTGTCCAAAAGATAAAAAGACAAAGTTCAATTGATTTGACTTTGAAATGGAAAATCTTTTTTGATTTCAATTTCTAAAACATGGTATGTTAAAATTATTCATATATTTCATGTTTAAAAAAAATCTCTATTCAGTGTGAAATTATCAGTTCCGATTTTGATCATTTCAAGTATTTCAGATTTTGAGCTAGATATTATCAAATGTAGTCCAGACGCATTAATAACATTGTAATAGGCCTTCAGTTTGGTGTCGATTGAAAGCTCTGGACCAACTTTAGCATCACTAGCTACTAACGGTTAGTCAGTTGTGGTGTTCGTACCGTCAAAACGTTCGGATCCTGTCTATAACTTTATCACCAGATAGTCATTCTACCAAATACTTGAAATGTTTCCAACTCTGTCAACACGAACAGGCCAGTTTGATTTTTTTTGTATTTCATAATAAGAGTGTCAAACATGGAAACAGTATGTTAAGCTTAAAGCTATCACCTTCAGATCTGGGGATCATAATGATAGCTTGCATTTACTTCACTAGACAAAGTTACATGCTGACAACAACAGGATGGTTCTTCCTGAGACAGACTTTATTTTGATGATAAATATCGTGCCGTTTAAGTAAAATTAATGCAGTTTTTGTGTCCTTTTTTGTCCTTGAGAGATACATTCTCTAAATAGGGGAAACAGCAGACCTCCCCACTCTACATTTGTCAAAAACAAGTTTTATTTATTTTGTTGTTCTTGGTCTGAGCGCTAATTTTCTTTATCTCTTTGTTGCCACCATTCGAAATGGGAGTTTTATTGTTGCTAATGACACACACAGGCACAGTGGTCACAAAAATATTGCCAGCATGTGGGCGTCTGCAGAGAATTGTGGCAAAATATGTGTGGCATAGACTTCTAAGCTGAGCAGACTGGAAAGTACGAAATCATCATTACCCTTCAGCTCAAATCCATGACTGTTCATGGATGGCAAAGAATAATTGTGGGCATTAGTTGCTCACAGTTTAGCCACACTGTGAACATGCTTAATAATAATCAAGTACTGTGTATATACTCTGTATTGCAATGTATTTACCCATCAGCGTGATTCGTTCTTTAATGACAATGCCTTTAAAGTTCCTACTTGAAAGTAAATGAGCAAGTGAGCACTTTGTTCATTTACCTTTCCTTCCTACTCGATCCCTCTAAAACACGGCATAGAAAATGAGCAGCTTTTAAACCACACTCAAAGCATATTTGAGATTAAGGAAAGTGGAATAAAAGGTTAAACAAACATAAGGGAGACCACAGATTTTCTCATGGGAAAAAAATGGATTGCCAATCGATTCCAATAAGTAGACTGTACATATCAGATGAGATGTTTAAATGGATCCTCTAACAAAACTAAGTCCATAAAAGAAAACTTATAGAAATGTACTGAAGGTGAAGGCCCAGCTCTAACAGATCAATATGTAAAATGCATAATTATTTTTCCATCACCACAATGATTTCTATAGTACTTTAAACTAAAATGATGAAGGATATAAAAATGCAACATAATCCAAAATGCATAGCACGCGCAAATCACAGCCCTGAAAATTTAGTATACAACCAAAAGTACAACCTTCCTATCAGGAACATTTTCCACGTATTCCACGTAATCTGCTTTCATCCCAGTGGGAATTGAAAGGGGTAGCGAATAGCTCCAGAAAACAATTCACAATCCTGAAAAAGTTTTCCCGAAGTCAAAAGCAGCCATTTTGTTAGTTTCTGCTTCAAATTAGGAACTTCCCCAGTGTAAGGAAACCAATGACAATGATTTAACACTCTTGCCACTATAAAGAACTATCAACACTGGTAGCAAATGAGCTGTTTAGGTAAAATGAGCCTATAAATCCCTAAATAAAACCTTTAAGCTTGAAGCAATCTCAAAATTTTCATAGTTACTTGGAATAAAATTGACAGAAAGATAAGAAACTACTTTTACTCATCTACCACCCATGGGAAAAACAATAGTTTACCTCCTTGTTCCAATCTGAATTTTGCAAATCCAAGTAGAGAATCTTTAAGAAATTATGTTGTTTCTTTAAAGAGCTTTCCTGTGTCTAAAACTCTGCATAACTGGTGCAGCCCACTGGAGTCATATAGGAACTAAATGAGCATGAGCAAACCAGCAAACAACCTGATAAAATTTGAGCGGAGCACACAAACTACTTACCCAAGTTAAAAGTGAAAATAATTAAGGCAGAGAAAGCAATTATGAGTAATGGAAAGCTAAAATGAGAAGTATCAAGATCAGCGGTGCCATGTGAGGAAATTAACGTCCTAAAATGAAGCAGGAAACAAGCTACAAGCAAAACCAAAGACCATGACATGTAAGTCTGCTTGGGGGTTTCTGTCTAATCACAAACCTGATGAGAAAAGCATATAAGAAAGGACTCGGGGCAATCTAGAAAGATTGTGCAAAAAATATTGGTCAAAGACTCTTTTCTGTATTCTCCAAAACTCTGAAATGTTAAAAGAGAAGGCAAGACAGAAAGTTTTTTAAGCTTATTGCACATGTTTACCAGGGAGTTCAGTGATATGCAGGGTGCCTTGTGATGACATCCTCGTAAACTGATTAATTTGTCAAACTGTGAGACTGTCAGTTACAATTTCGGTCTTATATCCTATTTCTTATTTATTCCAAAATGCTCAGTATCTCTGTCTCAACAGAGGTATCCCTGCCTACGTACCACTTCTGCTCTCTTCTCTCAATTTCTTTCATTCCTCCTGAGTCTCTCAGGTGTACTCTAACTCATGACCTGGGGCGGAAAGCCACACTTCATTAAGCCCTGTACTGATCCTGAGGTGCTGGAGAAGCCAGAGGCAAAGTCAAAGGGGCTTGTTCTGCCAGGAGAGAACCCTTGTAATTAAAGCTATGAAGCTAATTTAGATGAAAATATCTTTAAAGATACAAGTTGCAATAATTTCACTTTTTTTGTTACTTACTATATGCGATACCATCCAGTTATTCCAATCATCCAATAATTTAACCACAAAGTAATAAATGCTTTCCTTAAGAATTGCACTCTTGAAAGTTTCTCATATGATTTGAGCAAAGCTTGTAAAGAATCTGTTAAAAGGCAAGATAAGCAAGTTGAAATCTTACATTTTACCCTAAAGAGAGTCTGATTATGACATGACAAAAGATCCATGTAGTTTTATGCCAAACAGAAAGTCTTTGCGCTTCTTTAGCCGTGATGCGTCGAAGAGATGCTCATTCATTTCGGCTGCTCTACTGTGCTTAATTGGCAGATTCTTCAGCAAGTTCCTCTGTGGAAGATATAGATGGTTCATAGAGACGCTGGCCATAGTGACCTGTGAGGCATTAAGTCCAACCACTTATTCATGTTTATGTTCTCGTGAACGTCTGCACACATGCCAGCAAATGTGCTGGCACATGGGAGGATAAAAGCAGAAGAAGGGGCAGATCCACAGATTAAAGAGGGTTTGCTACTCCAAGGGTGAACTTGGCATTGATATGACCCAAATAACTCTTTGATTTCCTCAGAAATTATCCTTTAATGTATTCTTAGCTGTTGAAGCAAATGTGGTTAGTAATATGAATCACTTTTGTTTATTAAAAATTAGTAACCGTAGATTATTAAAATGTACCCGTTTAGTCATGTCTAGAAATGCAACACCACAGATTTTATGCCACAATAAATGATCATAATAACAATAAATACAACTTCATGATATGAACCTTAAGCACAAGGACTAAAAGATATTCACAGATGAAGTTTTCATTTAATGATTTCAGATCGGGATGCTCCATACCTCCAGGTAAGCTGATGGGGCCACATCCTTTGCCCTGAGGGTCTTCTTTCACCATGAAGATGCTCTTCTTGCAAAGCCTCCAGAGGCCAAAGTGGGCCGCCTCACATGTGGCGTTGAGCCTCTCCACCCGGGGGCTCAGGACAGCCCAGTGGTCGGTCACCACTGCAGCCAGCATCGCCGACATGCCCACCATGATCACCACAGATATGATCTTGACCTTTGTTGCCTGCTCTTCAAACATGTTGCTGCTCAAAGTTTGTACGCACTAAGCCGTAGGGGTGTGTGGGTCTGTGCACGTGTTTGCCACCAGTTTGCGTCAGTTGTGCAAGTGATTGCGTAGACTGCAGTGGAAGGTGCTCCTGTTCTTCTTTGTCTTCAGTCCTTGACATCGAACATTGTCTCCGGATGTTTTGCTGCCTTCACCACACTGCTGATGTCTTCTTTTGTCTCTCCTGCTCTTCAAGGTTCTCTCTTTTTCATTCTCTGCCTTGTGCCTAGTGGTTGGTAAAAAGAGGCCAGATAACAGTGCCCTAGTTTCTGCCTCTCTTCCTCTCCCTCTCTGCTCGCCTTTGGTAAACTGAGGTCATTCACTTAAACGACAAAGATGTACCTGGATCTTTTTATGCCTAATACATCAATACTTTTTAACAACGCATTTGGGGACAGTGTTAGAGCAAGACTGGGCTCTTTGATTTAAAGTTTCAACATATTTTTTTAACTCTGAGTGTTTCCCTGCAGTTCTAACAACATCAAAGCCATCTGATTAGGAACAACCCGTATTTTCTGACATCAATCTTCAATAAATCATCACTGTGCCAAACACTTATCAATCCATCTTGTATCTGGAACATTCTCTGTCACGTCTCTCTCGTACTCTTATTTAGTCCAATCTTGCTCAGTTGTCTCAAGCGCCATGTGCCATAGGACGTCTGGGGAGGAAGAGATTTCCTTTATTAGTTTCAGTCTGAAATGGCTGATCTACTTCACAGCCAATCAGCTGTCAAGATTTAAAACAAGGGCCCCACCTGATGCCACCAGCTGATCCAGATTTTTATGACAGAAAAGGGGTTTTTACTTCACACCTGTAGAATCTGATATTTATTCAGTTTACATTGTTCAAAATTATGTGGAAAATTATATATGGGAAAATTATCTGCATATTTATACTCAACATTTATTAATTTAACTCGAGTATCGTAAACGAAATGTCCTTTGAAAGTCTGAAATCATACAGGTAGCTGAGTTTTCAATTATTACCAGTCATCAGGGGTTTGTTACTAAGAATTTTTTTAAACATGATAGATCTAAAGTGCACAATAGACATCTTTCCTGTAAATCTCCCTGCATAAATGGACAAGATTTTTATAGACCACTGTGCCCCACTTTAGATGGGACTCTGGCCCATTTTCAGCTCTGTCACTGCTTACACAGCTCTGGGGGTTTTTTATACTTTAAACTTTGAGATATTTAAAGCAAAACATAAAGTCAAGAGGACACAAAATACAATCCTGGAATGCAGTGTCTTGCAAAAGCATTCATACCCCTTAAACTTCCCTGCAGTTTGGAATCTTACAGCCATAAACTGCAGTTTATTTTTATATGATCATATGTAATAGACCATTGTAAAGCGTGTATAAGAAAAGAAAAAGATAATTCATGGTTTTCAAGATTTATACACTAATATAAATCCGAAAAGTTTGGTGTGCATTTATATTAAGCCCCCTTTACTCTGACACTACTAAATAAAGCTCAATGCCTTCAAATTCACCCAATAAGCAAACAGTCCATTTGTGTGTAATTTACAGTCAGTATAAAAACATCTGTTCTGACAACGCCTCAAAGGCTTATTAGAGAACACTCATCCATTTTCCATCCCCGCTTCTTCGATACTGGGTCAAGGGGGAGCTGGTGCCTATCTCTAGTGGTCTACAGGTGAAAGGTAGGGTACACCCTGGACGGGTCGCCAGTCCATCGCAGGGCAACACAGACACACACAGGACAAATAACCATGCACACACCCATTAACACACAATGGCAATTTTTAGAGAGTCCAATTAACCTAACTGTCAGGTTTTTGGAATGTGAGAGGAAGTCACAGTACCTGAAGAGAACCCATGCATGCATGGGGAGAACAAGCAAACTTCATGCAGAAAGACCCCAGACCTGGAGTCAAACCCAGGACCTTCTCAGTGCAAGGCAACAGTGCTACCAACTGTGCTGCCTTGCAGCCTTATTAGAGAACATTAGTTAACAAACAGCATCATGAAAACAAAGGAACACAGCAGACAGGTCAATTAGTGGAGAGTTTTAAGCAGGGTGAGGTTATAAAATAATATTCGAAGCTTTGAACTATGAATATGAGACAGCTGCAAACATAAAAAGGCATTGCCCTATGCATAAACTAAAACACTGGATAAGGAGAGCATTAATGCAAAGCACCCAAAATAACTTTGCAACTTCAGAGGAGCTGCACAGATCCTAAGCTCATGTAGAAGAATCTATTAATATAAGCTTTTAGTCATGGGTTATACAAATTTGGCCTTTGAATCCGCTTTCCTGTTTGCTGTGTGGTCTACATTTGTCCACGTAGGGAACACAACCATGCAAAAGACCAAGATTTAATGTTGCATGCAAAAATATTTTTTGTAGTACAAAATTAACCTTACACATCCCCCTGAACACACCATTCCTACAATGATGCATGGTGGGAGCATCTTCAGTCAGGACAGGGAAGCTGGTCAAAGCATTTCTTGGTTAGCTCTCTCAAGGCATCAACATTTAATCACCATATTTTAAGATAGATTGCTAAAGGTTATTATTTACATGAGTGACATGACATCCCCAACCATGAAACATGGTGGCATAAGCATCATGCTGTGGGGATATTTATATTTCAACAGGAAAAAAATCCATCTGGCATGCACTTTATAAATATGGTATACGGGAGATTAGCAAGTAGTAAGCCATTTCTGAAAGCCAGCCAAATGAAGTTTTGTTTGCAATTTGCCACAAGCCATAGGGGACACTGCAAACATGTGGAAAAAGGTGCTCTGGTCAGATGAAATTAGATTTAAAGCTGAATGCAGGGCAATGCATGAAGGGAAGGTATAAGACGCTGCAAAGGATTGTGACTGGAGTCAACAAGACAACCATAAGAAAACAGCCTGAGCTACAGTAGAATGGAATAATTTTGTGGTTTTATATTGACAAAATGTTTAAGACACATGTCTGCTTAGCAATCTGTAGTATGTGCCTTTTGTTTGAGAAAAACACATTTTCTCATATGTTCTTTAAACAGTGTGTCTGTGTAAAAGACTCCTAACAGTGTCAAAGTCTGAGAGATGATAAGAAATACCTGTGTTTATTATAACAACCTACCTGGTTTCATTTGCAGTAAAGCTGCTCTTCTTCCAAGGGCAGAGTTTTCTCCATGGCAGTATGAGTGAACACTTATCTCTAAGTGTGTAATAGTAGTGTATTTTGGTGCTCTCCATCTTCCTAGATGACCTCCTAACCTATGTTATTTGTTGCTGGTCTCTCTGCGGCTGTCGAGAGACCAAACACCTCGCAGCTGTCTCCAAGCAACAAACAAGGTTGTGGATGGTGACACGCCACCCACAGCGCAGTGTATCATTCCAAAAGGGTCACCTAGTGTGAGCCGACTGGTAGGAGAAGCAGCTGTCTGCAACAATAGAAACACTTAATTTCTTCTGCAGGAATCGAGATGGGTCTAAACACAGATATACTTTAATTGTTGCTGCCAGCTTCCCTGTCACAATCTTTATCCCACCATAAAAACAACCTTAATTGGAGGCTAAATTTACCCAAAGCTGACTAGATTGCATAGCCTTCAGAGGGACCCAACTGTGTTCATTCGCTAATGACAGGCAACATTGCTCTAGCTAAATTAGATTACCCGTGCCTCAAGGCCATTTCTATGAGGGTTATGTCAGTCTCAAGTATAAAAAAACAGGATCAGTTACAGTGCATCTTCACCTCAGTGGGGCCATCCTCAACATTCCTTCTGTGCATGTAAGCGTTTCATCTATCCATCTAAATGAGGCTGAGGTGATGTGGGATGGTGAATTGTGAGCAGACTGAAAAAAAATTAAATTAGGTGAAAATTACAAGGGGATGATGTAGCCCCTTGATTGTGCTGCAACATCAGATGTTTATATCAGAGGATAATTTCCCAGGTTGGATTAACAGCTCGGATTTCTTTTTGATGAAAATGAAATCTCACCAGCGTGATCCCTCTTATTTTGTGGGGCGGTTTTTAATTTTGACATAAGGCACAATGTTGAGTTATGTGGAAAATTTAGGACATAGTAAAACAGCCTGTATGTGTTTTTCTCTTATATTTGGACATGTTTAATATAAACTTTTACAGTACCAAGAAATTCAGATAATATACTCAATAAACAATACAAGTAGAATATAAAGTTGTTTTTTTTTTCTGTAAAATGTAATAAAAAGTTGATTTATTCCTACTTAATACTGTTGAAATCACACAAATGTATCAAATCAACTGCACAATTAGAATGTTGTTAAATAGCATTTTGAGGGAGATCTGACTTGTTTAAAGTGCTAAACTGAATAATTTGGACGCCACAAAAGAGGACATGTTTGGCATAAAGCAAAGTCAGTATTCCAGGAAAATAACCGAATATCAGCTGTGAAGCACAAAGGTAGAAGTGTCCTGGTTTTGGGAGGCTTTGCTGCATTAGGACTTGCCATTTCACCATCATGGAATCCATCATGAATTCTAATGTGCTTCAGAGGATGTTTGCAACATGACAATGGCCCAAAACATCGCAGTAAATCCACTAAAGACTGGAAATAGAAAGTCCCAAGATGAGTTAATGCCAGAATCTTGAGTCCGCTGAGATTGTGCAGGGCGACTTAAAAAACTTATTCATCCAAGAAACACGTCAAATCTTTCCTAGATGAAATTGAGGAATGACACAAACCTTCCTCAGACTGATGATAGAGACTGGAAGATGGCTACAAGAATCATCTCACTGAAGTTATTTTAGCCAATGTGGGAAGGGTGTCCTAACTTTTCCTCTGCTAGAAAACAGATTTTTGTGATTATGTTTTGTTTATTAAGTGTAACAATGTTTGTTTTTGTAAGTGTAAGTAAATAACTTTTTTTCCAAGGAGAAATAAAAAAATACAGTAAGAATAGACCTCAATATTTGAACTTTCTTAATAACGAACTGAATATTTAATGTTTTCACATGACTGTAGTTCTGTGCACGTGGTTCATTCTATGTTGTGCTGCTGTTGATTAGTTTTATTTTCACAGTTTATAGATTCTCTTTAAACATACCAAGAAATAAGTTGTTTGGTCACCAAAATAATGGGTGGGATTGCCTCTGTGTGAAAGTAGGCAGCTATTCAGTTGAAAGAGGTCTGCCACTAGCGCCGACTGATTTCTTTCTTTGACAAACAATGCAAAGACTCCAATGTGGCAGAGGGTTGTAGCTTGTAAGGAGACAACAGCAATTTAATCTTGAGCAACAGAGAAGGCATTCAGAGTGGAGGGAAAGGTCAGCTGCAAACATCTGAACAAAGCACAGCAATCAGAAGTGTTCACTGACAAGACAAGCTTCACTTAGATGATTATTAACAGCTGCAACGTAAAAACACAAAATGTTTTTATCAGAAGGCTGTTGTTCTCTGTTGGGTGCACTCATTCATTCATTTTTTTTATACCTTGGGTGTGAGATCGGGGTGGTGAGAGGGTTCCCAGCCTGGTCAAGACGTAGTGTAAAAAGCAGAGAGAAACAGACAACCTTGCGTGCAACCCCTCCCATCTAAGGTCCTATAATCCCATTGCTTAATGTTACCCATTTCCCCATGCCAAAGCCTATCTTCACCACTTGACGTCTTAATTTGAAGTCACTAAGGAACAGCTCAATTTTATCACTGAAAAAAATTTAAACCTTTTACCAGCAAATACATGATCAGTTGTCGATAATTACTTTTAGAATCAGAATGCCCATTTACTCCATATAAACTGTAATATGATTCTAACTGTCACTGGCATAATGTTATCTTCACATTTTTCTTTTCTTTTAATATCAACTATGATAGTAAAAAATTATTATAATGTAGGAACTTCACATTTAAACCAGGTGCATGGCCAGCAGCTGCATAACCAACTGCTGAGGAAGCAGCCAGCTGACCAGGCTGACCAAGGGAGGACGCACAGAATGTGTTGTGCTTAAAAATGGAGGCTAGTGAGCAGAACTGTTAACTGAGTAAGACTGAGCATGAAACAAGCACACCACTGCTTTATCATGCAAATGTTTCTCCACTGGATAAAAGGATTATTTACAGCTGTAAGTAGACAAACTGCATTTATATGCATTGGGGGAGAGGTGGGTGGCACCCTGAACAGGTTGCCATTCCATCATAGTATATCACGTAAAATCTCAATAAAATACACAGAAGTGGTTGTTATTTTAAAGTAACAAAATATGGAAAAGTTTAAAGGTTTGACAGGTGTGAACACCTTTGCAAGGCATATACCAAACCCAATTTCCTCTCCCTAAGTGGAAAAAAAAAAGTCACTGGCATGAATTAAGTAAACATAGGGTCAAGATAAACGGCAGGATATGTCAGGCTTTGTGGTACGAAACAGAGGATGCCAAAAAACTGCATACACCCGCTGCCTCCTGTATGAATTATGATGACTGTTGTTCACTTGAAACCTCTGCTTATTTTATGAAGAAATCCCCACCAAAGAACAGCCACAATGACCCTGATTTTGTTTATTTATCCAGGTACAGTATGCTTGGGGTGATACAAGTTAAAAATATTTTTTTAGTAAGAACATTGAATGTGGGAAATACAGTGGATCATAAAAGGCACTGATTTACCTTTAAAATAGAGATTAGTTTGGTGCTAAACATGGTACAACAGAACTCCTCAGTAAAAGAAGGGAGCCTCGGACTCTACTTTTTTATCATGTGCAGCCCAACCAATTATTTACCTTCTCTTCTAATCATCCAAATTTAAATGCTTATTGATGACAAAAGAGAAGGTGCTTTATTATATACTAAGCCATAAATAAATGTAAGCACACATAATAAAAGACAGCTGCCGCTCATACATTGAATTGAAAATATGGTTTCTTCTCCTAAACATACTCACTGTACTTCACCTTACAATCAAAATACTTCACTGACGCATAACAGAAATACTAGTTTTAGCTGACTATAAAAAGGTAAGTTGAATCACGCGATTATTGTCGGACTACTTGTCAGTTTGATTACTGAGACAATCTTTCATCAAATAATGCTTTGAATTCTCTTTTCGTATTGGTGTGTTTCTTTATTATATTTTTATTTACAGCTTTATATTACAAACAATGACTTTTTTAGACTGAAATATAAAAGTGAAAGACCTACACTGATGGCTTTTTTTTCATGTGCTCAGCTTGATAGTATGAAGTGTTGTCTCCACCAACACAATCTCTGGTCAACTGAGTCCAGCATGCTCAGACAACACTCACAGTATTTACCAAAAATAAATTAATGGCATTTTTACTTCTCTTCGGTTATTTTTCTTAAGGCTTGTCTTTGTCACTGGTCCAGTTTCTTATGACGACCACAAAGCAAGAAGCCTGCCGCAGCTTTGCTCTATTTCCTGAGAAAACTAACAGACCAGTCAGACACCCGCAAGACAGTACAGATCTTGTAAGTGGGGGCTAATCCTTGCCACTCCACATGTCTCCCTCTAGCCTCTCTCTTGTTTGAAAAGGAAGAAGCTAGCCTGCCAGATGGACACACTGACTTTGACAGACAGACATGAATTCTCTCATTGGCTCTGATCCTTTTCTGTTAAAGACTTGATCCCAAGACTCTGTTCAGAACCAAAGGACATCCTGATTTATGTTGTATGTGTTTTTTTGAGTTCAGGCTCCCCTAAAGCTTTTCTGTCTTTCTTCCAGGACAGGTATATCCATCTGAGAAGGTAGAGGAGGAATGGCAGGACCACTTGATCTATTGTCTGACTAACTTCAGAAAGGTCAGGGATTACAGAGCAGACAATACAGAGATAAATCGGCCTAAATACTAAACATTCAATACATCACAGTTTAGCAAGGATATAATTTTGTAAAGACACTGACTCTTTTTCAAGGCTGTGATTAGAGCATAACATGTAATTCAATAAGAAATTAGAGACACTGTCACATACAAATGGAACACTAAAGAGTATGTTTCATTTAGCACCTTGTTGCTTGAACCATAATACATTTTAATTGCAAACCTCAAGTTTAGCCACAAAGTGTAGGAATAATTACGTAAAACATTGAATAGGATTAACAGACTGCTCATATTTGAACAGTTAAAAAAAACTAGTTTTGAATTGGCTACAGCACAGACCTTGGTAACTCTGTTCTGCTTCAATGCATCTAAAAGCAAGTAATTTGCTCCCATTTTGTTAAGTGGCTCATCTTCTGTCCTTGTAACTGTCCTCTTGTGTCCGTTTGGTCTTTTCAAAAAATCCAGAGACTCTCTTTTACATGGCAGGCTTCTTCAGTATACCAGACTTCTGATTATGCACCCTCATTAAGGTTAACCTTGAGCTTACAAGTCTCCCACTTACACAGGCGTGGTCCGGCGATTTACTCCATCCTTCAAATCGTTTGGGAAACAGTTATGAACCTGCAGGAATTCAGCACTGCCCTCGTGCTCAGAACTGTATGTGTTCTCAGTCACACTGTCCCTTGCCAAGGCATACATGGACAGCTCACTCAAGGGCCCGCTAGAAGACGGTGCACCCTTCATACCGCCTACAGGCGAATTCTCCCTAGAGGCCTCCGTGGAGTGCGAGCTGGCACGGGACGTCCGCCGGCGGTAGCGGAAACTGGGAATTCTTGAGTATGGCGAAGAAGAGGAGAGTGAGCGAATAAACTCGCGACGTGCCTTCCAGCGGACCTCCTTGTTCTTCTCGATGTAAATGTTGATGACAAGGACGGCAACAGTTTCAGCCACGATAAAGGAAAGGGCGCCGAAGTAGAAGGACCAACCGTAAGAGTAGGTGTACTTCTTGTCATCGTCTCGTTTGTCACTGGGGTCCCCAGCATTGCTTGAGATATAGACAATGATGCCGATGATGTTGCTCAGACCTGATAAAAGGGAAAGAAGAACAAATATTTCTCGCCATGACTTTTTTTTACCAGCAAGGATCAACTCATGGAGATGTTAAATGTGCTAATCAATCAATGATTGCAGGAGTCTCGACACCTCTGGTGGCCTTAATGACATTTATGATCACTGCCTATGACTAACCATTTTTATATGCAGTGTGGGTCTATGGGCACCACATCAAGCTACCTTCTTGGTTTAATATTCCAACCCAGATTATTGCAGCTTGCTGGGTGTGGCAGGCAGTGTTGTGTGTGTGTTATTCCTGTGTCATTCATCTTACCTGCGGCTACAAAAAGAATGCCTGCACTGAGGAGTACATTGTTTGTCTTGTTGTACACTCGGCCCATACCGACACACAACCCGCCAAGCATCAACAGGGTGGTGCTGAGGATGGGGAACACGCTGGAGGCCCGAACTATACCTGCAAAGACACAGAAGAGGTGGGAATTGCTCCAGATTGTTTAAATTTAGGCAGCAATTTTGCTATGTGTACATTACAGCGCCTTGCAAAAGGATTCAGACTCATAAATTTTTTTTACATCTTGTCACGGTATAACCATAAGTTTTACAGTATTTAATTGTGTTTTTATGTGATAGAGCAACACAAAATAGTGCATAATTCTGAAACTTTACAGTGATACCACTAAATATATTTGCATCAGAAATTACCTAATTAGTAACTACACTCCATGAGTGTGTAATTTAGTGTCATTGTAAATCCAGCTGTGAAGGCTTTTGAGAGTTGTCAGGGAACATTAATGATGAAACAGCAACAGGAATTCCACACACATCAGTCGGCCAGAGATAAATTTGCATAGAGGTTTAAAGCAGGGTGAAGTCATAAAAAGTACCCCAAGCTTTGAATATCTCACAGTGTGCTGTTCAATGCATCATCCAGAAATGGAAAGAGTATGGCACAACTGCAAACCTACCAAGACAAGGCCCTTCCCATAAACAAACAGGAAAATGGAGTAGTAATCAGAGAAGCAGCAAAGACACCAATGGTAACTCCAGAGGTGCTGCTGAGATCCACAATTCAGATAGGAGAATCTGCCAGGACAACTTTTAGTTGTACACTTCACAAATTCAATTCAATTCAGTTTTATTTATATAGCGCCAATTCACAACACATGTTGTCTCAAGGCACTTCACAACAGTCAGGTACATACATTCCAATTAGTCCTAACCATTGAACAGTGCAGTCAGTTAATTATTTATTCAAATTGGATAAAAAGTTTTTCTATCTAAGGAAACCCAGCAGATTCCATCCAGTCAGTGACTTGCAGCATTCACTCCTCCCAGATGAGCATGAAGAGACAGTGGACAGTCACTGGCGTTGACTTTGCAGAAATCCCTCATACTGAGCATGCATGTAGCGACAGTGGAGAGGAAAAACTCCCTTTTAACAGGAAGAAACCTCCAGCAGAACCAGGCTCAGAGTGAGCGGCCATCTGCCACGACCGACTGGGGGTTTGAGAGAAAGAACAGAGCAGAGACACAAAGAGAACAAAGAAGCACTGATCCAGGAGTCCTTTCTATCGGAAGGAAAAGTAAATGTTAATGGATGTAGCTCCTTTAGTCGTTTCACATAGAAAGAATAGATAAACTCTGAGCCAGTTTTCAAGGTTAGGGTCTGAAAAAGAGCACATATAATTAGTTACAGTAAAGCTCAGTCAATCGCCATGTCTAGGAGAGAGAAAGGGTTAAACACTACAAGACAGGACCATGTGGATCATCGGTAGAGGCTGAGCATTAAGTTGTTGCCAGCAGAAGCTCGGACAATGCCCCTCACCAGAAAGGTGTCACAGGTAGACACAGAGCCAGGCCAGGTGTAGCTTCTAGGAAGAGAAAAGAGAGAACAAAGTTAAAAGCTGAAATAACAGCAAATAATGCAAAATTGGAGAGTAGTGTGAGAATGTAGCGAAGAGGGTGAAAGTGGTCATTATGTCCTCCAGCAGCTTAAGCCTATAGCAGCATAACTACACAGATAGTTTCAGTTCAGATTATTTAGTTAAACGGCGCTTATTTACAACAATGTCAACTCAAGGCACCCCACAAAGGGTTCCTCTGATGGTCATTGTTATACTAAAAACCACAAGGATTGGGATACCTCCCTCTGTCAGACTGATTATAACCATTGGAAAAGAGAAGGGGTCATACAGGTAGCAGAAATGGAGAGTGTGTTTGCACCTCAACCATAACTGAGCCGGTTTAGGCTAAACCTGACTCCACCTTACTCCAACCAACAGGGAGGGAGGAAGGCTCCCTCCCTGATAAACTAAGCCACTCTAACTATAAGCTTTATCAAAAAGGAAAGTTTTAAGCCTAGCCTTAAAAGTAGACAGGGTATCTGCCTCACGGACTAAAACTGGGAGCTGGTTCCACAGGAGAGGAGCCTGATAACTAAAGGATCTGCCTCCCATTCTACTTCTAGAGACTCTAGGAACCACCAGTAAACTTGCAGTCTGAGAACGAAGTGCTCTGTTAGGAACATATCAAACAATCAAATCTCTGATGTATGATGGAGCTAGATCATTAAGGGCTTTATATGTGAGGAGGAGAATTTTAAATTCTATTCTGGATTTAACAGGGAGCCAATGAAGGGAAGCTAAAATAGGAGAAATATGATCTCTCTTTTTAATTTTCATCAGAACTCTTGCTGCAGCATTTTGAATCAGCTGAAGGCTTTTAACTGCATTTTTTGGACATCCGGATAGTAAAGAATTACAATAGTTCAGCCTTGAAGTAACAAATGCATGGACTAGTTTTTCAGCGTCACTCCTGGACAGGATATTTCTAATTTTGGGCAATGTTCCGGAGATGAAAGAAGGAAACCCTAGAAACCTGTTTAATATGGGACATAAATGACATGTCCTGGTCAAAAATAACACCAAGGTTTTTTACTTTATTACCAGAGGTCAATTTAATGCCATCCAGATTAAGTGATTGACTAAGCAGTTTCTTTTTTAAAGACTCAGGTCCAAAGACAACAACTTCTGTCTTGTCTGAATTTAGAAGCAAAAAATCTAAAGTCATCAAGTTTTTATGTCTTCAAGACATGCTTGTAGTCTATCTAACTGGTTGGGCTCATCAGGATTTATGGATTAGTAAAGCTGAGTATCACCAGCGTAACAGTGATAATTTATCCTATGCTGCCTGATAATTTGACCTATTGGAAGCATATATATATATAGTAAAGAGAATTGCCCCAAGTACTGAACTCTGTGGCACTCCACCATTAACCCTGAAGTTTAAAGATGATTTATCATTTACAGGTCCTTCTAAAAATATTAGCATATTGTGAAAAAGTTCATTATTTTCCATAATGTAATGATGAAAATTTAACATTCATATATTTTAGATTCATTGCACACTAACGGAAATATTTCAGGTCTTTTATTGTCTTAATACGGATGATTTTGGCATACAGCTCATGAAAACCCAAAATTCCTATCTCACAAAATTAGCATATCATTAAAAGGGTCTCTAAACGAGTTATGATCCTAATCATCTGAATCAACGAGTTAACTCTAAACACCTGCAAAAGATTCCTGAGGCCTTTAAAACTCCCAGCCTGGTTCATCACTCAAAACCCCAATCATGGGTAAGACTGCCGACTTGACTGCTGTCTAGAAGGCCACTATTGACACCCTCAAGCAAGAGGGTAAGACACAGAAAGACATTTCTGAACGAATAGGCTGTTCCCAGAGTGCTGTATCAAGGCACCTCAGTGGGAAGTCTGTGGGAAGGAAAAGGTGTGGCAGAAAACGCTGCACAACGAGAAGAGGTGACCGGACCCTGAGGAAGATTGTGGAGAAGGGCCGATTCCAGACCTTGGGGGACCTGCGGAAGCAGTGGACTGAGTCTGGAGTAGAAACATCCAGAGCCACCATGCACAGGCGTGTGCAAGAAATGGGCTACAGGTGCCGCATTCCCCAGGTCAAGCCACTTTTGAACCAGAAACAGCGGCAGAAGCGCCTGACCTGGGCTACAGAGAAGCAGCATTGGACTGTTGCTCAGTGGTCCAAAGTACTTTTTTCAGATGAAAGCAAATTCTGCATGTCATTCGGAAATCAAGGTGCCAGAGTCTGGAGGAAGACTGGGGAGAAGGAAATGCCAAAATGCCAGAAGTCCAGTGTCAAGTACCCACAGTCAGTGATGGTCTGGGGTGCCGTGTCAGCTGCTGGTGTTGGTCCACTGTGTTTTATCAAGGGCAGGGTCAATGCAGCTAGCTATCAGGAGATTTTGGAGCACTTCATGCTTCCATCTGCTGAAAAGCTTTATGGAGATGAAGATTTCATTTTTCAGCACGACCTGGCACCTGCTCACAGTGCCAAAACCACTGGTAAATGGTTTACTGACCATGGTATCACTGTGCTCAATTGGCCTGCCAACTCTCCTGACCTGAACCCCATAGAGAATCTGTGGGATATTGTGAAGAGAACGTTGAGAGACTCAAGACCCAACACTCTGGATGAGCTAAAGGCCGCTATCGAAGCATCCTGGGCCTCCATAAGACCTCAGCAGTGCCACAGGCTGATTGACTCCATGCCACGCTGCATTGAAGCAGTCATTTCTGCCAAAGGATTCCTGACCAAGTATTGAGTGCATAACTGTACATGATTATTTGAAGGTCGATGTTTTTTGTATTAAAAACACTTTTCTTTTATTGGTCGGATGAAATATGCTAATTTTGTGAGATAGGAATTTTGGGTTTTCATGAGCTGTATGCCACAATCATCTGTATTAAGACAATAAAAGACCTGAAATATTTCAGTTAGTGTGCAATGAATCTAAAATATATGAATGTTAAATTTTCATCATTACATCATGGAAAATAATGAACTTTATCACAATATGCTGATATTTTGAGAAGGACCTGTACATGAACAAGCTGAAATCTGTCAGACAAATAAGATTTAAACCAGCCTAGCGCTTTTCCCCTGATCCCTACAGCATATTCCAGCCTTTCTAAGAGAGTATTGTGATCGACTGTATCAAATGCAACACTGAGATCTAAGAAGACAAGCACAGACACAAGTCCTTTATCTGAGGCCATAAGAATATCATTAGTGACTTTCAGCAGAGCTGTTTCAGTGCTATGATGAGCTCTGAAGCCTGACTGAAACTCTTCAAAAAGGTCATTGCTGTGTAAATGCTCACAAATTTGATTAGCAACTATTTTCTCAAGAATTTTAAATAAGAATGGAAGATTGGATATAGCTCTGTAATTTTTCAAGTCATCTCGATCAAGCGAAGGTTTCTTAAGTAAAGGTTTAATTACAGCTATCTTAAAAGCCTGTGGTACATATCGATTTACTAAAAATAGATTAATCATATCTAAAATGGGGCTGGTAATCATAGGGAACACTTCCTAAAATAATTTGGTTGGGGTTGGGTCTAACATACAAGTTGAAGGTTTAGATGAAGCTAATATTTCTGATAACTCAGGAAGCTCCACAGGATCAAAACAGTCCAGTCTGCAGTTATTTCCAATGTTGTCTCACTTGCTGAGGATGACGTAATCATCTCCGGGATTATGTCAAAGAATTTATTTTTAATAGAATCAATTTTATTTAAGAAGAATCCCATAAAGTCATGACTGCTAAGAGCTAAGGGAATGGATGGCTCAACAGAGCTATGACTCTGTGTAAGTTTAGCAACTGTACTAAAGAGAAACCTAGGATTATTCTTGTTCTCTTCTATTAATGATGACAAATAAGCTGTTCTGGCTTGGCGAAATGTCTTTTATACAACAGTAGGCTATTTTTCCAGATTAAGTAGGAATCCTCTAGGTGTGTAGAGCGCCATTTTCTCTCCAATTTTCTAACATTGTGCTTTAAAGTACGCAGATCTAAATTAAACCAAGGAGCCTGCCTCCTATGAATGATTACCTTCTTTTTCAACAGGGCTGCATTGTCTAATGCATCACGCAATGATGAAGAAACACTATGAACAAGAGAATCAATTTGTGAAGGGGCAGAAACAGAAATATTGCCCTCCACTGTGCTTTTCATTGATAATGAGGAAATTAAAAGTGGAACAGGTTCTTTAAAGGTTGTTGCAGGATCATCTGGTAGTGATCTACTATAATGAAATTTTCTTTCAGGTGTGGAGTACTCGGTTAAATTAAACTCAAAGGTTATTAAGAAATGGTGAGACAGGACAGGGTTATGAGAAAATATTGTTATGTCTTTACACTCAATGCCATATGTCAGCACAAGGTCCAGAGAATGAAGACAAAGGTGGGTAGGTTTGTTAATGTTTTGAGCAAAGCCAATTGAGTCTAAGATAGCATTAAACGCTATATTTAGGCTCTCACTTTCAGTGTCAACACAAATGTTAAAATCCCCCACTATAATAACTTTATCTGTAGTCAGTCAGTCAGTCATTTTCTACCGCTTATTCCATAGTGGGTCGCGGGGGAGCTGGTGCCTATCTCCAGCAGTCTATGGGCGAGAGGCGGGGTACACCCTGGACAGGTCGCCAGTCCATCGCAGGGCAAACTTTATCTGTATTTAACACTAAATCAGATAAAAGGTTTGAAAACTGATCTAAAAATTAAGGGCCTGGTGGACAGTACAAAACAACAAACAGAAGTGGTTTTAGTGCTTTGCAATTTGGATGAGGAAAACTAAGGGTTAAATATTCAAAAGAGTTGTAGCTATTGATTAGTCTGGGATTAATCAATAAATCAGACTGAAAGATGGTTGCTACTCCTCCTCCTCGCCCGGTATTTCGAGGAATGTAAAAATTTAAATAATTAGTAGGAGTTGACTCATTTGTAGTAACATAATCCTCTTGCTGCAGCCAGGTTTTCGTGAGGCAAAATAAATCAATCTGATTGTCACAATTCAGGTCACTAACTAGCAATGTCTTTGAAGAGAGAGATCTTATGTTCAGTAGGCCACATTTAACTGTTTTATTTTTCTTTTCAGTCTGAGTTGTGTTTATTTTTATGAGATTTTCCTGATTTCCTCCTTTTAGATTATTTTTTAATCTATAAAATTTTGGCCGTGGGTGAGACACTGTCTTTTAATAGGGTAACGGGTGGATAGCAGTACAGAAGCTGCAGAGAGGAGTATTAAACTACGACCCTGCTTCCCGGTCTGAACCCAGTGTTGTCAGAGTTTTGGAGAACTAATAAATTCGGCCAGATTCCCAGAAAGAATAGCAACTCCATCCAAAGTGGGATGGAAGCCGTCTCTCAAGATCAGACCAGGTTTTCCCCAAAATGTTCGCCAGTTATGAACGTAACCCACATCGTTTTCTGGACACCACCTAGACAGCCAGCGGTTGAATGACAGCATGCGGCTAAACATGTCGTCACTGGTTAAATCGGGGAGGGGACCAGAGAAAATTACAGAGTCCGACAATGTTTTGGCAAACTTACACACCGAAGCAGCACTAACTTTGGTGACCTCCGATTGACGTAACCGGGTGTCATTACCGTCAGCGTGAATAACAATCTTACTGTAATTACGCTTATCCATAGCCAGCAGTTTCAGGTATGATTTGATGTTGCCCGTTCTGGCCCCTGGCAGACATTTGACTATGGTCGCTGGTGTCTCTAGTGCCACGTTTCTGACTATGGAGCTGCCAATTACCAGAGTTGGCTTCTCAGCGGGTGTGTTGCTGAGCGGGGAAAATCTGTTAGAGACGTAGATGGGTTGGTGGTGACCTGTGGGCTGGGATCTAGGACTATGCTTTCTACGTACTGTCACCCAGCCGGCCTGAGGCCCCGGCTGCGCGGGCTCTGCTGAAGGACTGCTACGGGGAGCTACCCTCGGTGACTCCGCGTTGGCTAAGCGGCCTCGGCTATCTGCTGGTTTTTCAACAGCGCGGAGCCGGGCCTCCAATTCCGACACCCTCGCCTCCAAAGCCACAAAAATGCTACATTTATTACACGTACCATTATCACTAAAGGAGGCAAAGGAGTAACTGAACGTCTGACACAGAGAGCAGGAGAGAGGCAGGAGAGAGGAGAGTCGGAGAGAGAAACAGCAAAACGGGTAGCCATGGTGGAGCTAAAGATAACGCTAAGCTAGCGACCCCTTACCACTACTAGTTTTACTAGTGTAAAACACGGAGAGCCCCCAAACATTAAATGCAGCAACAGAATGTACAGAGGTTGGACAATGAAACTGAAACACCTGGTTTTAGACCACAATAATTTATTAGTATGGTGTAGGGCCTCCTTTTGCGGCCAATATAGCGTCAATTTGTCTTGGGAATGACATATATAAGTTCTGCACAGTGGTCAGAGGGATTTTAAACCACTCTTCTTGCAGGATAGTGGCCAGGTCACTACGTGATACTGTTGGAGGAAAACGTTTCCTGACTCGCTCCTCCAAAACACCCCAAAGTGGCTCAATAATATTTAGATCTGGTGACTGTGCAGGCCATGGGAGATGATCAACTTCACTTTCATGTTCATCAAACCAATCTTTCACCAGTCTTGCTGTGTGTATTGGTGCATTGTCGTCCTGAAACATAGCACCGCCTTCAGGGTACAATGTTTGAACCATTGGATGCACATGGTCCTCAAGAATGGTTCGGTAGTCCTTGGCAGTGACGCGCCCATCTAGCACAAGTATTGGGCCAAGGGAATGCCATGATATGGCAGCCCAAACCATCACTGATCCACCCCCATGCTTCACTCTGGGCATGCAACCGTCTGGGTGGTACGCTTCTTTGGGGCTTCTCCACACCGTAACTCTCCCGGATGTGGGGAAAACAGTAAAGGTGGACTCATCAGAGAACAATACATTTTTCACATTGTCCACAGCCCAAGATTTGCACTCCTTGCACCATTGAAACTGACATTTGGCATTGGCATGAGTGACCAAAGGTTTGGCTATAGCAGCCCGGTCGTGTATATTGACCCTGTGGAGCTCCCGACGGACAGTTCTGGTGGAAACAGGACAGTTGAGGTGCACATTTAATTCTGCCGTGATTTGGGCAGCCGTGGTTTTATGTTTTTTGGATACAATCCGGGTTACCACCCAAACATCCCTTTCAGACAGCTTCCTCTTGCGTCCACAATTAATCCTGTTGGATGTGGTTCGTCCTTCTTGGTGGTATGCTGACATCACCCTGGATACCGTGGCTCTTGATACATCACAAAAACTTGCTGTCTTGGTTACAGATGCGCCAGCAAGACGTGCACCAACAATATGTCCTCTTTTGAACTCTGGTATGTCACCCATGATGTTGTGTGCATTTCAATATTTTGAGCAAAACTGTGCTCTTACCCTGCTAATTGAACCTTCACACTCTGCTCTTACTGGTACAATGTGCAATCAATGAAGATTGGCTACCAGGCTGGTCCAATTTAGTCATGAAACCTCCCACACTAAAATGACGGGTGTTTCAGTTTCATTGTCCAACCCCGGTATGTGTTTTAACGTGCTTATGTATTAGAACAAGTAAGAGGTATCACAGTAGAGAGAAATCAGATCAAACGAGAGGGCCTTCACACACCAAACAATTCACCAAGAGCAACAGCGAACAGAGGAAGTGACGTTACCCAGAGCTCCAGCCAATCAAAGGTAGATCTTTCCCTGATCTATCCCTGTGGGCTTTATGCTAGAGTGGCAAAAAGAAAGCCATTGTTAAAGGAAATTCCTTAAGGTTTGCCACAGACCATGTAGGGGAAATGGCAACCACATGGAAGAAGGTGTTCCACTCAGACAAGACTAAAACTGAACTTCTTGGCTTACATAAAAAATGCTAAGTGTGGCAGAAAATAATTACTGCACATGAGCCTGAACTCTTGAAAAATGGTGGAGGCAGCATCATGCTATGGGATGGTTTTAAGAAGAAAACCTGGGAATGCCACAGATCTACAATGAAATGGTTTAGATCAGAAGTATTTTTAAAGGTGTATGTTTTGATTCTGGTGCTAAGCTATCAGCTTCTTTGTTAGCTTTAATTGCTAACAGGTAAGGACACGTGCTTGCTGCCAAATAATATTTACCCAGAAAGGTTTAGTTTTCAATCCAGTAAATGTGTTCCTAACATCATTTTACTAAATCTGATAACTAAGTCAACACCATTAAGCCCCATTTCTCCAGAAAGATTTGGCTCTTTTCCAAAATATTCCCTTAAATATTTGACCATTTCCTTTAATATTTCTTTAAATATTATTTTAATAAGTAAAGGCAGCTAATGAGACCCCGTTGAGAATTAGTCATCCAGAAGGTTGGTTTTATTCAGCAGATCATTCTTTAAAACATTATTTTATTAAAATAATATTTTATCTGATCTTGCATTGTGAAGGGTTGTCTAAAGGTTTGCTGATTATTGCCTAAGTTAGTTCCAAGACTAACTTAACTTCATTTCCAGATTCTTCAAGATAATCCTTGGTTCTCAAACATAAATAAAATTGCATGGTAATGTTGCATCACTCTTTTTGTCTCTTTTTGGTTTTCAATAATCTTTAATCAACTTGTTTATATTGTACATAGCCCATTAGTCTTCCCTATTCTTTAATTCTGCTTGGTAGTTTAGTTGGATTGTTTTAGCTTAGCAAAGAGTTTGTTGATTGAAATATGTTTGACTTTGAGTTGACTTATTTTTGTTAATAAATTCTTGTCAGTCAGTCATTTTCTACCGCTTATTCCATAGTGGGTCACGGGGAAGCTGGTGCCTATCTCCAGCAATCTATGGGCGAGAGGCAGGGTAAATTCTTGTATTTTAAGAAATTGTGTGAATTCATTCCATGTGTGTGTAGAGTTTTGCTGTTCAATAATGTCAAAGCTCGTCTCACACCTTTCTATTTTGTCCTAATACCATCACCTTACTGGGCTGGTATTCACATTACAACCCTTAACAGACCGAAATATTCTTTGATAAAATATTAATATTAAATAATCTCAGATTCATAATCCTAACATAAATATAACACTACGATATACATTAACACACATACTCACATATTCCATATTAATCTTCTCAGTATTTGCAGTTTAAAATAAGTTTACAAAAGGCTGCAATGCCTTAAAAAATCTATTAGACCCATTAACAGAGGTTTTTGTTTTATCTTTCCAAGTCTAATGAAACTTATAGTTGTGTCTTTTCATTTAAATAATATTCTTCTGGTTAACAAACTACAAAATGTTATTACATTGCTTTGAATCTTAGTCAAGGAGATATTCTTTGGAGTCACTTCAAATAGTGCAATCAGTGGGCATGGTTTTAGTAAGATATTGCATATTTGTGACATTATTAAAACTTAATTCCCAAAGAAGACTCTAAAATTTAAGACATGTTTAAAACAAGTGTACCAGAGTGGCAGGATTTTGCTGAAGAAGATCACATTTGGGGTCAATGTCTTTATTGATGCTACAGAGTCTTACCTTTGTCCAGTGGATACAATCAAATTGGAGTATAATTTTACTGCTGTAGATCAGTTAGAACTAACAACATTATTGGTATTTGCTAATTGCCAGAATAATGACAGAGGGGAGTTTTATTTTTTCCTTCCTTAATTTAAACTTTCTTTAGATTCAAAAGATTAAATACTTTTCCTTACCATGTGGTGGGCCTGCCTATAAATTATGACTTGGATCGCATGTTTTCTATATCCTTCCACAAACATCTCACAATATATTCCTGGTTCCTCCTGTCATAACTGGTATAACTGGAGTCAAGCGTTCCTGCCTTTTCCTCCAAAGGTGATGTTGAACATTATGGGAAACACATCAACTTTGGTTACATCAGATGACAGATAATGTATCCACAACTTTGTCAGAGGAATTTGAAAAACTATAATCTTGCTTTTTCCATGCTGCTTTTGGAATAACAGTTTCCTTCCCTCTGAGGGTCCCTTGGGCCCATGTTGGCACAGCACTTGTTTCATTGTGAGTAATGGGACTTTCCTTCCAGCTTCAGCTAGTTTCTTCACATGGTCTTGTCAGCATTTCAAGAAACACTGGAACAGTCTTCTTCCTAAAGGTATGATGGCTAGTCATTCCTTTACTGTTTTTTACTAGCATGTAATTATTTCAACAGATGGACCAGGCACCTGAAGAACTCTGGAAATTGTGCCAAAGGATGAACCAAAGTCCTGCAGGTTCTAAGTTCTCTTCTTGATATCTTTGTCTGATTTCTTTTGATTTTCCTATGATGTCACACCAGAAAACAGCATTTCTGATGTGTTGTCTTAAAATGCATCCAGAGTATGCCTCCATGTAACTCATCTGCTTAAAACTAAGGTCAAAAAGAAGCTCAGCAAGCCATGAAATTTTCATCTGAGCTAAAATAAAAAATGAAGGCATTGTAATCTAATTTAAAGAAAGCTAAGAAGTTTTTTAAAATGCTCTCTCTCTCTCTCGTTATGCTGGTATTTAGCAAATATAAATAATTTATATTACCAACTGACCTAAAACAAGAAAGGTTTACTCTGATTTAATGTCACACAGTGACAAAAAATGGTTATATATGATTTTATATCTTGATTTTGTGCTGAATTTCAGAGCTATTCAGAGTAATAACTGGAGTGATAGGGACTACCCAAATAATGGCAACTACAGGAAGTGGTTAACACATCTATTACATCTTACTGTGCGGTAATGTAGAGGCAACATTAAGTGTCATGAAATAAATCAATATAAAAAATGCTGATAATATTCTGTTTTCTTGAGAAGACATAGTCTCCTTTACTGAACTATAATGTGCACACAGCCTTATCACAGGCATAGTGCTGCAGATACCTATCTGAGGAAGGTTAAAATACCCCCTACTCATCACCTCCAACTTGATAGGAGGAGGTGATGTGCAGCAATCCCTGTGGATGGATAGCTGCCATTCAGGTGTAGAAATAAAGGTTGCTGCTGTAAAATCTAAAGGCAAGGGGGACATTTTATGCTTGTCTTTTCCGTTTTATAGTGTCCAGATCTGGAATGGTTTGGGGACGTATGAACATAGAGCCACTTGTAGATTGGATTCATAGGCCAGTGCACTGGTACTGTTCAAACTAAATAAAGAGTGACAGCTTTTATTCATTGTTGATGACCAGAGGGTTTGTGTGTATTTGCGTGTGTGTGGATTAAGGTGAAAAATGGAAGGAGGGAAGACAGAAAAATTTATATTATTTGCAACATTTGGATAATGCCTTAAATAACATAATATAATAACCTATAAATAGAGCCCATCCAGAAGCAAAAAGATGCAAAAGCAAAATTTAAATAATTAATCTATCTTTAATTTTAGGTGTTTTTTTCATACATGTCTATTATAAAGTCTAAGGATAATGATTGCAATTCACTTCAGTGTAATTATTTTGTTAGGTAAATTTTAACATTGTTATTAGTGTTAATGGCTTACAAACTTACATTTTCTTATCACATTATAAATTGTAAATAGGATGTGATGAGCTGTGAGCTTAGTTTCACTATGATCATTTTAATGAACATGCCAAAAACATGCCACATTCCCCTATATAAAGATTTCTCCAGTTTTGATCAAATGCTTAGATTATAAAGGTCTTTAGATAACAGATTTGCCTTTAGAGGACAAATACAACAATGGCAGATAAATAGGTTGAGTGGGAGAACACTTACGCAGCAGATATTCAGAGCTGTCTGTGTCGTAGTCGTTGTCATCAGGAAAGTGGTTGATCCTGTAACAGCTCCCTTGATTGATGCCTGCAGCACAAAAGAATCAGAAAGAGTCTAAATAACAACAACCAAAACAGTTTCTAAAAAAGAGTTTTTTGGACAAAATATTGTATTTGATGTGGATGTATTGTTCATTTAACATTTATTTGCATCTCTTGTAAAGCTGTGTTTAAAGCTTTAAAATACATGTATGTGCTATTGCAGTGGCCAAATCTCACCCTAATACTTGTAGAAAATTAGCACCCTTCATTTGTTTGTTTTTTCTCTGAGAAAAAAAAATCCCATTTTGAGAAATTACAATAATTAGCACCCCTAAAATTCTTTGTAAACAAAATTATCTTAACTGTTTTTTATTAATACTTGACTTTTTAAGTTGATCAGAGCTTCTGGGAACTTCTACTTAATAGTTCATGTCTTTGTGTTTCCCTGGGGTATTAATATGGCTTGACTCAGAAACCTTTTCTTGTAGCCACAGGACACTCTGGAGGAAAACCCATAATTATTAGTCAGCAGCATGCTAAGGATAGTAAAAAAATCTCCAAAGCTCACTGCTTCAGAACTGTAGCAAAGAACGTCATCTTGGAGTCTCCAAGTCTCCAAAGCAACTATTAGATGTTATCTACAGACGACATGTTAAACATAAATTACGTAAGTTAGCTCTCGTCATTCAGCTGATTCTTAAGCACACTTAAACCTATTTTATACATAAATTATTATTAGTGCACAAATAATGTTATTTAGCTCCTAGTGAACTGAAACAGGCCAAACAAAGGTGGCTCAATGGTGCATCAGTAATTAAAGCCTGTATAAAATCTTATCTTTCACACTTGTGTGCGCCTCCACCTTAATATATGATGACATTGTTGCTGTTCAGGAGGAAGGTTTGTTCAATAGTGAATCAGCTAAGCCTCCAGTAAGATTTTCTTAACTTAATCTTTGTATCTAACAAAGACTTCAAAGAACCATTCCCTTTTCATCTTTTGTACTTTACCAGACACAGCGTATTAAAGCTGACCTACCATATAAATACCAGTCTTCAATTACTGCAGTTTCAACAGATATCCGTCAACTCAATTTTACAGGTGTCTAAAGGGGAGCTGCATAACCGTGATTGTCTGTGGCACCGCTTTTAAGGGCATAATAGCTTTCATTAACTAGGTCTGCTGCCTAATAAGGAACAGCAAATTAATTAGTGTCAAATCAGTTGGCGGAAATGGAGCACAAGTTTCTGTGTCGTCACTGGTGGAAAAAAGGGCATTGTTCTAATTTTAAGACACAATGTGAGACTTTAGTCAAAAAAACCCATCTTGTTCATATGGTTAGCTAACAAAAACACAGACACCTCTTACCAGTTGTGATAATTGCTGTGCAAACACCAAATCATTCTGCAGGGTTTGTAGCAGATTTAATATGTGCATATGTGTTGCTTTGTCTTCTCAGCTGAATAGAACTTAAAAGTGATTTTACACATTGTTAACAGCAGAGAAAACAATTTGTCTGTAAAGACAAATTGTTACTATTAATTTTGTCACTTCTATTAACATGCTTTTTTTTCCGACCAGGTCCAGCAAGTGACTCTAAGCTATGATGTGTGTGTGTTTTTGTAGCCTCATCAGGACTGTTTTTTGTATTTATCCAGACCTTTTTAGAGTAAGTAGTCCTTATGGGGATCAAATGGCCGTTTCAACAGGTCAGAGCATAATTAAGTGCCACTAGGTTATACTAACCACAACACTATTAGCGTTGATGCAGTTACTGAAGGGAGAAGACTTGATGTTGTCATATCCACAGAGCAAGGGAGAGTCTAACACTTAACTACCAAGACAGATTTTGGTTATTTTGAGTATCAGTGAAGTGTTTGAAAACATCGAGGAATCACAAAATGTATAGTGATTATGGTCCATTCAGTAATTTCATCCGCCTTGATCTGAGTGCAGGTTTCAGCCACTCTTTTGGAATTGACTTTTGTTCATATCTAGATTCAAAACTCAAGATAGCATGCTCTGTAGTCATGTTGTCCCATTTAATTCTGTGTATATTTTTATTCTGTTGTTGTTCTGTTGTCTAACTATTAATATTATTAGAAGGTAATAAAAGCAAACTGTAAATTCTATTTGAAATGTTGGCTTTTTCTTTAGACTGCCACAAGAGGAAGTTAGACTTTAGCAGATAACAGGAAGGCTAAATGTTTTGCAACAAATTTGCTCCATAGTATTTTATCCTTTTGAAAAGTCCAGTTTTATCCGTCTTGGAACATCCTGGATTTGGAAAAAACAACCTTTGAAATCTTACTGTTAAAGTAAGGGTCCACATTCTCTATATGATTACTGCAGAAAACCTTGTTTTTAGTGATGCTAACCACGCTAGTCACCTATGAAAGACGCTAAAGAGATTCAAACATGTCAATAACAGTAAAATTATGTTTAACTTTAAAACTGTGTTACACCAATTGCTCTCTTTCACACACAGTGTGACATCTCTTTCACACACAGTGTGACATCATCTGTGGTCCTGATAATTAATAAGGATAATTAATGATCCCACATGACAGAGCAGCTCTTCTGGGCTCCTGCATAGCTACAGTTAAATTAATAAATGATTTAATAACCTATTACATAGCAGTAAGTCAGATATTCTTCCTCTAAACTATTAAATTAGACCCATCTGATATAAAATAGAAATTTTATTGTAGAAAAGAACTGAATATTTTGTGATGTGGCATAGTTTAACAAGAAAAATCCTTCTTGAAATGCAGTCTGCCTTACAAAGGAGTAAACGAGATATACAAAATTTATTTTTAACTGGGTTTTATTTGTGTCAATTGTTGTATAACGTGGAGGATTTGACTCAATTTGCAAACTTTTAGTGCTGCAGAAAAAGACAGGTCTGTAATTTTGGGTTGTTTTGGATTGGAAATTTAACTCAAAATCTATGTTCTGTGCGTCTTTCAGTTTATGTTCAGTTTTTCTGTTTGTGCATGGCCTTGTGTGATGTGAAAAGAGGACTACAGTGACTCTCAAAAGTGTCCTGTTAAAAGGTCAGGATTTTGTTATGTAAAAAAATTAGTCATTGATAAATTATTCCAAAGTTTTTCGACACTCAATGTGACATTCATTCAATACAACTGAAATAAAAACAAACATTTTTATTCAAGAAAGAATACTATCAAAAATATAAAGATACTTCGCACATTTTGAATCTTCTAATCTTCAGTTTTCTTTAGTATACACCCGCCATTATTTATAGAGAATCTATATAACCCTAAATATGTTTGAACTGTCTCTTAATTTCTTGACATCTGCTCATTTACATCCTTTAGCTAAACCCACAGTTTTCAGATATGTTACAAATGGATGAAAGCAATGTGATTGTTTAAAAATATCAGTGTGGAGAAGGGAAAGTAAAAAGTAAAATCAACAGTATTATACATGAATATTTATGTGACAATGGCAATGCCATGGTTCTCTTTAGCAATAATTGGAGAAAAAATGGGACAATGGGAAATGGACAAAAATTTAACATTTATCCAAAGCTGATGAGGAGATCGGGCCGAAACAGGTAAGGGAGGCCATCAGAAACACTAAAGGAGCTGCAGGAATTTCCAACACGTACTGGTTGTGTTCTTTTTCTGACAGCAATTTCATTTTTATTTTTATTTATCTTGTTGCAGCTTTTCAGGCATACCATATGGAGCAGATGGTAACCTACATGTGCCAAGGCAACTTTGTTCTACAAAATTTAATTTTAAGACAGTATCCTAATTATCTGATTAACTTCCATATTCAATCCAGCATAAAAGTAGGCAGGCCACATTGATGTTATAGTAACCTGCATTTGTATGACCTTTAACCATTTTCAGAAATTGTGTGTTGGAAGTAAGTGTGTTTGTGTTGAGTGGGTGTGTGTGAGTTTGTCACCTGGAAGTGTACATTTGTAAGTGTGGTGAGAACGCCCTGCAATCCACAGCACCTAAGAGCCACAAAAGGGCAGGTAGACCCGGCTCCAGAAGGCCGCAGCAGTCCCAGACAGCCATACAAAAAGCATCACTCCAGGGCAGCCATAGGCCACCAGACAGGGGCCCACCCATCTGGGATGTGGCCCGAGCAGCCACACAGACAACACAATTTTCTGTTATCTCCATATGTCCTGACTAATGAGTAAGACTGAGAGAGAACATTGTTTACTTACAAAGAAAATATTCAGGTCTCTCCCATAGTCTGGTAAGATGTGCCATGGTCTGATTAAATCACATGTAAACTTTGGCACAATCAAAATTGTGGTAGGAAATTTTCTTCGCATTGATCTTAGACTTTTGTCAAGGTGGGAGAAATGGGATTAGTTTCAAATGTCTGCTTAGGCCCAAAACATTGAGTAGTCTGCTAGAAAGCCTAAGATGAAGATGGATTTTATTTTAATTTTTATTAGTGTGAGTCTAAACAAATGTCAAAATCAACAAAAGAATGAATGGCTTCAGCAGAAGAAATTAAAATTTTTAGAATAGCAGTCAGAGTCCACAACTAAAATGATCTGCAGATTGTGGACAAGAGATATCCTCACAATTTGACAGTTTTTTTTTACTTTTGCAAGGTGCAGTGAGCATATTTTGTCAAGTCTAGATATGGAATTGACTCCATGCAAAGAAAACTCAATGCTGAAACTGAATCAAAAAGTGCTAGTTTTAGCTTAAGGGTGTGCACACATATGCAACACATGTATCCACTTTGTGTACCTTCTAACATTTTTTCAGTTGTATGTATATGAGGAAAAGGTTCAGAAATTAGTGTGGTCTGGCATTTTAACTAATTGTGCATACAGTTTTGAGACATTGGGAAATGAATTAGCAAAAGCACAGAGAGCAAAACACTGAATATAAATAAAGATATATCTATTGCATGCCACATTAAAGTTTTCTGTCAGCAATTAAGGCAATTAAATTAAGGAGAAAGAAAATGCAATCATAGAAAAAGCTGTCAAGGCAAAATTGTCCAATCAGTTGAAGGGTGATTGCGGAAATATTTGGTTAAGGGACAAATAAAAAAAAGTGCCTATCAGTATTGAAAAAGTGCAAGAGTACCAAACTGGAAATTAATTATGCACATTAAGCACAGAAATAATGTTTTCTCTAGCTCTGACTAAAGTTTCAGAACCCATACTGAGCATCTCCTCCTCTCCTCCATGGCAACCACTGTGAGTCTTTAATAAGCTAATTTACATAAGCAGTCTCCAAGGATGCTTTCTGACATTTCAATTGTATTCTGATACCCATTAAATAGGAGATAGCACTTCCATGAAACACCCCCTTAAACAGTTATGTCAATACAAATGTATAAGACCATAAACAAGAATATGCACCTATAATCAACGTGTAACTATAAATGCACAGTTGCTGTGGCAGCCCTGGAGTAGTTGACAACAGAAGGAAAGTCCAGAGCCATTTTTTTGGGATAAACAAAATTCAGCCATTAGCAAAGACATCCTTAAGGAAAGAGTACTATTGTTAGTAACCACATTGTTAGACAAGGGTGTTTGAGGATACCCTTCTAAATTCATTCCATGTTAGTGACCTACTTTGCAATTTTCAGGGTCACAACAGCCAGCAGTTTGGACCTGGGGTACATCTACACACCATAGTAGCAACACAGTTGCTTACACACTTTAAATCCGTTGTTCCATTCAGATTCCCAATTACAATAAAAGTCATGCATACTGAAGGAGTACACAGCACCCAGAGGAAACCTACCATGCAAACTCTACACAGAAAGGTCTGCACAACCGACATTTAAACTGGAGACCTTCTTGATGTTAGGTAAGAGTGCTAACCACTACACTTGGGGGCACAGCAGCACCTCACAGTATTTTCTCCAATTTTAAAAACAGACTTATTAAAATATTACATAAATATATTTCACAATCAGAAATGTTATTTTCAGTGTTGTGCATTTATTGCCCAGAAATTATTGTGCATGGTAAACATGACTTTTACTTTTTATGGACCTTCATTTTGGAACTTCTTCTTTCTCACAAGACCACCTCTCAATTTCACCAGAGAAAACCTTAGATACAACACCTCAACAATGAACAATGACAGGGAACAATGGCTCGTTCCCTGTCATTTTTGACAAATGCATGTCTCTAGCTGCCTTCAAGGTTCAGGCCAATTTCTGACTTTCAAGTCTTTAAAAAGCTTTCATTAACCAAAATTGTCCTGCTGCAGAACAGTTATATCTCTGATTCGATTAAATTAGAGGCACAAGCCTGGACAACATCCACTTAGTTCCCAGAATACTCCAACTTTGAGAGGACTTGGAAAACAAAGAGGGATCATACAAAGTTAATCCAGAAGTAAACTCTACAAGGACAAGAAGTTACCAGATTGTGTACACATACAACACGCAAAGAACATTATTTTTCTTGATCATGATATCCATTTTGATATTGTCATTTTTGAATTTATTTCAATGTTTGGGACGTATCGTCATGGATATTTTATTAAGTGGTATTATTTGTGTCTAAGAAACAATTTTCCAAGTAAAACCGTGCATGTAAGAGATACTGTACAGAGGACCACAAACTTGAGAAGTGGACGATAACTGAATGTTTCTCAAGGTCTCATCTTGGTTCGTGAGGAAGAGGTTAACTTGATTGATGCATGTGCCATATTAAACAGAGGAATACTAGTTGGTATGCAACACATGCAAGAACACATGGTTTGAGCATCCATTTAGATAATCTTAATGTCTTTGTTGTTTTAGACCGCATTACACTCCATACACACTTATATCAAGACATACATTGCAATTGTAAGTATTGTATAAACAATGCTACTTTGCAGACAACCAGTCCTTATTACATTTAGCATAAATTATTTCATATTTGGTGGTTTACTGTAATAAATTCCATTGCACATTTGAAAGTAGTGCTTTGTCAGTTTATGTGTCTGTGATGGCTATGAGGTATTTTTTGTGAGATGAGAGGCATTTTGTGATGCTTCTCATCACTGTCCAAGTTCTCATGTCTAATTAGTGTTTTAATCATTCTGTTATAATTAAAAATAAAAAAGCAAAAAAGAGAATCAGATTGTAGTCATTTCCTTTAGATGGCCCCATGTCTAGAGAGGCTTCGGCTCTTGACGTGGCTGTCCCCTGGTTCAAATCCCAGCCACAGTGACTTCTGCTACATGTCGTCCAGCCCTCTCCTACCCCATTTCCTGTCTGCCTACTTTCAAGAAATGACAAAATATAGGCCAATAGTGCCGCAAAACAAATCTTAAAAAAAGACAGTCTGGTTAAACATGTTTTATATTTGAAGTGCATTGCAAAAGTATTCACACCTCTTGATGTTTTGTGACATGACAGTCACACCTTTCAATGAATTTTATTAGGAGTATGAGTTTCTGCATTAGTAATTAGCCCCTTAGGTTGGAAACAATTGCAAATCAAAGAGCATACACCTATTTAATCATAGTTTCATTGAACTCACCCACATAATTTGATCAGCTGAGTGAAAGATGGTAAAAACTAGGTATTTCTATATGATTTGATTTTATTTATTTTCATTTTCTTTCGCATTTTAAATTGACAGCTCCACAACAGAGATTTATTGACTTGCTATATGCAACAAAACCTAGAATGTAGTTTATCTTACAAATAGTGTCCGCAAACGTTGTGTAATATCCTGTCATTTTAATGGCGTACTTACAAAAAATAAGCGTTAAACTGTTATATTTTAGATGAAACGGATGAGGACCTGTCTCTGTCTGAGAGTCTTCAGAGCCATATTAGTTCATCTAATTACAGAGCATTAAATTAAACCCGACTTTGTGCAGAACTGCACAGGCTAAAAATGGTGTCGAGCACTTCCTCGTGTATTCCTCCAACTGATTCAAGGCAGACCAATCTCTGCTTGTTACCTGATGCAACTCTTCACAGTGGCCATTTCCAAATATGCACTCTACCAGATCTCCCCCTGAAAGGTCCTGCAGTCCATAAAACCCACCTTGGAGTGCACTTGCTTTGGTTTCTGTTCTTTAAGTGTAATCAAATATTTTGCAAAACTCCATAACGATATGCCTTGAAAGAAAAAATGACTTATTAGCCACTGTTCCATCTAAAAAGTCGGTTATATTCACATTTAACAGTTATTAACAAGTGATCCACCGTGTAGATCTCCTTTCAAGCTGGTCATGATCTTGTGGTAGGCCTATTAAATGTTCTGGGCAAACAGCTGGCTATCACACACAGTCCAGAAGCAAAACAACTATTTTCCTGTGAAATTCTGAACTATGTCATCATCCCTTCCTTATTAAGAAGCTAAATGTTTAGTTTTTAACCAGTCAGTCATTTTCTACCGCTTATTCCATAGTGGGTCGTGGGGGAGCTGGTGCCTATCTCCAGCAGTCTATGGGCAAGAGGCAGGGTACACCCTGGACAGGTCACCAGTCCATCACAGGGCAACACACAAACAACCATGCACACACTCATTCATACACCTAAGGGCAATTTTGAGAGACCAATTAACCTAAGAGGTATGTCTTTGGACTGTGGGAGGAAGCCGGAGTACCCGGTGAGAACCGACGCACAGGGAGAACATGCGAACTCCATGAAGAAAGAGCCCCAGCCGGGAATTGAACCTAGGACCTTTTTGCTGCAAGGCAACAGTGCTACCAACTGCGCCACCGTGCAGCCCTGTTTAGTTTTTATTTTTATATAAATCTTTCCCTGCCAGTCATTGTAATCTTTAAAATAAAGTGATGAAGAAAGATCATTCGGTAAATATAACTTACAATAAATATATTGCCCAGTATGTTTGCAGCTGTCATACTATTTCCTTGATACACTAATGGATCTTTGTAAGATGTTCAAAGCTTGCGATTTTGTTTTATAACCTAATCCTGTAATAAACTTTATCCCTTACCCGTTTGCTGTGTTTCTTGGTCTTTATGATGCAGTTTTTTTTAAACCTCCGAAGCCCCCTCAGAACTGCTGTATTTATACTGTGAGCAAGACTATGGACTCTATTAACTAATTAGGTTACTTCTGAAGGCGGTTGGTTGCACCAGATTTTATTTAGTGGTATCAGAGTAAAGGGTACTGACTACACCTTAAAGTTTATTAGGAAAAAAATGTAGAATATGTTTTTTTTTTTCCTTTCAGCTATGTGCTACTTTGTCTATCCCATGAAATTGAATTGAAATACATTATTTTGTAGTGTTAGCATGGCAAAATATTAAAAATATGTTAATAAAACCAAAGGGTTTGTGTTCTGGGCTAAGCCCCCACTGTTTTAGGATCCTAAGAACACCTCTGGTGGTGTGTCATCATTTGCTCACTGAGGTTTCTCAGAGTTTTGTAATGGCATTAGGATCGGAGCCTTTACTTCCTCATTTTTACACTTCGGTCACTTTGCAGATATTGATTACCAAGCCAATTAAACTTGACGTGGATATTGTCTATTACTAGAAGTGCAAAACCTTTAGTGGGTGATGCGCATATATTATTATTATCCTACTTCTCATCAGCTTTTGATACTTCATAACAAACACAAGTAATGTTTCAGCTGTGGTTTTACTTTAGTCCCTTTTTTGCCAGGACCTCCAACAGAGGGTGTAAACAGTTTACAACAAGTTGGATGATTAAGTCTTTGCAAAGCTATAGTTGAGACATAATGTCACCGACTTACCAACACATGAATTTATTAGTGTGAAAGCAGGAAAAAGCGGGGCAGCAAACAAAGTGGTTTAATTTGTTTTTCCCTCTGTCTTGCAGTCCAAGTGAGAATGAGAGAAAAGCAATTTTGGCATCAGTGATGCAGTGTTGATATGACTGACAGTCGGTTAATTAAATTGTCACCATGCTGTAATTTCTTCAAACACAGCTTGAGTTCGACTGTGCACGCGTATCCAAGTTGTTGGAAGAAAGCTGAGAGCTTACGCCACATGTAAGCTGTTGGCTGTTATGCACAGTCAATTAAAAATGCTCAGAGACAATTGATTCTCAAAGTGATCTATACTTATGGCAGAATTGTTTGGAACTGTGTAAACATTTGAATGCATTTCAGCATTTTGCCACTCTTTTGGACGCTCTATATTGCATGATAAGTCATTTCCAGCTTGATTTATTTAATTTTATTCTTATTTTCTAGGAGCTTTGCACTTATATAAGATGTTTAATTGATGAAGAACCAAAAACAAAACAACCCGACAAGGGCGGGCGGAGGGGACCTTGGAGGACCTTGGAAGGAGGGCAAGAGTTCAGGCCGCCGGCCCGGAGGCCGTCTCCGGCAGACCAAGATTTTAGGCGGCCGTTCCGGAGGCCGTCGACCGACAGATCCAGAGTTCGGGGGGCTGGACCAGTGGCCTTCCCCGGCAGATCCAGAGTTCAGGCGGCCGGACCTGCAGATCCCCGGCAGATCCGGCGATCAGCGGGCTATCCCCGGCCGATCCAGCGATCAGGGGGCCAGCGACGTAGGGGCAGGCGATCAGCAGGCCGGCGACGTAGGAGCTGAGCAGGCAGGTGACGTAGGAGCCGATGATCTGACGGTCGCCAGCGGGACCAGGAGAACCCACGGTGGAGCTCAGAGGCGCGGTGCGAAGACCGCTGGGATTTTGAAGAGGCCATGGAGATCTGCGGCGGAGCCGCCGAGACACAGCAGGCAGAGAGGGTGTGTCCTCACACCCGTCAGGGACAGGAACAGGAAGTGGAGACAGGTCCTCCACAAACCTCTCCGGAACGGGAACCAGGGCTGGAGGCAGTTCGCCCTCAGAGCCCTCCAGGACAGGACCGGGAACAGGAGCAGGAAGTGGAGGCAGACCATCCACGAGCCCCTCATGGACAGGAACAGAGTGTGAGGGCGGCTCAGCTTGGGACCCCTCCAGAACAGAACTAGGAACAGGATCGGGGTGTGGAGGCAGTTCTTCCATGAACCCCTCCGGAACTGGACCAGGACCAGGATTTGGAGTCGGAAAACCATGTCGAGCTTCGGTGGAGAGGCAGGTGGAGGAGGGAGCAGGAGATCTCCTCATAGAAGAGGCGATTTCTCCCAGAGCCCTTTATCGCTCGGCCTTAATGGTGTGGTGGATCCGAGGATCAGGGAAAAAATCCCTCCTTGCCTCGAGGCAGTCTTGGAGGCTGCCAGCTATTTCCAGCCTTCTCCATGGTGAGCTGGGAGAGGTCACAAGGTGAAAACATTATTTGGCCAGAACCTCACCCCTCTGGAATTCCCTTACCATTCCTCCCGCTTGGTCCTGTTGGCTGGTTCTTTTTGTCATAATGTGGGTTTCTGTTGAACCAATATGCGGGGAAGAACTCCTGAAGCTCGAAGTTTGCAGGTAAGACGACACTTTATTGCTCATGGCTGGACACGGACAGGGTATGAGGTGAGCACACAAACACAAACAACACATAAGGAACCAGCGTGGAACAAAGTTTACAAATGGTCTTAAATACAAAACTGTTCACACACGTGAACAAAACAATCAAGGGAAAACACAGAACAGGTGTGCGCTTAGGGTGCAGAGAAACAGAAAACAAAGGACTAGACAAGGTAAAATAACAAAACACAAGCAGGTATGACAGTTTAAGGCAATCAAATGCCAGAATGAAATATGAGTGGCAGGATAATTGCCATTTTTAGGCAGAAACATGCATCCAAGAAATACTGCTGCTTTGACTCTGAGTCTTTTCTCCTTTGTGACATAAAAAACACTAGTACATTCACTCTAAATCATGCAGACAAAAGGTCATCCTCAGCATTTTATTTGTGTCTTGTGAGGAGAAAACCAGGATGAAAGAGCTACCCAAGTTGTGTTAACAAATAACAAAATAGATGTTCTAGTTTCTCTTGGGTTCCCTAATTAACATTATATTTCTTGTTGCTTAGTATAAACACAAGCAGCAGTTTATTTTTTTTTTCTCCAGCCTTGCGGCCGATGGTTACACATTCATATTGTACATTTATAGCATTATTTGTGAAAATATTGTCTTTTTTCAAACAGAAAACGTAGAACAGAAAATGTACTTGCATATTATTCAACAAGTGGCTGGATTTATGGAAAATATTTACCAATCAGAAAGAAAAAAAAACTCAGGGAACCCAGCAACAGTTTGATAGCCCATCTGATGGCATCATAGCTTTGTAAGCTTCCTGTAGGTTAATTCACAACAGTGAAGTTAAATGGAGACACACTTGTGAATGTATTTTACAGTTACTCCTCAAACATATTGCGTCTTAGTGTGACATGATTAAAAAATAAAAATAAAAGAAGAATTGTGTGTACAATTTCCAGATGTCTGAACATGTCACACTATATGCAAGTATAATCTATTTACCATCCAGCAGAGAGACAGGTTATGTGTCCCAGAGATGAAGCTGGTAACAGAGCATCATTATCTACAGTGAAATGACTCCTGTACGAGATGGGCAGAAAGGCCACTCAGTGAGGAACAAGCCATTATTCCAAAAGCAACATAAAAAGCCAAATTGGAGATGGCGAATGCACTGTGATTAAACTGAAATTAACATTTTTGGCTATAATGCTACTGTTGCATTTTGAGATGGAAGGCGGAGCTTGCACGCATGAGAACACAATAAGGGGTGGCAGTATCATGTGTGAGTATTTTACTGCAGGAGTGATAGTCCAATTTACAGAATAGATGGCATCACGATGAAATAGCTTTATGTTGAAATACTAAAATATCTCAAGACATCAGCCAGGAAAATGAAGTTTGGGTACAAATAGGTCTTTCAAATGGACAATAACCCTTATCATACAGACAAAATATGTTACAAAGTGGCTTAAGGACAACAAACTCAGGGCTTTAGCGTGGCCATCCCCAAGCCCTCATCTCAGTTCCACCAATTACTGAAAATATGTGGGTAGAGCTACAAACCTGACTCACTTACACCAGTTCTGCGAGGAGGAATGGGTAAAATACACTATATTGCTAAAAGTATGGGTCACGCCACCGAAGCAATGAATTCTGGTGTTACAATCACTTCCATGGCTGCAGGAATATAAAGTTTAATGTAGAGAGACTTGACTGGCCTGCACAGAGTCCTGACCTCAACCTTCTTGAACACCTTTGGGATGAATTAGAGGAGATGCTGCAATTCTGGTTTTCTCATTTAACTATAACCACACTTCTAAACCTTGTGGAAGATGTTTACAGAATAGTTAAAGTTGCGTTTGCTGGCGACGGTGGGTCCATCAACAATTGGGACCTTATAGATTAATAATAGAATGTCATCAAAGTTGATGCACATGTAAAAGTAGACAGACAAAATACTTTTGGCAATGTAGTGTACCTGCAAACTATTGCAAGGGGCTTGTGGAAAGACACCCAACATTTAACCTAAGTTATACAGTTCAAAAGGCAATTCCATCAAATAATAAAGAAATAAATGTGAACTGCTGGATTTAATGAAAGTTTAAAATAAATCTCCACAACAATCCAGCTCTAATTATTCTGTCATTTGGCAAATAGAATTAAATGTCGTATCTCAAAAACAGGTGAAGTTTAGTTTGGTTTTTGTCATTTATGTAAATGCCTCATTTCAAAAGTATAAAAACAAAAAAAAACGTTGTTCCTCTTTTAAATTCTTGGAGAAGATATATTTTGAAATATTTCCACTGGTCACTATTTAGCTCAATCTCTGAGACCGAAAACATGAAGCTATATTTACTTGTTCTCGTACTCATACTCGTCGTCTTCCGCTTCATCCGGGACCAGGTCACGGGGGCAGCAGACTTAGTAGAGACACCCAGACGTCCCTTTCCCCAGACATCTCCTCCAGCCCCTCCGGGGGGAGCCCATGGTGTTCCCAGGCCAGCCAAGAGACATAGTCCCTGGGCCTTGTCCTGGTCGGATGTGCCTGGAACACCGCCCGAGGAAGGCGTCCTGGAGGCATCCAGTATAGATGCCCGAGCGACCTCAACTGGCTCCTCTTTATGTGGAGGAGCAGCGGCTCTACTCCGAGCCCCTCCCCGATGGCCGAGCTCCTCACCCTATCTCTAAGGGAGTGCCCGGTCACCCTACGGAGGAAGCTCATTTCAGCCCCTTGTATCCAGGATCTCGTTCTTTCGGTCATGACCCAAAGTTCATGGCCATAGGTGAGGGTAGGAACGTAGATCGACCGGTAAATCGAGAGCTTCACTTTTCGGCTCAGCTCTCTCTTCACCACAACGGACCAGCACAGTGCCCCATTACAGCGGCAGCTATACCGATCCGTCTGTCGATCTCCCGCTCCATTCTTCCCTCACTTGTGAACAAGACCCCAAGATACTTGAACTCCTTCACTTAAGGCAGGAACTCCCCTCCAACCTGAGGACGAGCCACCATTTTCCAGTCGAGAACCATGGCCTCGGACTTGGAAGAGCTGATATTCATCCCAGCCGCTTCACAGTTGGCTGCAAACCGCCCCAGTGCATGCTGTAGGTCTTGGCTAGAGGGTGTCAGCAGGACTACTTCATCTGCAAAAAGAAGACACGAAATCCACTGGTCCCCAAACCAGACCCCCTCCGGCCCTTGGCTGCGCCTAGAAATTGGTTGACAAATGGCAGCCCTGCCGGAGTCCAAAATGCACGGGGAACAGGTTCAACTTAGTGCCGGCAATGCAGACCAAACTCCTGCTCCATTTGTACAGAGACCGAATGGCCCCAAATAAAGGGCCCCTGACTCTGTGCTCCTGGAGCAACCCCCACAGGGCACCACGAGGGACACAGGCGAAAGCCTTCTCCAGGTCCACAAAACACATATGAACCGGTTGGGCAAACTCCCATGAACCCTCAAGTACCCTGCACAGGGTGTAGAGCTGGTCCAGTGATGAAAACCACACTGCTCCTCCTGAAGCCGAGGTTCGACTATCGGCTAGACTCTCCTCTCCAATACCCTGGCATAGGCCTTACCAGGGAGGCTGAGGAGTGTGATCCCCCTATAGGTGGAACACACCCTCCGGTCACCCTTCTTATGAAGGGGGACCACCACCCCGGTCTGCCAGTCCAGAGGCACTGTCCCCGACCGCCACGCAATGTTGAAGAGGCGTGTCAACCATGACAGCCCCACAACATCCAGAGACTTGAGGTACTCAGGGTGGATCTCATCCACTCCCAAAGCCCTGCCACCATGGAGCTATTTAACCCCCTCAATGACTTCAGTCCAACCCCGAGTCCCCAGCCTCTGCTTCCACCAGGAAATGCGTGACAGCAGAATTGAGGAGATCCTCGAAGTACTCCTTCCACCGCCCAATAATGTCTCCAGTTGAGGTCAGCAGCTCCCCACCCCCACTGTAAACAGTGCTGGTGAAGCACTGCTTCCCCCTCCCAAGGCGCCGGACGGTTTGCCAGAATCGCTTCGAGGCCAACCGGTAGTCCCTCCCAGGCCCGAGTTTTTGCCTCTGCCACAGCCCGGGCCATAGCACGCTTGACCTCACGGTACCCGTCAGCCGCCTTAGGAGTCCCACAAGCCAACCACAGCAGATAGGACTCCTTCTTCAGATTGACAGCATCCCTTACTGCTGATGTCCACCACAGAGTTCGGGGATTGCCTCCGCGACAGGCATCGCAGACCTAGCGGCCACAGCTTCGGGCAGCAGCATCGACAATAGAAGCTCTCCCGGAGGTGGGAGTTGAATACATGCCTGGCCGAGGGCTCCGCCAAACGTTCCCAGCAGACTCTCACTATACGCTTGGGCCTGCCAAGTCTGTGTGGCTTTCTCCTCTTCCAGCAGATCCAACTCACCACCACGTGGTGATCAGTGGACAGCTCTGTCCCTCTCTTCACCCTAGGCAGAAGGTCAATAATCCACTTTGTTGTCGTGTCTTCAGACGTTTTGGAGTCATACTACCATACTAAGTCATACTACCTTTATTCTCAAATATATATATATATTTTTACAATTTATCAATATCACTCATTAATTCATATGTTAAAATGGCTAATAATTAAAGGTCTATTTTATCAGCAGTCACAAATCCTGGTGTAAAAATGGACCTAAAACTCACTTTCAAATCTCATATCAACTACCTCTGCAAGGCCTCCTTGTAAAATCTACCAGAACATTTCCAAACTTCGCCCCATTTGCTCCCTCTCAGACAGCGAAAAGCTGGTTTGTGCCTTTATCTCCTCCAGACTGGACTACTGTAATGCACTTCTCATTGAGATTCTTAAGCAAGAGCGTGCAGTGGCTACATATCCAAAACTCCCCAGCTAGGGTCTGGATGAGAGTACACAAACATGAGCACATTACCACCATCCTCCACTCTCTCCACTGTCTTCCCATCTCCACCAGGACTTAGTATAAGCTTTTCCTCCTCATGCATCTACGGACATGCCCACTCCTACCTCAAGGAACTCTTTCATTCATAAAACGCAACATGCTCCCTCCGTTCCACTCACTCAAACGTCCTCCATTTACCCAGGACTAAACCGAGGACTATGGGAGATAGGCCTTTCTGTGTTACTGCCCCGTGCCTGTGGAATACATTCCCTGGTTCCCTGAGAGCACCACAATCTACTGACTGTTTTAAAAAAGGTCTTAAGACGTTTCTTTTTAGAAAAATGTTTGGATCACTCACCTAGATATGTTTTTTTTTGTCCTGTTTTTATCCCTTTGTAGCCCTTTGAGATTGTGAGATGATAAAGGCTCTATAAATAAAATTATTATCATTATTTTAATAATAAAAAGTTTTCCTAACCTTAATTTAACAGACATATTTTGCAAAGCATTTTCAGATTTTTTTCTAGCGTGATTGCTTTTAAAAGCTGGAAAACAGAACATAGCAGTGACGCAGGACATGATATTACGATGAAGAAGAAGAGCCTTTGCAGAAATGAAAAACAAAACATGTACGTCAGAGGACGGGAAGATGATGTGACCGAGTTGGAAGTTAAGGCCTGCTGGCTAATTAGACCCCCCTGCATTGCTTCTAGATAGCTACATTTAATTACAGATTGGTGTAGCATGGTGAAACAGCAAAGTGACCTCCAACCTCCTCCCGCCCCCAACACCATAAAATGTAATTCAACGCCTCCTCTCTAAAACACACGTATCCACCCAAAGCTATGAAAGAAAAACAGGTGCCTCACATCTCACACCAATCCACCACCAGCTGAGACACTTGCTTTAAATATGATGCAGCGAATTAGATAGTCAAACTTACATATTTCACAATGGCTGACATTTGTGGGTGTTGGCCTCACCACATTAATGCTGTGAACGGCAAATGAAAAGACTGCTGACCTCATACTGAAGAAGCTTTGTTCTGATCTTTTTTGAAAGGAGGCGAGGTACTATGTGAGCAGGGTGCCCCCTAAACATAGCCATTATTTGTTTATTGGACAGGAATAAGAGCTGAGGGGAGCTGAACAGCTGATGTGTGTCTTCTAACAATGTGTTGTCCGCCAGAGATGTGGTTGTCCTAAAGTGTTCTGCAAAACAGGCCGATGTTTTACCTGGTAGCTGTGAAACCTTCAATAACTGTGTGTTTGTCATTATGACCAGAGGGTTGTGTGTGGTGATGGTCGTGGCAGTGGTGGGGGAGTCCTCATCGCTTGTCTTTTCCTCTACACTTACGAGTCCCCATGACAACTGAGCCATCTCAAAGCAGCTCATGGTTTTTAGCAAAGACACAGCAGCAAAACTATCACAACACACCAGGATGTTTATCACATCTGTCCACCTTCGCCTCTGTGTCTCTGTGTGTGGGCTTGGATGAAACAAGAAATGTGAAATAACTGAAAGAATTACAAAAAAACTAAAGGTATAACAGGATCTGGTGCTAATCAAAAATATAATATTTGGGGCAAATGCCAAATATATGTCAGATTACTTTAAATAACAAAACAAAAATCCTAGTCCTTCACCTGTTCCTCAATTTTAACGGTATAGTAGTCATGTAGGGCTTGGAGGGCGTGTTTATGGGCCACGGTGTATTCCCGCAGTAGGGCAACTGGACCTGGACCTCCTCCCCCATTTTGATGCATTGTAGTCATCCAGACTTCACCTTCAACAAAATAACAACCACAAAGACATCTATGCACATAGACATACTTATGCCCTGTGTACACAACAACAATCCATTAAAACAGGATTGTTTTTCCACTTCTGTTACATAACATTTCAGTTGTGATCTCTGTGCACAACACACTAGCAGAAATGTTAAAATGTAATTTCCCTGCTATGCCACTAATAGGCAGTACATGCTTTGAAACTCAACCACATGCACATGCGTACAAACACTCCCTGCTTAAAAAAAACAAAAAACAGGGTAGAAAAAAGCACTTTGCTTGAGAACCATTGTTGTATTCAAAAGAGTCAGCAACACAAAGAGTACTCTTCAATCTGCCATTCTTTTTGTTAATATCTTCTTCTACTGTGGGTGTTATACTTGTCAGCATCCATTAAGTTGTGCGCTTGCACATGAATTTCCACTGATTGTAGCCATACTATGCATGTGCGGGGCTTCCCCATACGGGAAGATTGTGTTTTTATTGTGTACATTACAACGGAGACCCGGATGTTTTTAAAACCTTATATTCAGGAACCCATTTTCAAACCAGAAAAAAACGTGCGAAACACAACAAAACCTTTCCATTTTCACCAAAAACATTGCCCAAGCACAGGGCCTAATAACTGTTATAGCTGCAGTTGTGGGTTTCCTGTCTGTTTCTGCCCCCCCTGGCAGTCTGGGAGGCCAGCATGTTGCTTGGTTGCTTTACTCATCTGGTCACATTTAGGCCCAGGGAGGGTGTAATGGTCCGCCTGATGAAGTCACTCTGTTGTTGGGTAGACCCTCTGAGCCTCTTGGTAGGGTCACCCCAGGTGTCACTTAGTTTGACTCTGCCTGCGATGCTTGGATGGCTGGAGTCCGCATCTTGCTTGGGGATGTTTAGTGGATTTTGTAGTTTGTCAGGACTGGGTCCCTTGTGATAGTAGTCTGTGGAAATCTAAGGGTATGGGTGTGAACTCTCGGTTGCACTGGTTTTTGTGCTGTGGCCTTACTTGGAAGCATGGACAGGGCCTTTCTTTGGCTGTGGGTGCTGGGAGCAGGTGATTGTAATGTGAGGAAGTTTTGGGTTAGTGCCCCCCCCAAACACACACACACACACCATTGTGTGTCTCTTCCAAGAATTTCATTACAGACAAATCCTGTCTCAATTTCTGTATGAGCTTACATACAAACACATGCTGACAAACAAATAACTGCTCACACAAGGAACATGCATTAACAGAAATGTTTTTATTACTTTTGCTGTGTTGCTGTGGGTGCAGTAGACCCATTTAATTCTTCGTATCTGTCTTTTGTCTCGTTATATTCTTCACAGCCTGTCCGCTTCAGGTTTTCTTCCCAAACCAGATTCTTACATGTTGTGCCTTTAACTTAACAAACTGTGCAAAAAGCTAAATATCCCATTTTCCCCCTTTTTGTACAACAAATCTATCTGCTACACTACAACACCTGGAAAGAACAGGGCACGCACACACACACACACACACAAGAACAATGTCAGTAAAATACAAAAGAAAACTAACAAAAGAGAAAACATTTTATGCAGAATGAATTTCTTTAATTGTTACTGTCAAGGTTGCTCCGCCTTTGCCTGAAACATAATTTGTTGTGTTTGGAATTGACTCCACCTCCTGTACATACGCCTATTTCATTGGTGTACATGCTGAGTTTATTAGCAAACAGTCTTTTAGTCTTAAATGTAGCTGCCTTCAAAAAGCATTTACTATAATAAGCTTAAAATTAACAACTAATTTCTGTCCATATTTTTCATTTTAAGCTAATTATATTGAATTTACTTGTACCTTGATTTTAATAGAATAAATAGGCGTAAAAACTGAAAACCCAATGAAAGAAAATCTCACTTCTTCTGCAGGTGTATTTTTCACACAATATCGGTCAATCTCTGCGTCATGACAGACGTCTATGCTACGAACGTCTAAGCAATTCCCTCACTGATAGCCGAGGCGAGAAGTCAAGGGGCAGTCGGAAGAAAGATTGGTCAATGAGCGTCTGTCTGCCTCTGGAGAAAGACGTCACTGCCAGCGCACCTCCGGAACACCAATCCATTATATTTCGCCACGAAAAAAACTCAAAAATGGGAGAATTGAGTGTTTATCAGATGTTCCATTTCAAATTTATAAATCTTTTTTTTAATTTTTTTATTTGCACGGACATGACGTGAACTCAGTCATCTATTTTAAGTCACCGGGCATGTTTCCATAGCAATTTCATGGATGTTGCCAAGCAACGCAGCATTGGATACAATAAAGACATGAATGAAAGTAGACTAATAGCGCGCACATTTCCTGGCAGAGAGAGTGAATGGGCTCAGACGCGCCGGCTTGGCACGGCATTCTTTCGCAAGGATTTATGTGTGGGCTCATTAACGCGGTGTAACAGTTGGCATACAGTTTGTCTCAGCCTTTATCAGTCAATTCTTGCCCCGAGCATCTTTGACATCTTATTTGTCCCCAAAAAGTTATTTCACCGTTATAATGTTGTTCAGCTGTAAACCTATCTCCATACAAAGGCTTTTGACGTGCGTAAAAGGAGTGCGTCCTTTGTGCGCACCGGAAAAGAACAAAAACGCAAGCAATTTCTTATATGTTAAGAGATATCCTGTTAACTGGAGAGAAGTGCGGACATGTTAAAGTTTGAGGCAAGCTTACCTTCAATACAACAGATTCTCCACAATCCCGAGTGGGTGAGATCGCCTTTTTTAGTTTTGATCTGAGTCTGGGTCTCGTCGGTGGTGGTGTTGGTGCCATTACATATGTACGCCCGCGAATAGAGCCAGTAGTCCGTGCCAATGGCGATGGTCATCAGGCTGAAGGCGGCGAAAGCCCCCGCCGTGGCTAGCAGCGTTTGAACCCCGCGGTCGCACCAAGCCATGGCGCTTCATACTAGTCCGCACGCTCCCCGGTCCAGCAGAATGCGCGCACCACGGTGCGTCAGGGCACAGGTCTTCTGGTCATACTTGTGTTGAAAAGGGAAGGAGACCACAGACTGATGAAGCCACTGTTCGTAACGTTCAGCTTGCGTTCAACTTGCAAAAAGGACACTGCTGGGATCCACTACTGATGCTCCATTTGAAGCACACAGGGGTGGTTCACATCAACATCAAAACATTTCCAACCTCATCAGCATGTCATTATGTTGCTTTCTTCTCCTCAATCATTGTCAGTGCACTTTTTCTGCTCTAACACAGACTGCGTCTCTGTTTAAACCCATCTGAACGAGCGCTACGTCAAAAGACCCTTAAGTGAGACCCCACCCTCATCAAATCTAACCAATGAAAGAGATGTGCGTTTAAATGAGTGAAATGAGAACTCGCATCAGCAATAAAATGTACTGTCACTTCAGCTGCCCAATTAAAATATATGAGATTCTATGAGGGAAATGTAAATAACCAAACAAAGCCAGTGGCATGTGAGACGTCTCCACGCTCCACGCTGAATTCACATGTCGTGAATATCACCAAACCCGGAGTCACCGCAGTCACAGGAGAGCAGAGAAATAATGGCATCCTTTGACCCAACACAACAGCACAACAACCGAACAGACTGTTAAAAGCAATTAGATGCTCACCCAGTGCGCATTCCTGTGCTGAAGAGGAGGCTTCAGGGTTCACCGGGTTCATTAGAGCAGCAAAAGTTGAGAGGTAGATATAGGCTGCCAAATTTTCGTTCCGTTCCATGTTAAAGTATTCATACTCCTTACACCTTTCTACAGTTTGTCGGGTTTGAACCAAAAACCTTAAAAGTAGTGGATTATTGTAAAGTGGAAGAAAAATTACACATGGCTTCCATTTTTTTTTTCTCATATAGAAAAACTTCACGTCATTTTTGCCCATTCGTCTCTGCAAACTAGCTCAATCTCAGTCAGATTGAATGGATAGTGCTTTTAAATGTCCATTTTACAGTCTTGACATAGATTCTGACTTGGATTTAGGCCTGGACTTTGACTGAGCCATTCTAACACATGAAAATGATTTGATCTGCATTCAGTTGTTGCTCTAGCAGTATGTTTAGGGTTGCTGTCCTGCTAGAAGGAGAACCTTTGTCCCAGTCTCTTTTTGCAGCGTCTGACAGGTTGTCTTGCAGGATTGCCTTGTAGCTCCATCCATATAACTATCGAACAGATCAGTTTACCTGTCCATGCCAAAGAAAACAACCCCCACAGTATGATGCTGCTTGCCTTCACCATGTTTCACCCCTTTGACGGGTGGTTCAGGCTGATGTGTAGTGTTACGGTGTTTTGTATATGAACCCGAGTTCAACAATGGCTTTCTTCTCCTCACTTTCAGAGAAGGAATAGATTTGTGTAGTGTGTGGCTATTAGTTGTCCTGTCAACAGATTCTCCCTCCTGAGCTGTGAATCTCTGCAGCACCCCAAGAGTTATCATGGTCTTCTTGGCTGCATTTCTAGGTAATGTTCTCCTTGCTTGGCCATCCAAATTAGCTCAACGGCCATGACTATATCTATATATCTATATCTACAAAGTATCTAAAAACTTATCTAAAAAATTCAATATTTTTGTCACTCATTTCAGTAAGTTAAACTCAAATATTATATAGATTCATTACACACATAGTAAAATATTTCAAGCCTTTAGTTATTGTAATTTCAAAGAGTATGGCTTACAGATAAGGAAAACTCAAAATTCAGTATCTCAGAAAATGTTATTATTGTGAAACAGCAGAATATTGGGAACTCATGGTGTCACATTTCAATCGGCTAATTACTGAAAACACATGCAAAGGTTTTCTGAGCCTCTACATGGTCTCTCAGTCGGGGTCAGTAAGCTACGCAATCCTGGGGAAGACAATGAGAAGACAGAGGCTGCAGTCAGCACATCAAGAACCACCCCTGAACCAGAGATAACATTAAAAGCACCTAACCTGGGCTACTGAGAAAAGTAACTGGACTGTTGCTCAGTGGTCCTAAGTCCTCTTTTCATGTTAGTAAAGATATATATATATATGTATATATCTATATGTATGTATATATATATATATATATATATATATATATATATATATATATATATATATATATATATATATATATATATACATATATATACAGTACAGACCAAAAGTTTGGACACACCTTCTCAATCAAAGAGGTTTCTTTATTTTCATGACTATGAATATTGTAGCTTCACACTGAAGGCATCAAAACTATGAATTAACACATGTGGAATTATATACTGAACAAAAAAGTGTGAAACAACTAAAAATATGTCTTATATTCTAGGTTCTTCAAAGTAGCCACCTTTTGCTTTGATTACTGCTCCGCACACTCTTGGCATTCTGTTGATGAGCTTCAAGAAGTAGTCACCTGAAATGGTTTTCACTTCACAGGTGTGCCCTGTCAGGTTTAATAAGTGGGATTTCAAGCCTTATAAATGGGGTTGGGACCATCAGTTGTGTTGTGCAGGAGGTGGATACAGTACACAGCTGATAGTCCTGCTGAATAGACTGTTAGAATTTGTATAATGGCAAGAAAAAAGCAGCTAAGTAAAGAAAAACGTGTGGCCATCATTACTTTAAGAAATGAAGGTCAGTCAGTCCGAACAATTGGGAAAACTTTGAAAGTGTCCCCAAGTGCAGTCGCAAAAACCATCAAGTGCTACAAAGAAACTGGCTCACATGAGGACCGCCCCAGGAAAGGAAGACCAAGAGTCACCTCTGCTGCGGACGATAAGTTCATCCGAGTCACCAGCCTCAGAAATCGCAGGTTAACAGCAGCTCAGATTAGAGAACAGGTCAATGCCACACAGAGTTCTAGCAGCAGACACATCTCTAGAACAACTGTTAAGAGGAGACTGTGTGAATCAGGCCTTCATGGTAAAATAGCTGCTAGGAAACCACTGCTGAGGACAGGCAACAAGCAGAAGAGACTTGTTTGGGCTAAAGAACACAAGGAATGGACATTAGACCAGTAGAAATCTGTGCTTTGGTCTGTTAAGTCCAAGTTTGAGATCTTTGGTTCCAACCAGTGTGTCTTTGTGCGGCACAGAACAGGTGAACGGATGAACTCTACATGCCTGGTTACCACCGTGAAGCATGGAGGAGGAGGTGTGATGGTGTGGGGGTGCTTTGCTGGTGACACTGTTGGGGATTTATTCAAAATTGAAGGCATACTGAACCAGCATGGCTACCACAGCATCTCGCAGCGGCATGCTATTCCATCCGGTTTGCGTGTAGTTGGACCATCATTTATTTTTCAACAGGACAATGACCCCAAACACACCTCCAGGCTGTGTAAGTGCTATTTGTCTAAGAAGGAGAGTGATGGGGTGCTGCGCAAGATGACCTGGTCTCCACAGTCACCGGACCTGAACCCAATTGAGATGGTTTGGGGTGAGCTGGACCGCAGAGTGAAGGCAAAAGGGCCAACAAGTGCTAAGCATCTCTGGGAAATCCTTCAAGACTGTTGGAAAACCATTTCAGGTGATTACCTCTTGAAGCCCATCAACAGAATGCCAAGAGTGTGCAGAGCAGTAATCAAAGCAAAAGGTGGCTACTTTGAAGAACCTAGAATATAAGACATATTTTCAGTTGTTTCACACTTTTTTGTTCAGTATATAATTCCACATGTGTTAATTCATAGTTTTGATGCCTTCAGTGTGAAGCTACAATATTCATAGTCATGAAAATAAAGAAAACTCTTTGAATGAGAAGGTGTGTCCAAACTTATATATATTTATATATATATATATATATATATATATAAGTTTTTTTTACAACGAACTAGTTCTTAGAATAAGTTTTTTAGAACTTTTTTAGAACAGAACAGAGAAAACAACCTACACGGCCCATTTTTATGAGTTTATTGTTGTTAATCCCCCCACCCAAATGTTGTCTAAATTTGTTTATTTATTTATTGCGCTAAAGTTTTACTCCAATTACCAAACCTGCCTCAAACTATTTATCTCTTTATTTATTACAGTTCATTCATATTTTTGTATTCAGTCCGGTTACCAAACTGGCCTGAAATTATTTATTTAATCCAATCATTGTAAGGCTTTACTTTCTGCTACCTAATGGTGGCGCTAGGTAGCTCCAAAACGAATCAGTAAAAAAAAAAAAGGGGGGGCTCCTCTAAGTAAACGGTAGTGACTACTACGTCACGCGTTTCTTTTAGGCGCATGCGTACTGACTAACTTCGTCCGCACACTTCCAGTGGATGACACGGTCGTGAACAGGATGGTGACATAGCCGTCCTCTCCTTCATGACTTGCCGGGCAACATGGAAACAAAGGCCTGCCCCTTTTTTCATGTTGATATCTGCACAGCCAGCGTTACTTTACGTGTAATCAAGATTACTAAATCGGATTACGATACTTTTATTGTAATTTAGCTCGTCGTTAGTGGCAGAAATAGCGTCCGAGATGGATGTGGAGCAGCATGAGACCTGCGGAGAGACTAAATCGGCCATTAACACTTGGCGTTATCGCCACCATTTCACGTACAAGGCTGATCAGGGGAAAAATATAATCGTCCAATGTAATCTGTGCCTGCCGAGGGTCAATCTGTTGTCCACGTCGAAAACGTCCACGTCAAACCTAAAGAAGCATTTAGACGTAAGTCAGAGAAAGGCAGCGTGAATATGAAGACCTCCAGCTCAGTATGTGTTAATATTTAAAAACCGAGTCAATGAATGAACGGCTTCCCTGATGAATAATTACATTATCCATGGTGCAATCATGGCGCTGCAGACTCATCCGAAAAAAGAAGGCTGCTGCTTATTTTTATTGCAGAAGTTTCTGAAGTTGCACAAAGTCATAACACCCAACCTGAAACATGAAATCTCTGCCTCTTTGTTTTTCAGAGAACACATCTGGGCTGTGAGGCCAGGCCGGATGCAAAGAGAGGGAGAAAGAAGGAGGAGTACAATGGAGAGGAAAGCAGACACTGTCAGCTGAAAAAACTGAAAGCAGAGATCATCTCCAAATGCCTGACGCAGTCCAAGATTGATGATCTCATCTTCAGTTTCATTGTGGAGGATTGTCAGTCTTTCTACGTGCTGGAGCAGCCTGGTTTCAAGAAGCTGGTCACAGGTTTGACAGAGGGGCTAAAGATCATGGACAGGGTGACCCTGTTCACAAAAGTGGACCATGGCCTTTCCAGAATGCGGGAGGAGATGCTGGCGAAGCTCAGCAGCATCCAATACGTGTGCACCACAGCAGACATCTGGACGGCAAACGACAGAAGCTTCTTTGGCATGACGTGCCACTGGATCGACACGGAGTCTCTGGAGAGGAAGTCTGCTGCTCTGGGGTTCCCGCGGCTGCAGGGTAGGATCACGTATGACTCCATCGCTGGGCGGATACATGACACCCATGTAGCCTACAACATCGAAAGTAAAGTCCAGACCACGGTCACTGACAACGCCAGTCCTTTCGTCAGCGTCTTCAGAGAGTTTGCCCCGGACAGTCAGGAGAGGGATGATGACTTTGGGTTTTTTGAGAATGTGAGCACCATATTGGAGGGTGAGCCAGAGCAGGACATGCTCTTGTTCCTACCCCCTGTGCAGCACTGTGCATCACACACCCTTGAACAGATCGTCACTGAGGACTTTTGGCAGGCTATCTCGCAGGGGCCCATGTGTCAGCTGCATTACAGTTCCATGACCAAGGTGTTCTCCATATGGAGCAAATGCCACCATCTCCAGGTCGGGATGGGGGCAGCGGAGGAGATTGGAAAGATGGCGCTGGTTGTCCCAGCTGTTATCCGTTGGAACGTGGAGTACTGTGCTGTGCAGAGGATCGTCTCCCTTAGTGAGCGGGAGCTGACGGAGCTCTGTGCCCGTCTGGAGGTTGCACGCTTGCAGGCGGAGGAAATGGCCTTCCTGAAAGAATATGTGACTGTGTTCCACCCTCTTGCATTTGCACTCGAACTTTTTCAAGCGGAGCAGAAGTGTTACCTTGGTCTCGTCATCCCAACCGTCTTAAGCTTGAAGAACAAGCTAAATGAGCAGAAGGATGCAGCCAATTACTTTAGCGATGTCATCAACACCATTATTGTGGCGATCGATGTTCGATTTCAGGAGTTTTTCTCCAGCACAGAGACCAAGATCGCCACGGCAACGACCCCTCAGTTCCGCCTGTGGTGGATGGCGGCCTCCGAGAGGGAGGAGATGTGCTCCCTACTGGCCACCGAGGCTTCCCAGATGGTTCCCTGTGACGTAGCCGAGGCCAACACCAGCCACATCCTGTCCACAATAGAATCCGAGGACGACTTTTTCAGCTACGGGTCTGCAAAGACCTCCACTCAGATCCAGCAGCGAGGGGTGATGGAGGAGATCCGCAAGTACGTTGAGGGAACAGGGAAAAGCCTTGAGTGTCTGCAGGATTTCCCCAGAGTGAAGCAGCTTTTTCTCAAATACAACACCACCCTGCCTTCATCGGCTCCCGTCCAGCGGCTCTTCAGCCAGAAGGGCAACCTCATGACCTCACAGAGAAACTTTCTAACAGACGACTACTTTGAACGCATTCAGCTTTTAAGATACAACAGCAACGTATGTCCTTTGATGACAGAATGACTTTTCCGCCACAGCCTTTCAACTTATGTGGAATCAAACCATAATATGCTCAGTCATAACTAAAAATAACAACAAAAATATGTTGTTTCAGGCACATTAACCCAGCTGTTTTTTTTACATTTTCCTCCACTCCCTGGTTTATAAGGTGAAGTATACTTCTGTTCCTCCACAATGGCCTAACAAAAATATCTGATTGACAATCATGAACACTGACATTCAGAAGGAATGAGCTGACAAAAAGCTACTTTTAATTCATGCTGTTTTTTTATTTTATTTAGAATAACCAAAAAAGATATACTGAAGAAATTTCATCTTTTGGGTGGGTTACTTTTTCTACAGATGTTCAGTAAGAATACATCTTCTCTGTATGTTTTATATGATATATATATATATAAAAGATTAAAAAAAATAATATTTGTGTCTTTGTTTTCTTCATTTGAACCAATGAGAAGGCACAACTTGAACAGTGATGTGACCTGCTACCTTACAGATCAGTTTTACATTTTCTCTGATTCACTCCAGGTCATAATTACACACAGACTCAAATATGTACATACACCCCCATTTATAGCTGGATAAATTTCTTTTAAGTTGCAGAAAAAACACTTTAATGCCATCAACGAGTTTCTGCATGGATATGTGACCTCTATTCTTGGCACAGATGTCAAGGTTTCTGCACAGGCTGGAAACAGGTGGGATTTGATTTCAGTATTGTCAAAGTCTGTCAATATTGAAAAAGAAATTAGGAGTATGGGAACGTATTTGTATTTTTCAGACTTTATTCATTGTACCATTGTCTACGCATTGTTCATTCAGCCAGAATTATCCAAGGACCTTGTTGATAAAGATTGTGGTCAAGAGGCAACTTAATGAGGGACATCAAGTAGAAAATATGTAGGGCTGTATTCAACTTTGCATGTCTCATACAAAGTTAAAATTATTTGGAAACATGTGTTAAAAAATAAAGCCCCAAATTAATGACATGTATGGCCATAATGCATGTATGTAGACTTCTGTCTGGAACTGTATTTGTATGCAGCTTTGGCTTTATCAGCATTTACTGACTGGTGTTCATTGGTGCCTGTGTGTATAAGCAAGATATTCAAACATGTAAGAACGAAACTCCAAAGCTGCAGAGTCTCAAGTGTATTCCATGACATGTGCCCAGATTTCAGCTGAGAGCTTTCGTCTTGTCAGACAGCTGCCTAGAGACCAACGGGAGACTGTCAGAGAATACAAACAGATTTCTATGCAGGCTCTGCACAGACCGAAGCTGTCAAAAACACAACTCCGGGGAGAATGCAAAACCATTCCACAGAGAGGATAAATCATAGGATTAGGCTGTTTCTGTCAGCATTATTGCATGTATAAATATTGAGGTATGCCAAGTTCTAGAGGTTCCTGCAGACTGTATTACAGCGGCCAGAGGATTATACAGACATAGCTGTGGACTGCTGAGAAACTCCACTGCTAACAGGGAGTTGGAATTTAACAGCACACTTCAGATATCACTGTTTGAATAAATGACAAGATGTTAGGATGCAGAAAACCCCAAATTCTCACACTATACAGGTGCATCTTTATAAATCAGAATATCATAAATTAAATTTTCTTGAGTATTTTTATTCCTAAAGTCAAAATATACGTTTAGACTGCAGGATTGACAGCTGTCCAGAAGACAGTCATTGACATTCTCCAGGAGGATAAGCCAAAAAAATAACTGTCTATGATGCTGTCTTTTGTGCTGTATCTACGCACAATAATGAAAAGTTGAGTGGAAAGAAAAACTGCAGTAGAAAAAGGTGGAGAACAAGGGCGATCTATGGCAAAGTCAGTGGTTCACCAGCCCCCACAGACATTTCCAGGAAATAGACTAATTACTTTCTGATGATATTCTTAATTTATTGAGATTCGCTTGTCACTGTTGAGAGATCCTAGAGGCTAGTGGAGCAAACATTGTTCAGTGTTTCCTTACCTTTTTATTTCATTTATGGTTGTCATGCAACTGGATGGAATCATAAAGGACAATATGTATTTGGAAGCATCCTTAAGCCAATCATTTATATTTCTACCCCTGTTGGGCACAGATATGAACTACCGAAACTCCCGTTTCCTAAATATTTTTAGGGAACAAAATACCAAAGTCTGATCCAACTTGAAGTTCTTTAATGTTTTAAGAAAAACAAACGGTATCACTTGTGAAAAGACCTAGTCACACCCGACAATAACACACATTTCGAACTGGATAATGTTAGGCACAAAGTTGGAGAAAGGTGTGCTGTCAGCATGTTCGTCTTATAACCTCCGTCGGTAATTTATCACCAAGCACTTGTCTACGTAGTCCTCTCATGCTCCCCCACCCGTTTTATAAAAGCAGCATGGCAGAAATAAATACTTTTACACGACGTTACCCACTGAGTCTGTCTGTGCAGTTACAATAATACAAGGTGGGAAAGGATTAGAAGGCGTTCGAGACAAAGCTGAAATAATTCTTTATTCTAATGCCCCTCTATCACGTTGCCTCTGGTTTCTGGCCCTAAGACAGTCCTGGTCACTTTAGGAGGAGCTTGGCAGGGCCAAAGTGGCCAAGGTTCTCGCAAGACTTCATCCAGCCTTGAACGTTAGCAGCAATGGAGGATGCTGAGCCGTTCTGCAACAAACAGCAGTAGCAGGCGATATCAGCCAGGGAGAACTCCGGTCCGGACACCCAGGGTCCGGGACCCAGAGCGGAGTTGAGGGCCCGAAGGACAGCAGCTCGCTCCTTGGTGCTGCCGTCTGCCAGCTGGTAGAATCCCGTGTCCACCCAGCTGTCTACCAGCGTGGCCAGAGCAGTGTCACTGGGATAGGGAGCAAGTAGCTTGAAGAGAAAGCGTGCCGCATTGGCCTCGCCTTCAATGGGACACATGTTGCAGATGTTGAACTTCATTTCCAGTTTAGGAACTGCGAACGAGCAAGAGAAAAATATACAAACCAGTCTCAATAAATCAGATTATCAACAAGAAGTTAATTATTTCAGTAATTCAATTAAAAAAGAAAGTAATACAGGTCCTTCTCAAAAAATTAGCATATTGTGATAAAGTTCATTATTTTCTATAATGTAATGATGAAAATTTAACATTCATATATTTTAGATTCATTGCACACTAACTGAAATATTTCAGGTCTTTTATTGTCTTAATACGGATGATTTTGGCATACAGCTCATGAAAACCCAAAATTCCTATCTCACAAAATTAGCATATTTCATCCGACCAATAAAAGAAAAGTGTTTTTAATACAAAAAACATCAACCTTCAAATAATCATGTACAGTTATGCACTCAATACTTGGTCGGGAATCCTTTGGCAGAAATGACTGCTTCAATGCGGCGTGGCATGGAGGCAATCAGCCTGTGGCACTGCTGAGGTCTTATGGAGGCCCAGGATGCTTCGATAGCGGCCTTTAGCTCATCCAGAGTGTTGGGTCTTGAGTCTCTCAACGTTCTCTTCACAATATCCCACAGATTCTCTATGGGGTTCAGGTCAGGAGAGTTGGCAGGCCAATTGAGCACAGTGATACCATGGTCAGTAAACCATTTACCAGTGGTTTTGGCACTGTGAGCAGGTGCCAGGTCGTGCTGAAAAATGAAATCTTCATCTCCATAAAGCTTTTCAGCAGATGGAAGCATGAAGTGCTCCAAAATCTCCTGATAGCTAGCTGCATTGACCCTGCCCTTGATAAAACACAGTGGACCAACACCAGCAGCTGACACGGCACCCCAGACCATCACTGACTGTGGGTACTTGACACTGGACGTCTGGCATTTTGGCATTTCCTTCTCCCCAGTCTTCCTCCAGACTCTGGCACCTTGATTTCCGAATGACATGCAGAATTTGCTTTCATCCGAAAAAAGTACTTTGGACCACTGAGCAACAGTCCAGTGCTGCTTCTCTGTAGCCCAGGTCTGGGGAATGCGGCACCTGTAGCCCATTTCCTGCACACGCCTGTGCACGGTGGCTCTGGATGTTTCTACTCCAGACTCAGTCCACTGCTTCCGCAGGTCCCCCAAGGTCTGGAATCGACCCTTCTCCACAATCTTCCTCAGGGTCCGGTCACCTCTTCTCGTTGTGCAGCGTTTTCTGCCACACTTTTTCCTTCCCACAGACTTCCCACTGAGGTGCCTTGATACAGCACTCTGGGAACAGCCTATTTGTTCAGAAATTTCTTTCTGTGTCTTACCCTCTTGCTTGAGGGTGTCAATAGTGACCTTCTGGACAGCAGTCAGGTCGGCAGTCTTACCCATGATTGGGGTTTTGAGTGATGAACCAGGCTGGGAGTTTTAAAGGCCTCAGGAATCTTTTGCAGGTGTTTAGAGTTAACTCGTTGATTCAGATGATTATGTTCATAGCTCGTTTAGAGACCCTTTTAATAATATGCTAATTTTGTGAGATAGGAATTTTGGGTTTTCATGAGCTGTATGCCAAAATCATCCGTATTAAGACAATAAAAGACCTGAAATATTTCAGTTAGTGTGCAATGAATCTAAAATATATGAATGTTCAATTTTCATCATGACATTATGGAAAATAATGAACTTTATCACAATATGCTAATTTTTTGAGAAGGACCTGTATAGACTCATTACAGAGTGATATATTACAAGAGTTTAATTGTTAATGTTGATAAGAGCTTACAGTTAATTAAAATTCACATATGAATTCAATATTTGTAGGGGCTCCTTTAGCATGAATTACAGCATAGGTGCAGCATGGCATAGAGATCAGTCTGTGGCTCTTCTGAGAGCATAATAAATCCCAGGTTACTCAAGCTGGTGCCTGTGCACATTTTTTTCCCCAACCACACTTTTTCCTTCAATTTAACTTTCCATTAATATGCCTGGACAAAGCCATCTGAATAGCCAGCTACCTTAGCAATGACTCCTGGTTGTTAATCAGTCTTACGGAGAGTGTCGATGACAGTCAGACAACTGAAGTCAACAGTCTTCTCCTGGTCTTATTTAATATTCTGTCTAAAAAACTGAATCTGGGTTTTTTATTACCAATCAGAATTAGCAGAAATACAACACCTGAAATGCATCAGTGAGTAATAAATGTATTCATGTTTTGGATAGATTAATAATTAAAAAGTGCTGTGTTCTGATCAACTTCTGTTAGCAAATCCCTTTCCAACAGCTGGAAAGAACAACCCTAACAACAGTATCATAAAGCTGAACATAACCAGACACTTACGGGTAATAAACAGGCTGTAAAATAACATTGTATATTTTTTTTGTTTTTCATTCCACTGCTTTCAGGTAGATTTGTTCCTATTAATTACAACCATTGATCAAATAAAGCCCCACCTCTTAATCACACCTCCAAGCAGCTAAACACCTACTTGAAAGCGCTCATCTTATTATTTCTTGTAATTACTTTGACCTGGTAAATAGTATGGTAATTAAGTTTTATAATATCAGACAAGCTGAGCAGCAATCTGCCCACATGTTTCTTATGAAATTACATCCAAATTAAACAGTATTGTTGTGCATTAAGCCTGTATGGTTCAGCAGAGACCTGTGGTATGAAACACTGTTTCACTCATTTATTTTACTTATGTTTTAGACATTTGTGCTCTAATGTTTGAACATAAATGCAGAAAAAGTTCAAATGTGATGGACTACACAGGTTGCTGCCAGCTGATTTACATTAACTCCATTTTAAGGAAATCCATTTTCCATCATAAGTGAACGTGTAAAAGGAAACCTGCAGATTTTATTCTTAAACGCTAAACTAACAAACTATAAAACCGAAAAGATGTCAACTAGGTCTGACCTACATTGATGGTTTATATGTTACAGTCATCCATTCTGTTGCTATTTTGGTGGGTAGTCACCAAAATGCAATCACTACAGCTGAAGTACCTTCCAGAAATATTCAGAGGCTTCAGAAATTTCCACAATGTCACCTTACAACCACCAACTTTAAGGGATCTTATTAGGATTTTATGTAATGGACCAATGCAGAAGCACATAATTGTGAGGATGAAGGAACATCTAGACTCTGAAACACTGAAACTAATTTTTTTTGGTAAATTAATTCTTGCTACTCAATTAGATTTAGATCTGGACTTTGACTTGGCCATTTTAACACATGAAAATGCTTTGATGTAAACTTGCATTGTAGCTCTAGCTGTATTAGAGTGGTTGTCCTGCTGGAAGGTGAACCTTCATGCAGTCTTCAATAAAAGCCAGATTTGTGGAATGTATGTGTAAAAGTTGTCCTGTTGACAGATTCTCCCATCTGACCTATAGATATCTGCAGCTCCTCCAGAGATACCATGGGCCTCTTGGCTGCAGGGCACTGTAAATACTCCAAGATCCTAAGTTTCACATTGCAGAGAAATGTTGACGGCTGCTGGGAAATTAGCATTTGCCATTCATCATATGTGAAAACCCTACAGACTTGATTTGACGCATTGGTAGTCTCTGACCCAATATCTGGCATGCTTAATATAATGAAGGTGTCGGTGCAGGTTATTGACTGAAATGGCAGGAGCAGTAGCAGCTAATAACAAGAAATGACAAGAATACTACAGCAAACAAATATAAAGGAAGCATAGTGGAGAGTATATAAAGCATCTTCTGCTTGGACCCAGAAAACTGTTTCATATGTCCAATATTACAGCCTCAGGAGTGTAAACACATGTAAACAAAACAGATGAAATCATAAGGAGCTACTTGGATGAAAGTGTAACCACAAGAAAAATGTGTGTGTATGAGAACTGCTTATAAAAAAAAAAATCATAATCCAGGGGCCACAGCTTGTAAAAGTCTTCAACACGGACGATGTCCCACAAACAGCTTTTGAGCGATGCCAGGCGAGATAGCTCTGAATCATCTGGCTATTTGGACAAAATTCTAAAATATTTATCGTGATAATAATTTTCAATTTCAGCCAGAAAGTAGAAAAACAATATATTGCAACGCAAAGTAATGACAATCCAATTTAGATTAGAGCTTCACAAAATCTCTACAAAGTGCATTTCTGCAAGAGCTGCACAATATATCGCAGTCGTCATTGCAATATTAACGTGTGCAAAATGGCAATCCAAAAGGACTCTAAAAGTACTTCTTAGATGCAATATTTGTTAGGACATGCCAATAATATATTTCGCAGGTTGGGAGGACTTTCACTGCCATCAATGCCAACACCTGATGCTTACCTTTAGTGGCTGAGAAGCTCACAAAACCATAGATTAATGTCAATAGTTATTGTAATCACAATATTTAGCAAGAGCATCCCAATTAATGTTGTGCAGTCCTCATCTCTACCCCAATAAAATAACAATCTTCTAGTCTGAACTTAGCTTAACATAACCATCATGCACGTGTGTCAGTGGCCCCTTACCATCCTTCCATATGAGTGTGAAGCCCAGCTGGAACATATGGCGAGCATAGCTGTCTGCGTGTTTGGGACCAAGGCAGGACAAGAGCTGTGGCGGCACACTGCTTACTGAAGAGTGGACGTGGACAGTAGAGAGCACCCTGTAGTGCTGACAGAGCAGGCCATGGAGAACCAGCAGGGTGAGGGGTGGCTGCGCAGGGTTTGCATTTATGACGATGTCACGGAGAGCCCCCAGGTCCTTATTGCACATGAAGAATAGTAAGTTAATTTCTCCATTACAGGTAAACCTTTACAGCTTCCACAAATGGGAAGAAGTCTGTCCCCACCGTCCAATATACCAAGACTACTTCCAATAAAGCTACAGTGAGCTTTCATCTCTCTACTATTAGGTAGTAAAGACTTTACAATTTCTCCAGAAAAAGCCACAATGGCACATATATTATTACATGGATTTCAAAGCTGATACAGTAATATGCTTTTGGTTAGCTAACATATACAAACATGCATTGCTTCCTTACCTCCCCCAGGAGTGCATCCAGGTTTGTGGTTCCTTTAAAGATGGCACAGCTGGAGCTTTGTGAGGAGAGGCTGCTGCTGACCGTCACATCCAGATCTGCATCTGGGGTCGTCACGGTCTTGGCGAGGCCTTCCACGGCTGCTTTCAGCTCGTACAGCTTTCTCAGGATTTCATCCTGACGGGCCTCCAAAGCCTTGACTGCTGGGTCCACGTCACCATTCTGGAAAGGTGGAAAGACGTAATTTAGCTTTGCAAAGCTGAATCTGCTGCAAAAGACATTTAGACAATAAATCTCCATGCCAACTAACAGTAAGTGCAAAACCATAAATAGAATAATGTTCCATGCTCTTCTAAAACTTTTCTGATTTCAGAAGGGCTTAAATTTAGGAATATGTGAAGCAGATTAATAATAGCCATTAAGCACAGACAGGTAATTAAGATGGTTCCAGGGGAACACTCAGTAGCAAGGATTCTTAGCATGAGTCTCTGCATTGAAAAAAATGAATGGGGGTGAATGGTGACTTAAAAAAAAATAATGCATTTCAATCTTGTAGTATCCATTATAGGAAGTATCATTAAGGGGGAATCTTTAGATGCTACACATTTGCTGGACAGAAAGAAAAGCCTCATCTCAAATCTAACCCTTACATCAGGCATGTCGAAACAATTTTAGGACAAAAAGATTCTTAAGACCACTAAACATCAGCTAACTATTAATAAGAAGTGGTTTTATCCTGTGTTGGCATGTTAAATTTGACACCGTTTGCCCCCTTATTCAGCGAAGATGAAACTAACTGCAAAAACATGACAGTTTAAAGAAAATTATAATAAAGTATCGTATTTAACATACTGTTACATCACTAAATGTTATTTTGTCCTTCAAAAGTAAGTGTGCAAAATGCATTCAGCCAGGCAGCATTTACTTTAACAACATTGTCTACTGTCAGCTGCCTTATATAAGCTGCCTGGACAAAAATATGCTTTTAGAACAAGCAGAATTTGGTGCAATGTTTCAAAAACAATTTAAAAACAATGCCAAAACATTTTAGGATTATAAAATCAAGGAAAAAAAAAAAACATTTTACTGTCAGAAGAACCTGTTCACTATATTCTGTAAGTTAGCTGCTCTCCCTTATTAAATGCCTTTTGTGGCTAAACCTGAACTAAACCAAGTGCAAATAAAACTGTTTGTTTTTAATGATGCAGGATTGATTTTAGGAAGGTATACTGCCAACGCTTCTCCGGACTGCCTCCCGATTAACCCCTATAAGCTAGCAGAGAAGACATGATGGGTGCTTTTAATCCTTTAATGGGTTTCAACGTTGGAACTAGGAACAGGTATTTCTGTGCTCATGAAAGTACATGACTTTCTTTTTCTGCGTGTCTCTAGAACATGATGTGTATTATACATTGCTAAACAAGACATATTTTGTTAACAAAGCTAAATGTTACGTGGATTCTTGAAGGCTAACGAGTTGTTTTACACCTGGGGCATTCTAACTGTCACTATAAAACATCAGATTTAAACCAACCATTTAAGTAAACCCTGATCGCAATTATGACCATAGCACACATCCCTTCAGGGATTTACTTTTGACAAGGACAAATCTAAACCAGCAGTTATATCTTTTTTGCTAGATGCAGAGAAAAATCTGATCTTTTTGACACAGCGATACGTTTTCACTGACCAAAGGATGTGTTCTTTAGCCATGACGGGATGCTCGCCTTATTGGATTTAATGAATTTTGCAAGATAGACTTTTGGCTGCCCTTCATGGTGATAATTTCTTAAAGTGTTTAGTTAAATCCAGGTAGTGACCTTTTTCATATATTATTTGAAAAAGTTAACTTAAAAGACATGAAATCACAAGTAAGTGTTTGCATCACAACAATAGGAGCTAAATAGACACTTTCTCCTGATTATTTCTGCAATTTTAGTCACAAAAAAGGCTGTCTGGTAATCATTTTGTTTAAAATGATAATATAATACTGCAATCTACAGGGGTTGGACAATGAAACTGAAACACCTGGTTTTAGACCACAATAATTTATTAGTATGGTGTAGGGCCTCCTTTTGCAGCCAATGCAGCGTCAATTCGTCTTGGGAATGTCATATACAAGTCCTGCACAGTGGTCAGAGTGATTTTAAGCCATTCTTCTTGCAGGATAGTGACCAGGTCACTACGTGATACTGGTGGAGGAAAACGTTTCCTGACTCGCTCCTCCAAAACACCCCAAAGTGGCTCAATAATATTTAGATCTGGTGACTGTGCAGGCCATGGGAGATGTTCAACTTCACTTTCATGTTCATCAAACCAATCTTTCACCAGTCTTGCTGTGTGTATTGGTGCATTGTCATCCTGATACACGGCACCGCCTTCAGGATACATTGTTTGAACCATTGGATCCACATGTTCCTCAAGAATGGTTCGGTAGTCCTTGGCAGTGACGCGCCCATCTGGCACAAGTATTGTGCCGAGGGAATGCCATGATATGGCAGCCCAAACCATCACTGATCCACTCCCATGCTTCACTCTGGGCATGCAACAGTCTGGGTGGTACACTTCTTTGGGGCTTCTCCACACCGTAACTCTCCTGGATGTGGGGAAAACAGTAAAGGTGGACTCATCAGAGAACAATACATGTTTCACATTGTCCACAGCCCAAGATTTGCGCTCCTTGCACCATTGAAACCGACGTTTGGCATTGGCATGAGTGACCAAAGGTTTGGCTATAGCAGCCCGGCCGTGTATATTGACCCTGTGGAGCTCCCGACGGACAGTTCTGGTGGAAACAGGAGAGTTGAGGTGAACATTTAATTCTGCGGTGATTTGGGCAGCCGTGGTTTTATGTTTTTTGGATACAATCCGGGTTAGCACCTGAACATCCCTTTCAGACAGCTTCCTCTTGCGTCCACAGTTAATCCTGTTGGATGTGGTTCGTCCTTCTTCGTGGTATGCTGACATTACCCTGGATACCGTGGCTCTTGATACATCACAAAGACTTGCTGTCTTGGTCACAGATGCGCCAGCAAGACGTGCACCAACAATTTGTCCTCTATTGAACTCTGGTATGTCACCCATAATGTTGTGTGTATTTCAATATTCTGAACAAAACTGTGCTCTTACCCTGCTAATTGAACCTTCACACTCTGCTCTTACTGGTGCAATGTACAATCAATGAAGACTGGTTACCAGGCTGGTCCAATTTAGCCATGAAACCTCCCACACTAAAATGACAGGTGTTTCAGTTTCATTGTCCAACCCCTGTAGATCACAGTGAAGACCAGTGCAGAACTGGTTGCATCGGCCAGAAAGCTAACGTGGCTAAAGATAAACACACTTGGATGAACAAATATCAAAACAAAACGAGAAACAAAAAAACAGCACAAGATAATAACTGAGGATGCGAGCTGTAAATTCTGACATCCTGAAATTAAACCAGTCAGCGGTTACCTGAAGCGCATGGTCCGAGCTGCAGCTGTTCCCTTGCCTCGTGTGGATATTTGGTAACTTGTACATGCAGGTGGGCAAATCAATCTTTATGTCCGAACATACGGGCTTTACCTGGTACATGGACATAGCGACGGACACTCGGAGCGGTGTCGGGGACAAGGAGTTAAAACACAAAGCAAAGACGTCCTCTGAAGAGGTGTGATGTTGCTAACGGCTAAACCGGAAAGAGAGGCCACGGTGTCGTCACATCCGGGGGGACAAACTTAAGACTGACAAATATGTATATATTTTTTTCTTTTTAACTGTATTAATTAGTCGATTAATTAAATTTGAAAAGCCTGCAATTTTTTTGTGACAGCATTTTTCTCCCCACATAAGCAATACTATTTTTAATGTCATCGGGTTTGGTTCTAAAAACTTCTTGCAATTTAAAAACATTAAATATCTTTACTATAGTGTTTAAAACATTTTTAATTTATGTTTTTTCAGCGTCAATTTCTGTTCCCAACATTTTTATTTTTTACCTATTAGTAGAGTGATAAAACCAGAATTTGGATTGCATGCATCTTTACTCATATTGATTTGTTTTGGGGGGTTAACAGAAATATTATTTTCAGAACAAATTGAGATTAAGAAGTAGATTAAGAGTAGCATTACTTCAAAATATATAACTCAAATAAAAAGCATAGTCAATAAAAAGTGGTCATTAAAAAAATTATTCAAGTAATACTTTAAACGATTTTTTTGAATAAGTTTATTATATGAAAAGCAAGCAGTGTTTCAGATTGTTTGGTGTTCAATAAATTTGTTGATAGTTGGGCTAAAAAATCCCACTTAAAGTTTTAGCGTCTTTTATCAGGTTGGTTACTCTGTTTAACAGTAAATCATTCATTGCATGATCCAATCCATCGACTTTTATACACTGCACGTCTAACATTTGAAATGTTAGTATATTCAACCCAAATGTGCTACAACTTCATGGCTGATCTGTCTCCTTATGGCATCAGGGGTAAAGGTTCAGAGTTGTTTTAGGATGCAGCAGAGAAATGTGTTCAGACAGAGATAGAGTTTATGTGCTTGTATTAAATCAGTACCTGTGCAGAAGATTCAGAGGTAATGTTTCCACCTTTTCAGCTTTCCAGAAAAAGAAATCTAAAGTGCAGCTTCAGGTTCTCCTCAGATCTGCAGATAAGGTGCACTGCAGTTAGGAGGTGCTGTTGCTTTACAGCTGATTTGAAGGTTTCTTCATTAACGTGGAGAGCTGATTGTATTGAACATTACAGGTCCTTCTCAAAATATTAGCATATTGTGATAAAGTTCATTATTTTCCATAATGTCATGATGAAAATTTAACATTCATATATTTTAGATTCATTGCACACTAACTGAAATATTTCAGGTCTTTTATTGTCTTAATACGGATGATTTTGGCATACAGCTCATGAAAACCCAAAATTCCTATCTCACAAAATTAGCATATTTCATCCGACCAATAAAAGAAAAGTGTTTTTAATACAAAAAACGTCAACCTTCAAATAATCATGTACAGTTATGCACTCAATACTTGGTCGGGAATCAATTGGCAGAAATGACTGCTTCAATGCGGCGTGGCATGGAGGCAATCAGCCTGTGGCACTGCTGAGGTCTTATGGAGGCCCAGGATGCCTCGATAGCGGCCTTTAGCTCATCCAGAGTGTTGGGTCTTGAGTCTCTCAACGTTCTCTTCACAATATCCCACAGATTCTCTATGGGGTTCAGGTCAGGAGAGTTGGCAGGCCAATTGAGCACAGTGATACCATGGTCAGTAAACCATTTACCAGTGGTTTTGGCACTGTGAACAGGTGCCAGGTCGTGCTGAAAAATGAAATCTTCATCTCCATAAAGCTTTTCAGCAGATGGAAGCATGAAGTGCTCCAAAATCTCCTGATAGCTAGCTGCATTGACCCTGCCCTTGATAAAACACAGTGGACCAACACCAGCAGCTGACACGGCAACCCAGACCATCACTGACTGTGGGTACTTGACACTGGACTTCTGGCATTTTGGCATTTCCTTCTCCCCAGTCTTCCTCCAGACTCTGGCACCTTGATTTCTGAATGACATGCAGAATTTGCTTTCATCCGAAAAAAGTACTTTGGACCACTGAGCAACAGTCCAGTGCTGCTTCTCTGTAGCCCAGGTCAGGCGCTTCTGCCGCTGTTTCTGGTTCAAAAGTGGCTTGACCTGGGGAATGCGGCACCTGTAACCCATTTCCTGCACACGCCTGTGCACGGTGGCTCTGGATGTTTCTACTCCAGACTCAGTCCACTGCTTCCGCAGGTCCCCCAAGGTCTGGAATCGGCCCTTCTCCACAATCTTCCTCAGGGTCCGGTCACCTCTTCTCGTTGTGCAGCGTTTTCTGCCACACATTTTCCTTCCCACAGACTTCCCACTGAGGTGCCTTGATACAGCACTCTGGGAACAGTCTATTTGTTCAGAAATTTCTTTCTGTGTCTTACCCTCTTGCTTGAGGGTGTCAATAGTGGCCTTCTGGACAGCAGTCAGGTCGGCAGTCTTACCCATGATTGGGGTTTTGAGTGATGAACCAGGCTGGGAGTTTTAAAGGCCTCAGGAATCTTTTGCAGGTGTTTAGAGTTAACTCGTTGATTCAGATGATTAGGTTCATAGCTCGTTTAGAGACCCTTTTAATGATATGCTAATTTTGTGAGATAGGAATTTTGGGTTTTCATTTTATCAGCTGGATGCATAATTAATAAACATATAAATAAGTCAGCGGTTTTTGGTAATTTTCACCATGGCTCATTCTGTTAATACACTGGGAATAGTGTTTCTAATCCCCAGGAAATAAACCCCCAGCACTGATGAGGTCACTGAAGGTTTCATATTCAAACCCAGTAACCTAAAGTGATAAACAACACAGCTGTTTAGAAAGGTTGTTTTTTGGACAAGACATTTAAAAAGAGTCAGATAAAACCCATCAACTTGCTCTTACTGTAATCAGAGGTCCATCCCAAAACAAGTTGTTTATACCAACAAAACACATGGAAACCTGTCTGCAGTCTACATGATGACAGGTAGTGACCAATGTTAACCTGTATCTGGGTTCTGTTCCTTCTACAGATGAACTAGTCTATGCCAAATTAGAAAATATTGGATAATTGTTTATAAATGTGGCACAGTTGGTAGCACTATTGCCTTGCAATGAGAAGCTTCTGGATTTGACCCCCAGGCTGGGGTCTTTCTGCATGGAGTTTGCATGTTCTTCCTGTGCATGTGTGGGTTGTCTCCGGGTGCTCTGACTTCTTTCCACGGTCCAAAAACATAATTATTAGGTGAATTGGTCTCTCCAAATTGCCCATAGGTATGAATGGGTGTTTGCATGGTTGCCTGTCCTGTGTGTCTCTGTGTTGCCCTGTGATGGACTGACAACCTGCCCAGGGTGTCCCCGCCTCTCGCCCGTTGACTGCCTCTCGCCCGTTGACTGCTGGATGGCTTTTTAAAACCCATACCTATAGGTAAATAATAGATTTTTTTTTTGAACAGTGCAAATCACTTCCGCTTACAAAATATACTGTAGTCTTTACTTACCCTCCTAACACAACAGCAGTCTGAGCAGATAGACAAGGTAAGAGGTCTTACTTTACCATAAACCATGTGGATGCATGTCTGCGTCTGCTGAGTTTGGCTGAAATCTGCAAAGTGACCAGAAGTGGGTAGAGAAGTCAAAAAAAAAATTGGCAAAAACTTTAACAATACTTGTTATGCTAAATCATGACTTCAGTTGTGCGAACTCAAGAGGGTGCCATGCTATCATTCAAGTCAAATTTATTTGTATAGCGCTTTTCAGCAACAATGCACTCAAAGTGCTGTACATGAGGAAAAAGATTACAATAATACAGATAATCAAACACAGTGAACAAATCAAATGACATTAATAATCCTTGGGAGTTTACTGGTAAGAGCTGGTTCTAATACAATCTTTCTAATAGAGGTAATTAGCTCATTAAGTCTTCTGTTGTAAGGAATTCATCCTGTGTTAGAAGAAGAATGATAATATTAATCCTTGAGGTCAATGGTATGAGGCAGTTGTGGTCCCATCATAATAAGCTGGGTCACTGGTATGAAACATTTTTAGTCCACATTTTTTAAATACTAATAATGTTTGGCTTTCACTGGTATGAAATTGTTGTAATACAATCCTTCTAAGAAATCTAAAAATCTCTGGTCATTGGTGTAAAAACAGCTTTAGTCAAATTTTCATATACTAATAATATTTGGCTTTTGCTGGTAATCCTTCTGAGAAATCTGAAAATCTATGAAAAGTAATGAAATCACACATTTAGGTAAAGTAAGATGGGAGGGGAAAAAAATCAAATTTCAAACTATTCTGAGCAGAATACAGTCTGAAGTAGTACAAAAAAACCTCAGCAAGGGTAAGCAACACACATATAAGTAAAGATTTAACAAGGGTATGGTGGAATCTTGGCGGTGCGAATATGTAAGTCTGAGTGTGTTTGCAAGAATTAGACTGTCAACACTGATAGAAACACCATTGTCCTTGAGGAGAGAGGAGGATGTTTTATCAATCGGCCCATAGTCCTATCAGCACACAGCTGGTAGGGGAGTGCTGGGGAAGAACGTCGTGTTTATAGAACATCCAAGAGATATTTTGTCGATAGCCAGTTAGCAGAAGTTGCCAAGGCCACATTGGGGTGCCAGATTCAGAAAAACAATAAATGTTGTGGTTCAGGCAGGTGTTAATTTCCAACTAAATTAAGAGTTTTACTGGTATGTCTCAATTGCGAATCCAAATAGCCAAATTTCTGATACCTTCCACAGATCTCGAGCGTACAACTTCTCCATGAAGCAGGCAGCTTTGGAATGCTTTGAACAGCCACCCACATTTTGCGAATCACTCGATAAGTCAGGTAACCACCAACTCCAAAAAGCAGAAATCCTGTTATCAAAAGTCCAAATATGTACACATTTTCTACGTCCTCACGGAGTCAGGCACACAATCTTCCACTGCTGCCAAGAATCCATTGTGTATTCAGAGAAGAACATCCCGTCTGGACAAGAGGGTCTCCTTTACCCTGTCTTCCCATCAAAAAAAAATTTGATCAATTACGTTGAGAGTCCAGCTGACCAAATCCATAATTTACAAGTTTGGAGGATATGCAAAGCGAGGCTCTGAGAAAAATACAGACAAAAGCAGAAGTCTGTAAATATTCACATTATTTACTCACACCAACATTCAGTTTTTAAAACTACTGATAAATACATACAGTTAATTTAAACATAGAACAAATAAAACATGTTTTAATCAGAGAAATATTTCTTTAGGATTCACAGTTTAATTAAATTATTGCATGACTTATTCCCCTCATATGTCTTTTTTTTAAAATAAAAAGTTTTCAAAAACACAGGGAACTATCTAACAGAAATCTAAGAGGAAAATAACTACATGTCTGAAAAACACTAAATCATAAAAGAATAAACAAATAGGATAAACACCTTAAAATAATAAGCATATGAAATAACTTAAGAAAGTAAAACCCAAAGAACTGTCATTTTGTTCGTAGCCAATCTGACCCACATGCAGAAAACACTCAGAGAGATTATGAAGTTTAAAGTGTTTATTTTATCACAGGTCCGATGAAGGCAGGATCTGGGACTGGAACCTCTCAGCTGCATTGTAGGGTAACAGGTAAGTAGAAGATGGGGACAATTAGGATTTGCAGTGTTTGGTATCTTACAGTTTGTAGGTGAAGCTGGTTCGCCGGAGGAATGTGATTCCGGGTCTGGTAAGCTTGGTTGGCCTGGTTACTTTGATTAACTGATCCTTCCCATGGATCAGAACTTTGATTCAGTGTTTCCTTACAGATGGAGTCCAGAGGTGCCGCTCACTAGAGGGTGGACAGGTTTCGCTCGGGGAAGCTGAGAGTATGGAGTCCAATGGCTGCCAGCAAAGCCTGACTGGAAATCTTGGCAAAGAAGGCGAAGTCAGGTAGGTACTTTCAAAGGAGCTTGAACTGGGTCCAAAGCTGAACCTCGAAATAAGCAAGGACAAGACTGATAAGTTGAAGGTTAGCAAAACATGAATGTCTTAAACTTGGCCAGTTGAATGTTACCACAGAGGCAAAACACTCAGGTGCCGAAGTGCTGGCAGCATGCTCCTTTTAAACCTCCCAGCTTGATCACGGAGATGGAAAACACCTGTCCTAACCCAACAGAGCACAAGCGACACCCAGGGGTGAAGCGTAGTTAATAGCAGGCACAAAAATACAAGCAGCAATTCCCAGAACCCGACATCACCCCCCTCCCAACGGTCGCCGCCTGGCGGCCCAGAAGAACCAAGAGAAGAACGGTAGTCAGCTATCAAAGAAGGGTCGCAGATAAACTACCGAGGAACCCAAGAACGGTCCTCAGGACCATAACCCTCCCAGTACACAAGATATTGCCAGCCTCTACCCTGCCGAAGGAAGTCCACTATGCGGCGAAACGAATACACAGGATGCCCCTGAAAGTCCCGGGCGGTTGGTGGGGATTCAGCTGGAGGGCAAAATCTGCTGGTGGACACTGGTTTGAGCTGAGATACGTGAAAGGTGGGGTGGATCTGGAAACTGGGCGGGAGACGGAGGCGAACAGTGGTAGGGCTAATAACAGATATTACCTCAAAAGGACCAATGAATCTAGGAGAAAGTTTCTTGGAGAGAGACTTAAGTGGGATGTCCCGGGAGGATAGCCAGGTTGATACAGAGGCGCCGGCCGGCGCCGTCTATCAGCAAACTGTTTGTTTTGGAGTGCAGTTCTTTGAAGGGCTTGAACAGTGGAATCCCACACCCGATTACAGTGGCGAATGTAATGTTTTACAGAAGAGACAGCTATATCTTTCTGGTTAGCGGGGAAAAATGGTGGTTGATAGCCCAACGAGACCTCAAATGGAGAACGACCAGTAGCAGATGAGATGTGGGCGTTATGGGAGTATTCCACCCAAGGTAAATAATTACTCCAATCTATGGGGTTAGTGGAGGTCAAACATCTGAGGATGCTTTCAAGCTCCTGATTCATACGCTCAGTTTGACCGTTGGACTGAGGGTGGTACCCTGAAGTCAGGAAAACCTTGGCTTCTAAAGCCGAACAAAACTGTCTCCACACTTGGGGGTAAATTGGGGACCACGGTCAGAGAGAATTTCAAGTGGTCTCCCATGAAGCTGAAAAACATGTTTCACCAGTAAATTGGCTTTTTGGAAAGTGGAAGGCAGTTTCTCAAGGGGAATGAGGTGACAGGCCTTGGAAAAACGGTCAATGATCGTGAGGATAGTGGTCATGCCGTGAGAATTAGGCAGTCTGGTAACAGAATCAAGGGCAATGTGAGACCAAGGGCGTGCTGGAAGGGGCTGAAGCAAACCTGCCGGAGGCTGATTAGAGGACTTGTTTTGGGCACATGTGGCACAAGCTTTGACATACTCGGTGTCATCCTTGTGTAACAATGGCTACCAGAATCTCCTGGAGATTAAACCCACCGTCCGACTCGCACCTGGGTGAGCAGAGAACTTGGTCAAATGAAACCAGTGGATGAGTCGTGCCCTTACAGAAGTGGGAACATAAGTACGGTTAGGGGGCCCAGTCTTAGGATCAGGTTCGTGAAGTAAAGCTAGTTGAACTGAATTTTCAATTTCCCAGGTTAATGAGCCCACTATGCAGCTAGAGGGTAAGATGGGATCTGGTTGCTTCACAGATTCGTCGGAAGAAAACTGACAGGAAAGGGCATCTGGTTTTTGATTCTTAGAGCCTGGTCTGTAAGAGATGCAGAGGTTAAACCGGGAAAAGAAAAGGGACCAGCAGGACTGGCGAGAATTTAGCCTTTCAGCTGATTGCAGGGAAGACAAATTTTTGTGATCAGTCCATACCAAAGTGGGATGCTCAGCACCCTCCAGCCAATGTCGCCACTCCTCCAGCGCTAGCTTGATGGCTAGCAGTTCTCTGTACCCCACATCATAGTTTCGTTCTATGTTAATCTGCGGGAAAAAAAGCACAAGGATGAAGCCGGTCATCAAGGTCAGAGTTTTGTGAGAGTACAGCCCCAACTCCCATGTCTGAGGCATCAACCTCCAGCGTGAAGTGTTTAGCTGGGTTAGGATGAACCAAGATGGGTGCTTGAGAGAACTTTCGTTTTAACAGGTGAAAAGCTTGATCTGCTTCCGGATTCCACTTAAACTGGATCTTAGAAGAAGTTAGTGCAGTTAGGGAAGCAGCAGTTTGGCTGTAGTTGCGGATAAACCTCCGATAGAACTTTACAAATCCAATGAATCTCTGGAGCTGTTTGTGTGAATCAGGAAGTGGCCAGTCCAAGACGGCTTTGATCTTGTCCGGGTCGGAGCGAACCTGTCCACCCTCTAGAATAAATCCCAGGAATGTGACTGAATCTTTATGGAACTCACACTTATCTGCTTTAATGAAAAGTTGGTCCTCCAGAAGACGTTGTAGAACTTGGCGGACATGGTGGCGATGTTCAGTGATGTCCTTAGAATAAATGAGAATGTCATCTAAATACACAAATGTTCAAAACATCTCTCAAAACGTCATTCACTAGTGCCTGAAACACTGCTGGCACATTGCTGAGTTCAAAAGGCATAACTAGATATTCAAAGTGTCCTAAAGGCGTCTTAAATGCAGTCTTCCACTCATCACCCTTGTGAATTTGGACGAGGTGGTAAGCATTGGGTAAGTCCAATTTGGTGAACACAGTGGAACCATGTACCGGTTCAAAGGCAGAAGGGAGTAATGGTAATGGATATTTATTTTTAACAGTGATTTGATTAAGTCCACGGTAGTCAATACAAGGACGTAATGATCCATCCTTCTTCCCGACGAAGAAAACACCAGCACCAAGGGGAGAGGATGATGGACGGATGATACCAGCTGCCAGGGACTCAGAAATATATTTTTCCATGGTGGCTCGTTCAGGATTAGAAATATTGTACAGGCGACTTGATGGTAAAGGTGCTCCACGTAGAAGATCAATTGCGCAGTCATAGGGCCGGCGAGGAGGCAGAGATAGGGCCTTTGATTTGCTGAACACCATTTTAAGGTCATGATATTTGGTGGGGACTTGAGTGAGATCAGAAGGTTCCTCCTCCTTATGGTTCAAAACTGGGATGTTAGGTGAAACAGCCGACTGTAAACAAAAAGATAAGCATTTAGAAGACCAGGATTCAACACGGACTTCAGTCCAATTAAGATGCGGGTTATGAATCTGCAGCCAGGGAAGGCCTAGAACCACAGAATTTTGTGAAATGGGAAAAACAAGGACCGGGATGAATTCTCTGTGATTACCTGCTATCACCACTTCGAGCGGTTTGGTCTTATGAGTAATGGAATGCAGGGAACTACCATCCAGAGCCTGGACTTGGTGTGACACAGGGAGAAGTTCAGTCTCAATCTGGTATTTGCTGACCAGAGCCTGATCAATTAAATTCTGATTGCTATCAGAATCAATCAAGGCTGAAAAGCTGATAAGTTCATTATTATACAACAAAGTGGCAGGCAAGGTGAATCTAGGGGTCTTGGAGCGACAATGTTAGTCTGCCGGCTCCCCCTTTATAGTCGACGGATCCCCCCTTTTGGCCGAAGTGGCCATGAGTAGACAAAATGATCAGGTGAACCACAATAAAAGCATTGATTTGCTTCCCTTCGATGCTGTCGCTCATCTGGAGTAAGCCTGGTCCTACCTAATTGCATGGGTTCGGGTTCTGACGGACTGAACGGCTGAGGCGCTGCGGAAGTGGATCTAAATCCAGAGAGTAATTGTGACTTATTCACTAATCGCCCAGAGCGGATTCTTCTCCTTTCTCTCATACGTGAATCAATTCGTATTGCTAAGGCAATAAAGTCATTTAATTCTTTTGGTTCATCTATCAGGGCTAACTCATCTTTTACAGCCTCATCCAGTGACTGAAAAAATGCGGCTTTAAGTGCCTGCTGGTCCCAGCCTGAAGCTGCTGCCAATCTGCGGAATTCTATAGAAAACTCAGTTAGAAGTTTGTCTTGTTATTGTAGCACCCACAAGTGGCGTGCAATATGTATCTGAACAGTCTCCTGAGGGAATGTTTGCTTGAATTCCTTAATAAATTCATCATAGGTGCAACCAAACTGATTACAGTCCGTGAACCTGGAATCAGCCCATCGAAGAGCCTTTTCTGTTAATAATCCTAATACATAAGAAGTCCTGACATCATCATGAGGGAATGATTGAGGTGACCGGTTGAACACAAGCTTACACTGCAGCAGAAATCCTCCGCAGTCTCTGATCTCCCCAGAAAATTTACGTCACATCCGGAAGGTAGCTGTTGAGAAAGCGGGGGTTCAGTAGCGCCACCAGGCGAAGGGGAGTCCTTGGTACTGAGAACATGCTGTAAGAGAGAGGAAATCTGTTCCAGCTGTTGGTTAGTTTGTGTTTGTTGTTCATGAAGAGAGCGGAACCTTGAGCCTGAATTTGGTGACTATGTTCAGATAGAGTTCTTTTTTGGCCTGAGTGTTTCTGCTAGGTCGGCTTGGCCTGAGTGTTCTGTCATTTTGTTTGTAGCCAATCTGACCCACATGCAGAAAACACTCAGAGAGATTATAAAGTTTAAAGTGTTTATTTTGTCACAGGTCCGATGAAGGTGGGATCTGGGACTGGAACCTCTCAGCTGCATTGTAGGGTAACAGGTAAGTAGAGGACAATTAGGATTTGCAGTGTTTGGTATCTTACAGTTTGTAGGTGAAGCTGGTTCGCCGGAGGAATGTGATTCCGGGTCTGGTAAGCTTGGTTGGCCTGGTTACTTTGATTAACTGATCCTTCCCACAGATCAGAACTTTGATTCAGTGTTTCCTTACAGACGGAATCCAGAGGTGCCACTCGCTGGAGGGTGGACAGGTTTCGCTTGAGGAAGCTGAGAGTATGGAGTCCAATGGCTGCCAGCAAGGCCTGACTGGAAATCTTGGCAAAGAAGGCGAAGTCAGGTAGGTACTTTCAAAGGAGCTTGAACTGGGTCCAAAGCTGAACCTGGAAATAAGCAAGGACAAGATTGATAAGTCGAAGCTTAGCAAAACATGAATGCCTTAAACTTGGCCGCTTGAATGTTACCACAGAGGCAAAACACTCAGGCGTCGAAGTTTTGGCACCATGCTCCTTTTAAACCTCCTAGCTTGATCACAGAGATGGAAAACACCTGTCCTAACCCAAGAGAGCACAAGCGACACCTAGGGGCGAAGCGTAGTTAATAGCAGGCACAAAAATACAAGAAACTCCCAGAACCCGACAAGAACATTAAAAACAGCAGAGAAATAGTCAAAACACATACACAACTGAAAATCCAAACCCAAAACCTTGTTATCTTGACAGCTTGATGCTCAGTGTTGCTGCATTTCCAAGCGGCATAAAGACATGTATGATATTTGAGGCAAAAAAATATTTACAGGGATTAAACGTGTGATAAAAGGACTTATATTGGTAAACATTTACCCCAACTGTCTCCTCCTCAGGATCCGAGACTGGAGGAGGATGGCAAAAATATGTATAATTAATCTTAATGTTTCCTCTGCTTGTTAACTCTAAATAATTCCCAATCCAAAGAGGCATGGCATGTGAGAGTTCATATGTAAGCAACAGATTTTGTGGCCGAGAAGGCCTGAAGTTTTGGTAAATTCCAGGCAGTTTAGAACACCCTAAACAAGCCATTCAGTCAGAATTAGAGGATTTCATACCATTAGGTGCTGCTTTACTAATCCCAGTTTTATAAGATTACTGAAAACTTGAACAATGTGTTAATTGGCAAACGGTTTTGAAAGACTTGCCTACAGAGACAAACACATGGCAGCAACTCAGTGCATTCAGGTAAGTAGATGTGGCAAAGATGATTTTCTAGTGGGGACTTAAGTGACTTTGCATCTAAGTATTGCAGAAACTGCCCATCTACTGGGATATTCACAGACACCCATCTCTATGGCTTTACAAAGAATGTTTCCTGAAGAGAAAATATCCAATGAGTGGCAGTTGTAGGGATAAAAAAAATCATTGTTGATGTCAAAGGTTTGAGATGACAGAAAAGCAACAGATAACAGCTTGTAACAACCAAGTCATGCAGAATATCATCTATGATGCTAGAATTCTCACAGGCTCATCAATTTTAGACATTTACATATTGGGATACTGTTGTCCAGTCTTGTGAGTCAAGATTTCAGTTGCAAGATTCAGATAGTAGGGTCAGAATTTGGTGTAGAGCTGAAACATGGATCCCTCTTGCTTTGCACCTCATGCACACTGTTCTGAATGCTGCTGCTGTTGTTGTGGTATGGTGGATATTTTCTTGACACACATTGGGCCCATTCACATCAACAGAGCATTTTTTATACACAACAGCCTACCTCAGTAGGCTACTGTCCAAGCCCTTATGTCTACTATACAGGTCCTTCTCAAAATATTAGCATATTGTGATAAAGTTCATTATTTTCCATAATGTCATGATGAAAATTTAACATTCATATATTTTAGATTCATTGCACACTAACTGAAATATTTCAGGTCTTTTATTGTCTTAATACGGATGATTTTGGCATACAGCTCATGAAAACCCAAAATTCCTATCTCACAAAATTAGCATATCATTAAAAGGGCCTCTAAACGAGCTATGAACCTAATCATCTGAATCAACGAGTTAACTCTAAACACCTGCAAAAGATTCCTGAGGCCTTTAAAACTCCCAGCCTGGTTCATCACTCAAAACCCCAATCATGGGTAAGACTGCCGACCTGACTGCTGTCCAGAAGGCCACTATTGGTACCCTCAAGCAAGAGGGTAAGACACAGAAAGAAATTTCTGAACGAATAGGCTGTTCCCAGAGTGCTGTATCAAGGCACCTCAGTGGGAAGTCTGTGGGAAGGAAAAAGTGTGGCAGAAAACGCTGCACAACGAGAAGAGGTGACCGGACCCTGAGGAAGATTGTGGAGAAGGGCCGATTCCAGACCTTGGGGGACCTGCGGAAGCAGTGGACTGAGTCTGGAGTAGAAACATCCAGAGCCACCGTGCACAGGCGTGTGCAGGAAATGGGCTACAGGTACCGCATTCCCCAGACCTGGGCTACAGAGAAGCAGCACTGGACTGTTGCTCAGTGGTCCAAAGTACTTTTTTCGAATGAAAGCAAATTCTGCATGTCATTCGGAAATCAAGGTGCCAGAGTCTGGAGGAAGACTGGGGAGAAGGAAATGCCAAAATGCCAGACGTCCAGTGCCAAGTACCCACAGTCAGTGATGGTCTGGGGTGCCGTGTCAGCTGCTGGTGTTGGTCCACTGTGTTTTATCAAGGGCAGGGTCAATGCAGCTAGCTATCAGGAGATTTTGGAGCAGTTCATGCTTCCATCTGCTGAAAAAGTTTATGGAGATGAAGATTTCATTTTTCAGCACGACCTGGCACCTGCTCACAGTGCCAAAACCACTGGTAAATGGTTTACTGACCATGGTATCACTGTGCTCAATTGGCCTGCCAACTCTCCTGACCTGAACCCCATAGAGAATCTGTGGGATATTGTGAAGAGAACGTTGAGAGACTCAAGACCCAACACTCTGGATGAGCTAAAGGCCGCTATCGAAGCATCCTGGGCCTCCATAAGACCTCAGCAGTGCCACAGGCTGATTGCCTCCATGCCACGCCGCATTGAAGCAGTCATTTCTGCAAAAGGATTCCCGACCAAGTATTGAGTGCATAACTGTACATGATAATTTGAAGGTTGACGTTTTTTGTATTAAAAACACTTTTCTTTTATTGGTCGGATGAAATATGCTAATTTTGTGAGATAGGAATTTTGGGTTTTCATGAGCTGTATGCCAAAATCATCCGTATTAAGACAATAAAAGATCTGAAATATTTCAGTTAGTGTGCAATGAATCTAAAATATATGAATGTTAAATTTTCATCATGACATTATGGAAAATAATGAACTTTATCACAATATGCTAATATTTTGAGAAGGACCTGTATATCCATCTTCTACTTCTACGACAATATTGCACCATGTCACAAAGCTCAAATTGTCTAAACTGGTTTCTAGGACATGGCAATGAGTTCACTCTACAACAATGACCTCCACAGGCATCAGATCTTAGTGCAACACAGCACCTTTGGAATATGGGGGTTCTGAAGATTTTCATCAAGGATGTGCAGCTGAAAAATCTGTAAAAGTCACATGATTTTATCAGGTCAAAATGGATTTAAGAAGGTACACTTAAGAATTAAGGCACTGAAGGCAAAACAGCATTTTAACCTGGTTCCAGCAAGGTGAGCTCATTAATCTGGGTGGTGTGTGTATATAAAATGAGAAAATCTCATTGCATTCGTAGAAATGCATGTTAATGACAGCGTCATAATGTTTTAAGCTAAACTCCAGATTTACATGCAAACACTTTCTAATAATAGCTTTTTTAGACAAACTAATATTCATGACTATATTGTCAATGAGTAAACCATGAGCAAACCTCTCAGCCCAGACAGATTGCCTCCATTATTCAGTAAGTAAAGCAGAGCAAGTTTGTCCTGGAAGACGATTGCCACCTTGTCCTATTTGTGCCTTCTCATTTGGAAAAGTCTGCAAAGTACCAGTCTCCTGCTTCATGACAGCCATTACCGAGTCTGAGGATGCATCAGCATATGTAATAGCTGCTCAGGGGTTTAAACAGGGTGCGGTGTATAAGTTCATGTTGCAGTCTATCTAACAGACACTCAATTACTTATACAAAAAACAACTGACCCACACAAAATGCGTTTCAAGAAATCACCTTCCACGAATGTCCTGTGTGTAGCAAGAATGGCCACTGATATGTTTGTAACCCATCCTTCGTAAATAATGAAGGGAATCTACTCACATGCATCATAAGAAGAGGCTCAGCCTGTGTGAGAACACAGGCAGAGCTGTCATCCTCTGCATTATGGATAGAGTTCCTACGGAGAACATGCAAAGCCCATTCAGACATGCTATTGCGGCAGTTAAATCTTTCATGATGTTCCTTTGCCTACACAGTATCAGGTAGCAACATCTGTGATAGTTCTGTGTCCCAAAAGAGTGGGAATGAGTGAAAATGAGTGGAGATGCTATCACAGAAGAGTCTCCACATGTTTCAGCTTCCCTGGTATTGGGGTGGGAGGGTGTCGGCACATCCGCTTGTTAACAGCTGAAGATGGGATGTGCATTAAAGTTTCAGGCAGACTTAATCAGTAAGATGAGCCGGACACTCCTTTCTTGATATGAGTTTTTGGTGACAATGAAAAGAGGTCATCAATAATTGAGGTACCATACAGACAAGCAAGCTAGGCATTTGTGTCAGTCCCAAAGGCCTAATCCATACAAAATGCACTTTGCATTATTGTCACTTGAAATATTCCTATAGCTCAGTTTTACACAGCTCAAATGCCAAAATATGTGTCAAAGGTGGTGATGCAATGCAACAATTAACAGCACATTGCCATGTTTTGTTTATTAAAAGGATATATATATATATTTATATACAAAAAAATAAAGGGAACACTCAAATAACACATCCTAGATCTGAATGAATGAAATATTCTCATTGAATACTTTGTTCTGTACAAAGTTGAATGTGCTGACAACAAAATCACACAAAAATCATCAATGGAAATCAAATTTATTAACCAATGGAGGCCTGGATTTGGAGTCACACACAAAATTAAAGTGGAAAAACACACTACAGGCTGATCCAACTTTGATATAATGTCCTTAAAACAAGTCAAAATGAGGCTCAGTATTGTGTGTGGCCTCCATGTGTCTGTATGACCTCCCTACAACACCTGGTCATGCTCCTGATGAGACGGTGGATGATCTCCTGAGGGATCTCCTCCCAGACCTGGACTAAAGCATCCACCAACTCCTGGACAGTCTGTGGTGCAACGTGACGTTGGTGGATGGAGCGAGACATGATGTCCAAGATGTGCTCAATCGGATTCAGGTCTGGGGAATGGGCGGGCCAGTCCATAGCTTCAATGTCTTCATCTTGCAGGAACTGCTGACACACTCCAGCCACATGAGGTCTAGCATTGTCCTGCCTTAGGAGGAACTCAGGGCCAACCGCACCAGCATATGGTCTCACAAGGGGTCTGAGGATCTCATCTCAGTACCTAATGGCAGTCAGGCTACCTCTGGCGAGCACATGGTGGGCCATGCGGCCCTCCAAAGAAATGCCACCCCACACCATTACTGACCCACTGCCAAACTGGTCATGCTGAAGGATGTTGCAGGCAGCAGATCACTCTCCACGGTGTCTCCAGACTCTGTCACGTCTGTCACATGTGCTCAATGTGAACCTGCTTTCATCTGTGAAGAGCTCAGGGCGCCGGTGGCGAATTTGCCAATCCTGGTGTTCTCTGGCAAATGCCAAACGTCCTGCACGATGTTGGCCTGTGAGCACAACCCCCATTTGTGGACGTCGGGCCCTCATACCATCCTCATGGAGTCAGTTTCTAACCGTTTGTGCAGACACATGCACATTTGTGGCCTCCTGGAGGTATTTTTAGGAATCTTCACTGTTGTTGTGTTTTTGTTTCATTTTTAACAGAAAAAATCTGTTGTTCTTGTAAAGTGCCTGGAGATGAGATTTGTTGTTTAACTGGTTTGACTAGTTTAATAAACTAAATTGTGTTCACAACTCAATTCAATTCAATTCAAAGATACTTTATTAATCCCCGAGGGGAAATTAGAATTCCAGTACAACCCATCCAAACATACATCATGACACAAGACAAAGGGGGGATGGGTCACCGAGGCTTTGCTGCCCACTCACAGGCGCTGGCCTCGCTAGATGAGGAAAGAGGCCACATTAGGTAAATAGAGAGAAAAAAATCATATTTCATACTTTATCCTTAGCAGGATACAGTTTAAGATTGCAAAAAACCTCAGCACAAAGAAGCAACAAGTTTACAAAACAACATCATGCCGGGAACGGTGAAGGTGGTGTGAGGGGGTGCATATGTTTATCTTGAGCATGTGTGTGTGTGCAAGTGAGTGTGTGCAAGTAAGTCCATGAAGCATTGTCACAGAGGCCATTGTCCTTGATGGTACGTTGGAATGTTCATCAACCGGCCACAAAGTTCTGAGCAGGTCCACAGATGTCCTCAGGGAAGGGAGGGAGCAGAGGGAGCAGAGCGTCATGTTTACATAACATCCAGGAGAAGTTGAAGATAGCGAGCCGTCAAGGCCGTGCAGGGGAGCCAGATTCAGAAAAACAATAATTATTTGGGTTAGGCTGACTCTTAATTTTCCGTCAGCCTTGAGAGTCTCGCTGGTGCTTCTCAAAGGCGAATCCAAATAGACAAATTTCTGGTCTTTCGCCAGATCCGATTTATCCCATTTCACCCCTGAGTCCAGGAACCACAACCTGCCTGCGATTCTGCTGTGTAAGGATCACATCCAGTCTGCGATTCAGCTCACGTAACATCTCAGTCAGAGTGTTGATCACCCTGAAGATCCCATCACACATGCCAGGCAGCCTCACAATTGTCAGAACAGCTGCTGACATTTTCCGAATTTCTCCATATGCCAGGTAACCGCTGACTCCAAAAAGCAGAAATCCTGACATCAAACATCCAATTATATACACATCTTCCACATCCTCGACTGACATTGTCGACAAACACACAATCCTCCACTTCTGCCAGGAGTCCATCGTGTATCCAGAGAAAAACGTCCCATCCGGACAAGTTGGGCTCTCCTTCACCCTGTCTTCTCCTCGAGAAAATTTGATCTATTGCATTGAGAGACCAGCTGACCAAATCCATAACTAAGAATTTGGAAGATATGCAAGAAGAGGCTCCAAAAAGAAGACAAGACACAGAGCTGAAGCAGGGCAGATATGGGAGAGGGTGCGGGAGACAGAGAAAAAGCGTCCTCCTCCACCGAGAGCAGAAAGAAAAACTATATTACAAATATTGATGGTTTTAATTTCAAATGCATTTCTTTTCCAGTTTGACCCTTGATATGTTTTATTTAAGAATCCAATTAATACAATTTTTGTCTAAAATTATACATGAAAATATGTTTATTTTAAGGCTTTTTTCACATCTTTACCAGGGTGAAAAGGGCAGTATAAATTGATTTTTTAAGACCTTGACAAATGATAACTAAAAACAAAGCCTGCATCAGTCCTAAAACTGCTAGGGTTTGTCATTTTTCCTCACATTCTCTTCTTCACAGAAACATATCCATGGTCTCTGCCTTTCTGCGTCTCACTGCCCTAGAGTCCAGGTAAGCTGCTTGTCACATTACTTTGCGTTGCTGTCCCACACAAGCACATCCTGCCGTCAGTGTCAACTTGTTGGCTCACGTTTCCTTCCTGTTTACCGCTCCCAGCTCCTGACCCGCAGGGGTCACTGATCCGCTTGGTGTCGTTTGGTTTGTGTTACCTTTTGGATTCCCCAGGCTCATCCCGCTTCCGGTGGCATGGTCTGCCCTCACCCCATCCACCCCCGACCCTCCATTCCCACCCTGCAGCAGAGATTAGAATCAGAAACTGATAACGGCAGATATAGAGGCCTGATCATTTAAATATTGCTGTCAGTGTCTGTGAGCAGTAAGTGCTTGTTAAGTATCTGGTTAAATTGCACAAATGTTACTACTTTAAAGTACCTTGCGGAAGTATTTATACCTTTTAAACTTTTAATTATTTTATTGCATCATGAGCACAATCTTCAATGTAGCTACTTACTTTCCTGGAATTGTATGTGATATAACAATATCAAGTAGTGCATAATTGCTGAGTAGAGGAAAAATAATGTATGGTTTTAAAAGTGCTTTACAAATAAAAAATCTATATAGCATGGTGTGTCTTTGTATTCAGGAACCTTTTTCTAATACCACTAAATATAATCTTCCAGCAAGAAAAACAACTCTAAACATACAGCCAGACCTACAGCAGTGTGGTTTAGATCAATGGATAATCATGTGTCAGAATGGTAACTGAGCAAGAGCTCAAAGAATAATTTAATTCAATTTAAAAATGCTTTATCAATCCCAAAGGGAAATTAACTGTTGTCGTAACTTGAACTTGATCTAAGTTTCTTCATAGAGTCATGATAGATGATAATGGTATGTTACAGTCTTATTAAAAGGATGCCCAGGTTATGGTTGTGTTCTTTATTTTAAGCACCCTTATTTGCACAATCCTCTCTAGAGGCTCCAGAATAGTCATCAGAACAGAGTCACTGCCTTTGATGTTGCTACGCCAACAGACGATGACAGAAGATATTATATTTACCCACAACAGACTTATAGATATGCAACACCTTGCTGCAAACAGTGAAGTGCCCAAGCATCCTCAGGCAATACAGTCTGCTCTGTTTCTGCTTGTATGCGGCAGCTTCACTAATCCATCTCCGGTCTAGTCTATTGTCCAGGCATGTAGACTCCTCTACTACCTTCTTCAACCATGATGGAACTAGTGTCTGCTTTCCCTGAAACCCAATGGAACAACAGAAAAAAGATTGACCAGAAATTTCAGTCTTACACACGATGAAACTGAAATTATTTCTCATTCGTTTCAGATTTTTCTAGATAAAACATACACTAACTTGCAGATAGCACTGTAGCAAAAATGGTCGTACAACTTCTTGACTCAAAGGGGCTGGATACAAATCCACAATAAACTCTTCAGCTTTAAATTGCAAAAAATATAAAAAATAATGTATCCCTTTCTGTCCACTTAAAAACTACGCACTAGATTGTGTTGGTCTATCACAAATATCCCAATAAAAATGTTTAAATTGGATTATACGCTAAACTTATAATGCTTGATTTATTCTATATACTTAGTTTTAGCTAATCACCTGTAAGTGAAATCCCCTTAAAAGATTACAAGTGGTTTTTTTATTTTTTGTTTCACAGTTGTATATTTTGTCCATATTTTGTATTACTTCATTTTACAGTAAAATGTCTAAATAAAAATAAGTGCAAACAGAAAAAAACTAAAACAAGTCATGTTAAAACATCTCATATCATTCCAAACTGCTTAAATAAAGCTGCAAAAGGTATGACTGCAGAATTTGCATTGGTAACCATGACCTCGTGCTAATACTAGGGTATATCCCATGGGGTAGCTGTGAGTATCAGGTGTGTGCTATAATAGTCAGGTTCCCCCCTGCAATCTGGGAATAATTGTAACAACATTAAAGTGGGAGCTCTAAAAAAGTGTACTCTGTATTTCGGTGGGTGGGAGAAGACTGAGGTAGTTGTTAAATTTAATTCCTGAATCCTGTAAGTGCAGAAGGTAAAAATACAGTGCGGTAATAATATGAAAGTGTGGTGGAAGGAGGAACTTCAAAGTGGTCAAGATTAACTGATATTTTAAAATGGGACTGGGCATTACAAAATTATTCTTCCTCTGATTTTTGAACCAGCACTTCTTAGGAGACTTGGCACAGGAATAAATACTTCCAGTGAGCATCATCCAGAGATTAGTCATTATTTGCATATTCACATTTGTGAGGAGATACTTTTTGCATGCTTGTCTTTCTGTGTTTAAATTCATATTTGATTTTTGCAAATGCAAAGGTTTTTGTGTGCACCCGTGTTTTGATTTCCCAGTCGGAGTGGTGCTGGAGTTTATTTACAAAGCTGAGGTCAGGAGCCACTCGATCCGACCACAGTGACACTCAGGTGGTCAGCAAGGTCACCCCTTCAGCTTTTCCCCTGCTCCCACAGATCTATGAATTTTCTATGCACTCACGCACACAAATACACCCCCACACACACATATATGTATTGTATATACACTAGACTCCTTATATACGCCACCCTGCCTGTAACAAAATCTTGTTTACTGTGTGCGAGATAAGGGGAAGTGCACATTTAAGGACACCCCTAAACTGTAAAAGAACTATGTGCAATTTCTTTCTTTTTTACATAGAAATAATAGTGTTTTTCATTTATTGTCGTATTTAAAACACTCATATTTCAGTATAAGACACTGATAAATAAACAAGCCATTGGGGTTAGGTTTTATCCTTTTATTTTAGAATTTAAGAGCTTATTAGTTTGGGCAACACAGCTTTATGATTGATCTGAAACAAGAAAAACAAAAAAACTAAATCATGACAGTCATGTGGAAGTTAGTGGACAAGAGAAGGCTGGGAAATGAAAACATTAGGAGGTGTTTTATTTAACTAGATTGAAAATGATTAAAGTCGGAGCCCTTTAAGTGTCCAGCCGAAAGTGGTAGGTAGAGGTCAGATCTGGATGGAGGGGTTTCCACCAGTTTAGGACAAGACCATAGCCTGGAACTCTGTGAAAAGAAAATATATTTTTATATAAGCAGTGATTTACATCCAAGCACCTTTCAACATGAAGATTTCAACAAGGTGACACTTGTATGAGCAACTCCAAATTTAAACAGCACAGTTTGGTTATTAAATAAATAGTTTGTCAATAACAAGATTGTCTAATTTCTTATACAAACGTTTTTTATCTAATCTAACAAACTGTCAGACCCAGCCAGGTTTTACATTTGGATCCCATATATGTTGGCAATGGGTTAAGAAATCAGCCCAGGTGAGATTCTCCATGGCTTACATTTTGGCCTAATTTTATTTATGCATATAGTGTTGACCTATTAGGCTCTGAGATGTGTTGCAAATGTATTGCAGTTTGTTCTAATATCAATTTGAGACGTAATTCGTGTTGCAAATACAGCCTGTATTCAGTCAACCCAAGTAGGTCTTATTTGAGAAGCCCATTTTGAGACCAGGGCCCCCTTTACCAATCCAGACTAAGCTAAATTTATAGTGGGCTGGCACATAAAAGAGTTGGCAGGGGAGTTTACTGTTTCTATGTTAGAGTCCTACGTATCTACATTTTGGAATGACACATCATTTAAGCACAGATATTCTCACCTTCCGCTCCAATTCGCCCATCGCTATCATCATCAGCAACACTCAGGAAGTTCTTGGTCTCCTTGTCCGTCAGGACCCGAGCCCCAGGGCAGAACCTCTGGAGGAAAAACCTGATAGGAGCAAAAGAAGATGCATAAAGCCAGAAGAAGCTTTTGGTCTGTATAAGCAGCAAAAAGCACACCAAGACAAGTCGGAAAATATAACGGACGTCTTATTGATTCTGATGCAAACATTTTCCCACAAGGTCCATACAGATGCACTGACAAATTAGGTAAAGCCACATAAAAATGTGCCTTCTTGTTTATGCATGTGTCCAAGTGAAGCTTTATTTATTGTAGCAGGAGAAAATATATTCGGAAAGGATGTATTTTGCCTCAGCTGTTTGCTGAAAGCTAATGATAGATTTATTAGTTGTAGAGCTATTTCAAGTGTTTCAAAAATTCAGTAAACTACTGTACAACTTTCATGTTAAGTCCCAAATGTTGACTGAACCAGTCATGGATTATTCAATGCTCATCTCTATACATCTGGATGTCATAATATCAAAGCATTATAGATCTTTCTTTCGGAAATATAACTAAGGCCTACAGCAAATTTGGCTTCAACTAACTTAAAATTATCTTCACAGGAAACAAAAAACCGACAAACTCACTTCAGCTCTTTTTCCTCAATAAACCCACTGGCATCTTTGTCCAGGATCCCAAAAACCTTCTTCACATCCTGAGGGCTTTTCTTGCTGAGACCACACAACTGGAAGAACTTCTTTGGGCAGAAGGACTCCGGAGCTGTGGGACAGGGCATACAGATTTTAATAAAAGTTATTTCTGACTTGTAAAAATTGTCATTCAATCGTTGTTAAGAATGATCATTTCTGTGTTATTCATGTTTAGAGTGTAAGAATAGAATTAATGTAAGGTTGTTTATTTGAGGATGCACCATCAGGTAAATTATAGTGACTATTTACAGAAATTACAAAGTGCAGGTGAAAATGACCTAATAGTCATGCTCATAATGCGTTGCAAGTAAAGTAGCTGCTGTACAGTAGCAAAAATCTATGATAGATAAGTTTCACAGAACCGAATACTTTCACACCGTTTTTAATTTCTTTATTAGCACTACTGCCACTTTATTTGATCCTCGTTATTGTACTCAAGTTTAGTTGTCTGTCTATGTTTTTGTGTACCTTTAAAGTACGTCCTTTTATTGTTTTCACTAATATTGCCTCAGTTGTATTTTGCTACCACTATAAAACAAACGTTCCCCTTTGAGGAACAATAGAAGTAAAATAATCTGGAAAAATGACAGATTACTTTCAAACATATGCTATGGTCAACTTCGACATAAAGTCAACTTTTATTTGGTAAGTTGACTTTATGTTTCACCTACAGTGCTGAAACCAGGAGATCAAATCTGAACTCTCTCCAGAACTATACTAAAAATACTAATAAAAAAAAAACCATATTAAAGCACCTTCAGTGTGTGCGTATCTTAAATTAATCTGTATAGTCCATTGTTGGGGAACTGCAGTGACACATCGTATAGGTGTACAGAGATAAAAAGATATATTAGTGAAAAAGGATACCTTGGCAGTCCTTGATGGCGCTGTCGATGCCATCAGCAGAAAGGATAGATGAGATCGACATTTTATTCCTGTAGGAAGAACAGCCAACGTAAATTATTAACCATTTGGACGTGCAAAGTAAAAGCAAGAGCAAACCCTGACAAAAACTATAGTAACATCCTGACAAGTTAGTCACAGATGTTATAGTCATAACATCTTAAACTTTACACAGAACTTTCTCTGTTTGTTTCTATTTCGGTAGTTCTGAATTTGTTGTTCTTAGCAATAAGCAAAAGCCAGAATGTCACAAGTAAAAAATGAAAAAAATAAAAAGTTCTAAAATAAACATGAAAAAGCAGATGTGAACTCCGTTGGTCCTCAGCAGCTTACCGTGTTAGAGGTTCGCTCCCTGGTCGGTCGGTGATGCAGCTGAGAGGTGAGGCTCTGTGGTGACTGCTGTCCGTCAAGGTGGCAGGTACAATATATGGATTGCTTGAGTTACCTGAGTATGGATCAAATTCTGACTGCCCGCCCCTGATCCGATTTCCCAGCTAACTAATTAACCTTTACTATTTTTAACGCGCAGGAGCACAGAGATCGGGATATGGACTTCCGTAACGCCCTTGTAAATAGTAAATTAAGTCTGAAAAAAACAATTCTTTACCTCCGCTTTAGCTCCATCATGCAATCCTATTCCTTTGAACTGTAGGATATGAAGGGTGGAGGCAGCGAGAGGCTCTCTCTCTTCTTTTCTTCCTCTTTGCTGTACTCCCTCCATCACCCTCCATATATGTATCCTATTGCAGACAGCAGTCCCAAAACAAGGAAAACAATTATCTTATCATTAAATTTAAGATTACAAACAAGTAAAATGAAATGTATGATGGTGATTTTTGTGTGATCCTACTAAAAGATCTTTCCCCCAGACACCAGAGGTTCCCGAGATCAAATATCATATAAACAGTGATGCCCAATGTCAGGGAGGCCAGCATGGCTGCCAGGAAGAGGGGTGCTCATCAAAGTGCATTGTCACCTGTACTGATTAAGGTCACTCTGATGTCCTATATGATTTTATATTCACTGAAGAGCGCAGTCGGACTGAGCGCCGAACACGATCAAAAGTGCTCTGAAATGATGATGTGTTAAAGTATTCAGAATTAAGAGCAATTGGATTATATTATGTTCCGAATCACCTTGATAACGGAAACTAACCACTTAATGCGCCTGCTTGCGTTAAAGTCTTGGTACTGGTGCGCTCTAATGCGCTTCAGCTAGTTAAATGGCTCAGTTGCTGCGCTCCGGTTTGTGCGTAAAGATCAACCTGACTTTAGTTTTAAAAGTCTGAATAAAGAACCGCATTATGCATAAAAATTCTAGAGTAATTAAGCTCAAAATTTCTTTATTTTAGGCTACAGATGTTATCTGTTTAGATATTTTTGCTTGGAATGCCAATCCTTAGGCACAGCTTGCCTTACATGCACTTATAAAACCAACAGTTACGTTGGGAAAGGAAAAATCAAAAGAAATCAGCCAAGATTTAGGCTTCTGGAAATTGTACCCAGGGATGAACCATCCGTGGGGAATTTCAAATCCCTTACTAATATCGTGGCAGATTTCCTCTCAATCTATGGTTATTCCAAAATTCTTTCCAAAAGCAAAAAAAAAAAAAAAAAAAACAGATTAAAGTTTCCAAATTGGCTAAGGGACAAATACTTTATTTTTTTCTGTCAGGTAGTTCAGTGGATTAAATGTATTTAAAAGTATGCAGATTTTTAAAAGCACAGGAGAAGCATACCGGATCTTTGTACACTTTTTTGGCAACATTCAGCCATCTTGCATTATTAAATAAAAAGCTTGTTCTCTCCTCTTGCTCTCAAGCCTTATCCAACTACCAACTTGTCAGTGAGGTGTGTGAAAAAGAGACCAAGGATATCGGATGGAGAGGAGTGGTGCGACTTTACCTGGAACAGATGAATAATGTCATGTGTCCCGTTGATAACTATACTGTTACAGGGTGATCATTTATTCATTTACATCTGCTAGTGCTCTGTAAGATTGCGCACAGAGAAACAGGACAAGGTGTTTTCTCGCCTCTCTTGGGTAAAGAGGACAGACAGATGTCAATGAGAAAAAACTCAGTGTTAGACAGACTGTCCCTCTGTCTCTGTCTCACAGCAGAAAATGGTAAAGTATTTATTTTGATGGTGCATCAGTTATGAACACCATTATGAAGACCAAGGGGAAAAGGAGACAGGTCAAGGAGAAACTTATGGAGAGGTTTAAAGCAGTTAGCTAATAAAACAATTTCCCAAGTATTAAACATCTCAAAGAGCTCTGTTCAATCCAATATCCAGAAATGGAAAAACTATGGTGCAACTTTAAAAATACGAAAACACGACCATCCACTTTGATCAGAGAAGGAGCCAATAGGCCCATGGTAATCCTGGGGGACCCGCAGAGATCCAGAGCTCAGGTTGGAAGATTTGTCCACAGTTGTGCACTTCACCAATCTAGCCTTTATGAAAGAGTGGCAAAAAGAAAGACCTTGTTAAAAGAAACCACAAAAACTATAATATAATATAAATGTAATATAATATAATATAAATATACTGTAAATGTTACTAAAACATTCTGAAAATCAAGTATAACTTTCCTTTCACTTCACAAGTGTTATCTTTGTTGAGCTATCACATAAAAAGTCATTATCACTGATACCTTTAGTTAAAATGAAACAAAATTAGAGAAATTCCAAGTGGTATGAATGCCATTGCAATGCACTATATGAATATAAATATTTATGTTATTTCAAACACACGTGGTCCATATTACAAAAACAACACAAACAAAATAAAATGTGATGAAATAAAAGGTCAGATATAATCACCAATAAAGCAAAGCGTGCAACCATCACGTTTCATTATCGATCCATTTGTTCCAATGTTTCCACACTGCTGAAGGGTACCTTGAAAATATCTATACTTCCATCTAGCGGTGGCAGGATGGAACTACATAGTGAAGCATTTGATTTATGTAATTTCAGACATCTCTCATTTTGTATGTGAGTTTATGAGATCCAAATTATTTGGATGCCTTGTAAATGTATTTATTTATTTATTATGATAGTTAAAGCTTTATTTGGGATCTGGGGTTAAAGTTAGGGATAATGGGGTAGGATCGAGAACACAGTTGTGTTAGGGCAATGGATTTGGAAATGCTTGGTGTAAAAAAAAAGACAAAATGAGCGTGGTTTTGTGTGTGCGGCATAGGTTAATGCCTTGTGTCTCAACGTATGGCTCTTTAGCCCTTGCACTAAATAACCTTGACCAAAAATGACTTTGTATATGGGCAATGGCAAAGACCAGTTTTAGCAGTCCTCATATCTAGATTTTTGCATAGATTGTATAAAAAATGTTCCTGACCCTCTGACCTAGGCTTGTCTATGTCTCATGTCAGAGTGTATGTGTAGACACGTTCCCTTTTTTGCCGCCTTTTCAGCTGAGGAGTGCTTTTATAGATGATATGACACAAAACAATGAAATAAGACCGTAGCAAAAGAATATTTTATTCTTCTTTTACCTTTAGTTCCTGGAAAGTGCATAATAGATTTTACAGTTAGCAAAATTCATATTTAAGACATGAACACAACCGAGAGACATTCACAATCATCACCTTTTGGACAGTGTGTTGCAAATAGGAGGAAACATCCCTTAAGCAAATGTATAAAAATTATTCATATTCAGATGAAAAGGAGGGAGGTCGATGTGGGCATTGTTGTTCCATCAGAGCATGTGTTGTTGGTCATGTTGCTGTCTTTATGCCTTAACCAAGGCAGCGAACTCTGCAGGGTGACACAGGCAGAAGAACACAGGAGGTTAGTCTGTTTTGAACAGGGAATATCCAATGAGTGTCTGGGGCTTTCTATGTTGTGCATGTACCGTCAGCGCCGATCTTGCCATCACCGTCGCTGTCACCAGCCTTAAGGAAAGCCTTGGTCTCAGCGTCGGTCAGTGCACGGGCACCTCCACGGAAGTTCTGCAGGAACAGCCTGCAACAAACATAAGGGGTGCTTAGCTACCCAATATCAATCAAAGCACATTTAAAAAAAACCTAATCACACAGTTTTATTAAATAAAAATAAAAAGTTGGGCTAAATAAACATATCCCTTCAAACACTGGAGATCCATGGACATTTATGTATAGTTATTCCAGGTCAGATGTGTCCTTGTATTTAGTACAGATTTTCTTTTATGTCAAACCTCAAAGATGTTGAAAGTCAGGCTAGTTTGGTCTATTTGATCCACCACTCACCAACCAAATAGACACCAAATGATGTCTTTCCCTAGATGTCTATGTGCTTTTCACTTTCCGACCACTGATTAGGAAAAGTCACCTATTCATTAAAATTCTGCTTGGTGGACCACGGGGCACCTCCAGAAAGTTTTAAGAGGGGCATTCCAGATGGGTTGCCACTGACCAACTTAAGGTGGCACACCAAAATAAAAATAAAGAAATGTATTGCTGTTGTTGGACTAGGAGTACACGTAAAGGAGTGAGTCAGCCGCTATACAGGACAAAAACAAACAGATGCATAAATTATGTTACAACTCGTTGATACATCTTCCTCAATGTATGTCCATAAAACATGTTATGTATATAAGACTGTCTGTATGGGGCTACACCAAATTTAAAGGCAAGTTATTCCCCCACTGTTACAACTGAATAGTATTTTATTTTAATATAACATCATAAAATGATCACTCCAGCTCTTTCACATTTGTTTGTAAATGAAAGATTCCCTCTGCATTCCTTTAGTATCCTGTGTCAGTCAGCGCTGTTAATCACTATAGTGTTTCCTGTCTAATGCCCATTTTCTGCAGTCATGCATCTTACTTCAGCTCATCCTCCTCAATAAAGCCACTCTTGTCCTGGTCAATGATGGCGAAGGCCTTCTTGACACCGTCATCGCTCTTTCCGGACAGACCGCAAGTCTTGAAGAACTTCTTGTAGTCAAATGAGTCCGCGCCTGAAATCAGCAGAGCTTATTATGCTACTGAGGCCAGAGTCAAAAACGGTGGAGATCAATAAAAATAATGATACTTAAGAAGCAATAGTAGAAAGGGATTCAGGAATCACCTTTGCACTCATCCAGGGCTTTAGTAATGTCAGCATCATTCAGTACACCTGCGAAAGCCATTTTGATCTGCAGAGAAAAAACATTGATTAACTTAAACCTTCCTAAAAACAATTGTTCTTAAAAACAATCGTTAAAGCTGCATGATTATTTATATAAGGGACTTGATTATAGCTCACTGCATTGCATACAACTAAACACAAAACTAAACAGAATTTTGATAGCTCCAAAACATTTCACAGCATGTCTTGCAAACACAAAAACAGTATAAATTCGTGTTATTCCAAATAGACTAGAAAGGGTCCAGATTTCAAATAATTCAACACAATCCTTTCTGAAATGCAGATTTTGCATTTTTTGATTCCTTCCGAGTAGCTGAGATTGACAACTGCAACTACTGCAAGATGCTGAGGTGTGACCAATAATCCATATCTACCGCTGACGCTCCCAAAAGTAGGCTCTTAGTCTTTTTCATTAGTTGCTGCACTGCAGTGAGTAGTCCTCTGCAAAGCAGTGTAAAAAGAAATAAATAAAAAAGGTTTTTCAAAGATGCAAAGCTTAATGCGGATCCCGTATTCGCTCTTCCCTTTCCTCCCTTTCTTCAGACTCACCTTAGTTGTGTGTTTTGCTTTGTAGGGTACAGATGATACAGACAAGACTGGAGTCGACTGCAGTGACCATCCCGGTGCTCCCGATGACCTTTTATATACTGTCACGCTGTGGAAATCTGAAGCATAAGATAACTGACACTGTGCCGGGGAGGAGGAGGAGGAAGAAGAAGGGGGGCCTCACACTGCAGTTGGAGAGTGGTCTATTTTAAGTTTCAAAAATGAAGACGCTTAAAAGGTGCGTTTGAAGAAGTCTTTAATGTCCCTGGCTGCTAAGAATAGGTCTGCCCACTGCTGAGGTTGGCGAATTGGAAGGGCTGCTGGCAACCCGAAACCATATTAATGGAGATACTGGAAATGCATGCATTAAAGCTGGAGTAAGTTGGACACACTGGTTGTTTTACTACTTTTAGCACTGGTTGTTTTACCACTTTTACCTTACAAGTTGTAAGGTATGATTTAACCTGTTCTTTTTGTAAATTTCTATCCCTTAGGTTTAATTCTGATCAGAGCATTTTTTGTGTATTTAAGGGATTATTTGTACACTTTGTGGAATATGAAATAAATTCCCTTTGCAAAGAGTTTGATTTTGTTGATACATGTCAGTAATGTGCATTTAAGACCACCGTTTTAATAAATGTTTTGCGTTTCCTTAAAAAAATTAATGTTTTTCAGGATGATGTTTGGGAAAGAAATCTAAGTCTGCCCTATTTTAACCCATTTATTTTCATAGAGGAGGAAATATTAATGTTTGTGTTAGGTAAAAGGGTAGATACATTCTGTAAAAACTGTTCTATGTTAATAAATGCCTGAGAGGGCTTTGCCATTTTTTCTGACAGAAAAATGAAACAATTTGTATAATCCACTCTGAAGAGCTGTGACCTATAGGTGGCAGCATCATGCTGAGGAGTGAGCTGCAGCCACTGAGCCACTTTCTGTTTTGACCACTGCCTGACTGTAACTAGGTGAGGGTGTTATCTGACAGGGATGAGGGTTTACATTTTACTGACTTGCCATGCCCTGGACTTTTAAAACCCACTGAAACTGCAATCTGGCTTCATAATGACAAATGAGATGTGTGAATTCATCTCAAGGCCAATCCAGATACTCTTTCCCCAGAAAAAAGATGTTTACCACAAAGATATTGAATAAATAAAAGTGGGTAATTTGCTAAACAGTCCTGAAACCAGTTTAGTTGTTTGCAGTGGGTTTGAGCCAGAATACAATCCAGCTGCTGAGACAGTGGCTGTTTATAGCTGTCCTGTTGCCACAGCACGTCATTTAACTGATTATGCTGCACTTGTAGAAGAAATAGATATGGACTAGGTCATCTAATTACCCAAACTTTGTCAGCTATCTATTGCAGATTTCCCTGGGTGAGAAAAGCCCCAGTGCATTTCCCAAGCCCTCGCCAAAGTCCACGCCTCCCTCATTAAGCAATTACAAGAACAAGTACCGGGCAAATCATCTATCCTATCACTTGGCACCTCCTGAGCATTCAAAAACCCTGGCAAGTGAGGACTGACTTAACACTGGCTCTTTGTTATGCCCATTGTGTTGAAATGATTTCTGTTAGGAAATGCAGCACACTTAGCCAAAGACTGACCTGAACGAGATGACTTCACACCAAAAGAGTATTTATTCCTGGTTTTTCACTCTTCCTCAAAAGTGCAGATGGTGTTGTACAGTTTGCACAAGTCATCATTTCTGAACACATAACACAGTTTGAGTAACATTAACAGCAAAATATGTCTTCCGTGTTGAGAAACAGTTCGCAGGCAACTCATAAATAAGGTAAAAAAATATTCTTTCAGCTGGTGATTAACGAATCTTTGAGGAGTTTGCGGTTCCATGAAATGAAGTGGATCTTGGTCAGTGGAAGTTTATCCCTTAATGAGGGCAGCAAACTCTGCAAAGGTAGAATGAAACTGCTGTTAGTTGCTGAAAGACAAAAATCTTACAAAAAAAAAATTATTGGAAAGTACTGATTGAACCCATTCTGATCAAGAATTATCATTTGCACAATTCAGTGACCAAAGTGCAAAACTTCTGATCTGAAGAATTTTGTGATTGGTGGATTTCACTTTAGATGATGAGAACAAGTGGGTCTGCTTATGCTCAGCTTTTTCTTAAACTTTTAAAAGTCAAAGGAAATGCTGTCTTTCTTTGTAACAAAAAAGTAATCTCCAATGAAGTTCTCTGGGAAGACAACCACCATTTTTCAGATAGGAGGTTTTGGGCAGTCCAAAATACTGATTAATATCTTCAAATGTTTTTTTTATATTTAAAGCCTCTAAGTTTATGCAAATAACCCTTACCATCTACTCCGATCTTGCCATCACCATCGCTGTCACCAGCAGCAAGGAAAGCCTTAGTCTCCTTGTCGGTGAGTGCTCTGGCACTAGCAGAGAAGTTCTGCAGGAACAGCCTGATGAGTGGACAAAACAGTGGGAATTAAATCAATGTTGTGTAGCCTTTATTAATTCTTTAAATATAATTTGATACTTGAGGTAGTTAGGCAAAATGTAATGCATGACCAGGCAGGTAAAAAAATAACTAAGTTGACTTGAAAGAGGCCGTTTCAAATGCACTGGTTAAGCCCAACCCTCATATAAAAGGATAAATGTACAAAACTAGACAGTAATGTTAGATTTCTTCCATATTTTAGGCCCATAAGCTTTAAATTTAACAGCTTTAAGTGTTCAAGTAATGTCTTACTTCAGCTCCTCCTCCTCAATGAAGCCACTGTTGTCCTGGTCAATGGTGGCGAAGGCCTTCTTGACATCATCGGCTGACTTGCTGGCCAGGCCGCATGCCTTGAAGAATTTTTTGTGGTCGAAGGAGTCAGCAGCTGAAAATGCACATTCCAACAGCATTAGCGCCGGATACGTCATTGACACAGTGTTAATGTCTCAGGGTGGCTACAGTTTGCAGTTTCTGAGACACGTTCATGACACTGAGAGTTCTCTGCTCCCAGCTACCTTGTTCAGCTTAAATGATGTTATGTTATGTGCAAAGAAAGTAAGGAAGTAAGTCTCACCTGCACAGCCGGCCAGGGCAGCTTTAACATCAGCATCGTTGAGACCAGCGAAGGCCATTTTTTATTCTTGAGAGGCAAAGAACACAATTCTCAAGGTTAGGATGAGCATCTTAAATACTAAATACTAGATGCACCAACCCAAATGACTAAGGCATAAGCTTAGATTTTGAGGTATAAAGTCACACAGCTAGGCACTAAATATCAAACAGTCTATTTTCTCCCCTAGCTTCACATTAGAGATGTTCATCTTTCACTTTATAAGTCTACCATACATCATAAGAAGCAATGTTTTCTACTGGCTAAAGAGTTTCCCTTTGCCTCAGAAGTTTTCCTCACAGCACTCTGCTGACTGTTCATCCCAAAGTGCTAAGCTGTGACAGCACTTACGAAATGATGCTCTCACTTGCTCACACAAACATGAATATCTGCCATACATTTAAAAAAAATGTTGTCTGGAAACATTCATGCTGCAAAAAGATGAGACAGTCTAGATCTAGCCAACCAGCATTCTTCCAGAAACGTTGATCTTCTGAAATCAAAAGGCCAACTTTTGTGTTAACTGAAATGTCCTGAGGTCCAAGTGTCTGCTGCCTATGTTGGTTCCATTTCTCCCTACAGCTGGTAGTCCACAAGGATCCCCCTCCTCTGAATCCATTCCACCCCACAATGCAATCTGCAGAAGTTGTGGTAGCATTTACAAGGTGCATGTCCCACTCACCTTTGCTCTGCGTTGAGGCGAGTGAAAACCAAGGCGGACTCGAGTGAATGCCAAAAGCCTCTTTCCCCCTCTCTTATATATCCTTGAGCAGCACCATTTACAGACGTTTGAGTCTCAGTATCAGATACCAAGATGCATGGGTTTTGAAAAAATGTGTCTAGTAGTCTGGACCTATTTTTAGGTGAACAAATGAGGATGCTACCATGTGTGCTTAGGCCTATAGCTAGACGTGTGGAAACCCGAGCAGGCCCGAGGCTCGTTGGTTTCATGGCACATGTTGCAATCGTATGATGATTTACAACCAACATCTAAAATGCTGATTTTGATGTTGAAGACTATAAATGTTCATAAGTGAGATTGCAGGGCAAGGTCAGTTACCTTATCCTTGGCCATGATGAGAAGTGAGCACCAAGGGCCTGCAGCCACTTGGTTTTCGATTTCCTGATTGCTGTAGAGACAAAATAATTATTTAAGGCCCAAGACACAATTTGTCCCCATGTAAACATGTGATCTAGACCTCTCAAACGGATTGCTGAAGTGTTGCCCTCCAAAAAAAAACTTTGTTTCTCTGATGTTTAGCTGTGATCTTTAAATGTGCTGTACTTGTACCAGACAGATTTTTCTATATTTCATTGATCAGCAATGAAAATCATGCAGTGAGCTCTTAAAATCCCAATAGATTTAACAATGAATGCAGTAGTCAGTCACTTTTATTTGAAGTTATTGTAAATTGTATAAATGATATATCTTCTTTTAATTTTTAAATTTTCATATGAAGTAATAAAACGTCAGACTTTGTCTAGAATAGTATCACTTGGCCTCTGCCTATAGGTCTAAATGATATCCTATGTCCAAAGCATAGGATACAGTATATTTACATGAGTTTCACTGACCCTCCACAGGCAGGGTCACGTTTCAAATGTACCAGGAACATCTTTAAGCTGGAACAAGACTTTAAGGCCTGTACTGCCATATCTCTGTCCTTAGTAGGTAATCTGCCAATCATCTGGACTATTTTTTGCATCCCAAAGAGATTTGTGTATTAACAAGGTAACAATTTGATGACAAATCTAATTTTCATGTCTTTGTTAATTTAGTTGTCAGCCATCTGCACCTAAATAACATGTGGTTTAGATATGTCTGATACAGATGAATTTTTAACCCAGGCTCAGCAGTAATTTGAGAGTCACCCTTCAGAGAGAAGTACATGTCCTAATAAAGGAATTATGGTTATTTATTTTTTGCAAACTACTAGATTTCAAGAAGGTAATTTTGGGATTAAATGCAAAACATTGGTAAAGTTGGACTTGGTTATAATCCCTGTCGAGGCAGGTGTTAAATTTCTCAACAAGGAACCACTCAAAATGCCTCTAGTAAATCATTATTATTATTAAATGTTCAATAATAATAATAATGATAATGTTGTTTTTATACATTGATTTAATAATCATGTTTTATTTATTACTCATGGCAGCTCATAATTGTTCCACTATTGCAGAAGGATGTGTGTGCAGAAACTTGGAGCACAGGTCAGATGCTCAATAGGTAAAAGGCAGCTAGGGTAAAAAACACAACATATACTCTGGATACCTGTATTATTTTTAACTCTTTGGTTCACTCCACCACAGAGCAGATTTTTTTTATTTTTTATTAGAGCTAAGTAAAAAGAAAATATTTAACTTTTCCACATTTTGTTACATCACCACCACAAACTTTAATTTGTTTGGGGGGATTTATAATATACATCAGTATATTACAAAAGTAGTGCATAATTGTAAAGTCTAGGAAGAAGATATCATCCATCCATCCATCCATCCATCCATGCATCCATACATCCATGCATCCATCCATCCATGCATCCATCCATCCATCCATCCATCCATCCATCCATCCATCCATCCATCCATCCATCCATCCATCCATCCATCCATCCATCCATCCATTCTCTAACAAATGTTTGAGGCCTTCACAGAACAGCTGGATTTAGCCTGATAATATGAACATCAGTTTACTAACTAGGTGGCTTACGAAGGCAATTAGTTAAACTGGGTTTTATTTAGGGGTATTAATGTAAAGAGGTCTGAATATACATGCATGAGACACAAATTTGTCAGCCCTCAAAAACAATTTTGAGCTGTCAATCATTTTCCCTTTTTGGATTGTTTAGTTCACCCAATCTGGACCTTGGAGTTACCTATAAAAAAACCTGAGAACATTTGGCCACACCTTAGAATAAACTCAAACAGACAATGAAGAAGGCAAGAGACAGTGATATAAGACCTGAAATCCATTTATTATTTCATTCAGAAGACCACATTGGTAAAATGCATACATACAGTTTTGGCCCTTTGTCAGTTAAACGTTTTTATGTGTTAATACATCAAATAGGAAACCAGCAGGAAGGTACAGAGTTTGGGACACTTATTTTTTGTCTTTAGCCAGTGTGGAGAGTGAAGAATTCAGAAAGGAGCACAGCAATGTGGTCTTGTGTATCTATGTCTTCAGTTCAAAAGATCACAGAACTCTGCAGGGAGGAAAAAAAACAGTCAGAATTTAGTTTTCTGCAGACCAAAGGAAGTTTCAAAGATAAATTATATTTTTGCTTGCTGCCAATTGTTCATCAGTGCAACTGGCTTGTTTTTGGATCACATTTCTAATAATGTTTTACAGGCAAATACCATCTATCCCAATTTTGTCATCATTGTCGTTATCCCCTGCTGCCATCAGAGTCTTTGTTTCAGCCACTGTCAGCTCCCTGGCAGCTGGACAGAAGTTCTGCAGGAACAATCTAAAAGAGGACCAAACGATAAGTATAAATACATAAACTCAGAGTTGTAATTTCATATCGTCCAAAGGGATTTCAATGAGAGACATCTACTCCTAAACCTTGTATTAACCACAAAAACATGATCTACCCTAAAAATGAGTTATTGGCATTATCTTGGGGGCCCAAACGTGGTTTATGTTTACACATCTATCCTTACTTCAGTTCCTCCTCCTCAATGAAACTGCTCTTGTCTTGGTCCAGGACTATAAACACTTTTTTCCTGTCTGCCTCAGACAAGCCATTCAGTCCCACTTGTGCAAAGAACAACTTGAAGTCAAATGTGCCTGGAGCTTCAGTACATTGGTCAGGGAGAGAGAGAGAGAGGAGACAGAACATGAAAACGAGAGCGACCACAACAAACAGTAACATGAGTGAGTGAGTGAGTGAGTGAGTGAGTGGTCAATTGCTGAATGACATGAAAGAAAGAATAGTGGGGGTCTGAATAGAGACGTCGCATTTACTCATTCGCTCAGATGACTTTCATTCTTTGGCCAATGACATTTACCAATACACACCCTGGGGCACATCAAAGACTTATGCTAGACCTATGCTATTTAAACAGTGCAAGGAAAATGAATATTGCCTCAGGTTTTAATGCAAAATTAAATGCCAAAAGCTCTTAACATATGGAGCTTTTTGCAAGAAGATATCCTAAAATAGCTCAAAGGATTCGCTGAAGTGGATGTCCAGAACAAATTAATTAATTCACAGCTTCAGCTTTACAGCCTCTAATGTGACTATTCTATAGACAGGTTTATTTCACTTAAAAGCATATGCCCATCTTTTACTGACATGCAAAGCATAAAACATCCAAAAAAAAAAAAAGGTTTCCATCCCTAAAACAACCATCACAGTCAGGTTTTGGTAAATGAAGGGCATAAAAGCACTCACATTTTCCTTTTTATGGAGGAAACAATTTAGATTGGAATGCTTTGCAATGCAGACATAATTGCTAATGATAAATAATTAAATGTCTCTGCATGTTAGGAGATTTATAGCTTGCGTGATTGGGTCAGCTAACTAAAGGATGTTTGATGGAAACTCTTTGGTATCTAGTCTCATGCCGTTTGTTTGCCTGGTAACCAGCGTGAAAAACACACAGTACAAGGTTTCCCCCCCTGGAAATGTTATCAGTATCTATGTACACTTGTGTTTCTTTTCCCTTACACAAAATTGTTTTTATTTTTTTATTTTTTAGCAGTCTTCTTGCGTACAGGTTTCTACATCTTGTCTGACTCACCTTGACATACCTGGACTGCAGCTTTGATGTCCTCATCACTCAACATCCCAGCAAATGCCATGTTCCTCTGGGGCTACCTTAGGGAGACATAAACATATGCATGGAAGGAACACAAAGTGAAAGAAACAGAAACTTGCGCTCTTTTTATGTCAGATAACAGTTTCTGTGAGATAAAATCAGTTGGACTGCGGATATATATTATTGTTGATCATTCCCTCGGGTGTAAAGACACAGCTTAGCACCTAGCATGTAGTTTTCATGAGCAGGATGATACCAGTGTGAAATGTGAATATTGTAGCAAATTTTGCAGAGAAGAATAAGCTATGAGCCTAATTCTGAGCTTATAATAAAATCACTTATTCAAAAAATGTTAGCTGAACATAGAAAGTTGTTAAAGCAGAAAGAAATGACGAATAGGGTTTCACATTCAGTAGTTTCTTTTTTTTAATGCAAAACAACAGATTTTAAAAAAGACAGAAAACCAAACAAAGAAATACCTGCTAAAGTAACACAAATGCACCACCCCAAAAATTGGCACAAAATAAAAGATGCTCACCGTGCTACGGGTGATGTTTGCACTCTCTAAGCAGATGATGTTGCTGATCTTTGCCTCACTTGCTTTGCGCCCGAGTCACAGACACTCTGTTGCAGATTCGTGATCTAGAGGGTAAGAAGCAACTTGACGTATCTGTCCTCAATCCCAGAGAGATTCCCTCTATGCCACGCATTGCCTCCTCCTCCTTCATCAGTTAATCAGAGCAGATAATTCTGTCATCTATGGGCCTACTGTTTTGCAAACTTGCATATCAGAAACACTGTTAAAAAAAGACTTTGTAATCTGATTAAGGCAAATGCAGATTATTGCACTGCACCATATTATGCCCTTTACTTTGTATAAAAACGATGACAGCCAATAAAGTATACTGAAATGTTGCACATTTATATGGATAATTTATTTTACACACAATCTTAGTTTTATTAATTGTACAAAAACAGTGTAAACATATGCTACACTTTAAAATCAGCTTCTTATGAAAAATTTATTTCTCTTGTTAGAAGGTAATAATAGCAAATAATTTAATTATCATACAGAATTCCTTGCAAAAGGACTCATACTCCCTTGATCTTTTTCACATTTTGTCTTACTGCAATCACAAACTAAATTGTTATTTGAATTTCATTTGATAAACCAACAAAACATATTGCATGACTGAGAATATTATGCATGACTTTTGAGGTATGCAAGATTTAAAAATGTTTCATGCATTTGTTTTTAGCCAGTATTCCTCCAGGATTGCCCTGTATTTAGCTCCATCCATCAACTCTTCCCAGCGTCCCATTCCCTGGTAAAGAAAGGCATTCTCATATGATGCTACCATCACATTTCACCATGGGGATGATGTGTTCATGGTGATATCTATTGTTGGTTTTCCAACTCAAATAATGTTTTGTATGTTGGCCAAAAAAAATCAAAGACCACCTACATGTTTGCTGTGTCCTCTATATGGTTTTTGGAAAACTAAAAGCAGAACATCTTATGACTTTCTTTTAACAATGACTGTCTTCTTAACACCATTTCATAAAGGGTAGATTTGACTAAAAGGGGACTTAGATCCCACAGAGTTTGCTGCAAAATGGTCCATTTATTCTATATGTCTGTTGTGAAAACTGCAATTTCTTCTGACATCATCTGCTGGGATAGGAGCATCAGAGCCGTGCTTAGAAGAGCTCAAAAAGGCTGGCTGGCTCTGTTCTGGGGAATGCTCTGAAGCCTCTGTGCTCTTCAAGAGACTGTCATACAACAGGCTTCAGTCAGAGATTTCCTCAGATCTGCTGTAAGACAGACCACTACAGGAGATCCTTCACCATCTACAACAACTCTTTGAAGAAACCTGCATAATATGAGCTACAACAACATTTAATTTCTGTTTGGGATTAATGACAATATCTTTAAACTGAACTAAATAATAGTCTGGAGAACAGATTCTCCCACCTGAGCCTTGGGTCTTTGCAGCTCCTCAAGAGTTACCATGGACCTTCAGGCTGTATGAATGCTCTGCTTGCCATGCCTGTCATTTTCATTGAACAGCCGTCTCTTGGTAGGTTTACAGTTGTGTCACTGTTTTCCCATTTCTAGGAGAAGGATTGAAGAGTGCTCTTTGAGATGTCCTAAGCTTGAAATGCTGTTTTATAATGTAATTCTGCCTTAAACATCTCCGCAACTTTATTCCAGACTTGTCATCATCTTCGTGATGATTTCCTTCATTGTCTTTTTTAAAACTCTAAAAGCTGTATAGAGCAGTTGACTCTATTTATGAATTATGTGACTTCTCGAGGTAATTTATTGTGCTGGATTTCATGTAGGGGTATCAAGGTAAAGAGGGTTGAATTTAATGTCAAACACATATTTGTCAGTATTTAATTGTAAAATATAATTTTCCTTCCACATCACAATCACGCTGTGCTTTGTGTTGGTCTATTGCTTAAAATCCCAATAAAATATATTCCGGTTTTGGTTGCAATGTGATGAAAAGTGAAAGGATTTGAAAAGGAGTAGATATTTTGCAACCAGAGCAGTTTAGTATCAGTTCAGAAAGACACAGTGAGATGAACATAAAGCATGGAGTTTGCATGTTCTCCCCTTGCATGCGTGGGTTCTCACCAGGTACTCCAGCTTCCTCCCACAGTCCAAAGACATGCCTGTTAGGTTAATTGGTCTCTCTAAATTGCCCTTAGGTGTATGAATGAGTGTGTGCATGGTTGTTTGTGTGTTGCCCTGCAATGGACTGGTGACCTGTCCAGGGTGTACCCCGCCTCTCGTCCATAGACTTCTGGAGATAGGCACCAGCTCCCCCGCGACCCACTATGGAATAAGCGGTAGAAAATGACTGACTGACTATCTTCAATTTTAAATTTTAGCGTGTTTTTACATTAATTATATTTTTCTGAAGTTAAATACCAGTATGAGTTTTTTTACATATAAAAACATTAAAAGGAAATATATAGGCGCAAATTTGTAATAACCACCCATTTGATTACCAGACATATGTCTCTGTCAGTAAATAAAACCAGATATGTATTTATGGTTGGTCGTAAATCCAGAAATAAACCTTTCATGCAGGTATGCCGTCTTCCATTGCGTGACTCACGTCAGCCAAGTGACTGGGAGTAAAAGGCTTTTCCTTTGCTTTGATACAAATCACTGAATTCACTTGACAGATAAGAAAACTACTGCTGATTGGCTATCCAAGTACAATCTGTGGGAATTCTTCGTTTTGATTGGTTTATGTAACTGTCAGTCATGCGGATTTTTACGCCCTTATTTCGTGATGTACAGGAACATGGCGCTCTGGAGGAGAGGTGTTTTATGATACCGAAGGGCTGATGATTGAATTTGTCTTGTATTTATTTAAATAATGTCTTGACATTTTCATCAAATATGACAGTTCATGAAAGGTGGTCACTGTTTTTGCTCTCGATGGACAACGGAACGCTTTTCATGTCGGGGTTGCGATTGCTGTCGTCAGCTGAAACTCCTAGTCTCGACATGCTAGCTCAAGCTAGTTAGCCCGGAGATTAGCAACTGGCTAAAACAGCCCCGAAATGTTTTATTTTATGTAGCTTACACTGGCAGTAAATTGGTAATCAATGTTTAAACCACGCAATCTGTTATCATATCAGCCGTTTGTTTAAGATAGTTTTAGTTAGCTGACGTTTCGTTGGCTAAACTTGGATGATGGAGAGACGCCATGGATTTATGTTATTGCTGGCTACCTGGATTTTTCTGTCTGGAATATGGTTATCTGAAGCTGTCCCTCTTCGGGAAACTCGTAAAACAGGTAAGGTACCTGAGTGCAGGTAAATAAATATCTAACTGGTGGATTGGTTTTGTTATTCTGTATTTATGTAAACATCTCCGTCAGTTAGCATTTGCTGGAATGGGTATCTGCTGCTAATAAGCAGGAAGAAAGCTAACGCTAGCAAATCTGTTTCTCCTGCTAATTTGTAAAGATTGTTTAGCAGTGTGTGGGCAGTCGTTTGCTAACAAGTTTAAAAGAGAAGCCATTTTACTCACTACCCGAATAAACCCCTAAATATTTATGCAATATTGCGAATAAAACAGCACTAGCCAGTAAGAGTCACGACCCGGGTAACTGACAACCTGACAAGCTAATCATCCAACTTTCCCTAAATCTGTCCCTGAAAGGGAAACATGCATTATCCATTTTGCTTTATTTCTGCTTCCTATTTAACAACAAGTCATTTCATGTGAGAGAAATTCTCATCAAGTACACAGATGTTAACCTTGAGTAGGTATGTTGGTAAAATTTTATGAGATGTTTATCAAACAGGCAAGTTCACGTAAAAGAACATCTGAATGACACCAAAATACGTTGTTTAGGTCAAAGGTTTAGACAAGGTGGAGTAAATCGTATCCCTCTGTTTACACAAAATTTTTTTAAAATTATGCTTAGAAATTGCCAAGTTTAAAAATTTTAATTAATCTGCCTTTTTTAGTTGTTAGACTTAACCTGACTTGTAACAGTCATTTTATTCAGCCTAAAGTTCACCTTAGTACTGTGGAATATTTTCAGTGACAAGGAATATTCTGTCCTAAGAAAGCAAAAAAGAAATCCAGCTTGCATTGTTTTTCAAATGAAATATCATAAATCTTGAGTTTAAGACATTGAATTATCTTCCATTTTAGATCAAATCTATTTTAGATCAAATTCTTCTTATCTTTAGATAAGTTAGCTATAAGTTAGCTGGATGTATTTACTTATATTATATATATAAAAACTAAAACATCTTGAAGCTGCGACTCACAATTGCAAATAAAAAGTTGTTTTTGAGGGTACAGTGCAGCTGGTGGCATAATTAACAATCAAGCGATGGTAGCACAATTGACAGCTGCAGACCCACTGATGGTAACATACCCACTCTCAGGGAGATTGATACAGTCTTAGCAGATGTTTTGGTCCATGTAAATTTATCTTATTTTCCATTTACATAAGAAGTGACACAAATGTAAAGCTTGCTTACCAGATGCGACGTTTTCAAACGGATTCATATCTTGATAATCATTTAAGTTTGCTCATGCTTCCAACACGGTCCTTTACTTCTAATTGCATTTGGGGTTTGAGAAATACACCTTGCTGATATCTACGATTTTTGTCTGTTCTTAAATGTAGTTGAAATAGTTAAACAATCTTTTTTACGAGCCACGTACATCATTGCGTCTTCACCAGTTAAGAAATTAAGTGTGTTACTCCACATGTAGTTTCAACAAGAGTGATGAGTGGCACCTATTTATTTTCTCCACTATTACTTGTTGTTGTGATAGGTAATATTTCCAAACCGCTGAATTTCTCTTTCTTGTAGGCAATAGGATGGTGTAGTAGCCTTTTTATTTTCAAACAGGCAAACCTGATATCTTAAGATGGATTCTTAGAGATGGCCCGGACAGGTAAATATGATCATTGATAATATTACTGGATTGGACATCTCCTATTAGCTGCTTTATTGGTGACGTGTGCATGCAGGTGCCATTGCTGTGCATTGAGTCATGTCAACAAAACCATGCTGTTCTGATGCAGGTTTCGCATACATGTGTCACAAAGACGGTTGTAGCGTACTTACTTATCTGTTTTTTGTCAAATATGGCTCAAATTAAGCTTAGAAAATTACTGATGTTATGATACATAGAAACCTAAATCTATAGCTAAACCTAAATCTATAAGCAGTGTGAGAACTGTGCATTATAGTGTTGACATGTGTACTTACCGTGTTTTTAAGATTACCAGGCTGTCATTTAATTTTAACAGCTCGAGTTGAATAGTTGTGATTAATGTCACAGTTTGTTGTTTTCTGGCCTTGATGCTGGAATTTCTAAACTCAGAAATAAAATAGGGTTCATGTGACTCCTGTCACCTAGGCCAAGGGGCAGACTGGTCCTTGGGAGCACCAAGACACACAGAGACAGCCAAAGAGGAAAGGAGCAGAAAGGGAGAGGATTTTAAATATATAGATAACATATTATTAAAAAGTATCTGTAAGTTTATAATTATGCCGATTTGTTTAGGTAGCTTCTGATTAAGAGGGTTCTGAAAATTAAAAACTTTAAATTTTTTACACATTTTCCCAAATATAGACCATAGTTCTCTCAAATTAATGCTAAGAATCTGCATTTTAATGATTCATTTCTTAATTAATAAGCTCTCATGTTTCTGGAAATGGCTAAGTTTCCCTAGAATAATGTAATTGTTTTAACACTTCTTGACCTAACTGTTAAACTAGGTTTATTGCATTGAGTTGATGATTGCCTACCTGCCTACCAAAACTGACTCAAAACCTTTAATCTCTTTAATGTTTATAGCACTGCCGTGTTTTACCTCAATCACGAGTCATTCACGAATGAGACCGTATGACTAGTGTTTATGACAGAAATGATTTGCCATCTCTTTATGTGCTAATTTGCTTGGATCTTGACACTCTCCTTTAGGGTATCTTCTGATTAAAAATGGCCTGAAGCTTTTAAAGGTTTTCCAGCAATTCAAATAGGTTTCAAAGGATTCACCTAGTGTATTGATAAATCCAGATGATGTTCACATTACAATAAATCTAGTTTCAGGAAGCGGTTTCAGTGTTTTCTAGAGTCTCCTAAATAGGGTTGCTCAGTCTCCTTTCCTCCAGTTTATTGTGAAAGCTGCAATAAAAAGTCTAAATCTAAATGTGGAAATGTTAAAAGCGTGGGCCAGCAATGATTAGCCACTGGATTTTCTGATCTTATCAGCTCAAGTCAATGATTAGCAACAGTGTTATTTACTCAATTCTAATGTAGCATTAAAGGAAAGTAATATTTCAGCATGAGCCCACTTTTTATGGTTTTATCACCCCACAACCTTTCCCTTGCCACTCCTGTGTGGTCTACATCAGCTAGTGCATTAATAAGAGGTACAAGTCCATTATTCTTTGTTGGTACAGTTTGAATTTAGCTGGAGAACATGGATGTGGACACCCTTAAAAAGACTTAATATAGAATTGGGAAAAGTAATCATTAGCAAAGAAATTGCGGGAGTGACATGCTTGGTTTGCATATACTGGTCCTTCTCAAAATATTAGCATATTGTGATAAAGTTCATTATTTTCCATAATGTCATGATGAAAATTTAACATTCATATATTTTAGATTCATTGCACACTAACTGAAATATTTCAGGTCTTTTATTGTCTTAATACGGATGATTGTGGCATACAGCTCATGAAAACCCAAAATTCCTATCTCACAAAATTAGCATATTTCATCCGACCAATAAAAGAAAAGTGTTTTTAATACAAAAAACGTCAACCTTCAAATAATCATGTACAGTTATGCACTCAATACTTGGTCGGGAATCAATTGGCAGAAATGACTGCTTCAATGCGGCGTGGCATGGAGGCAATCAGCCTGTGGCACTGCTGAGGTCTTATGGAGGCCCAGGATGCTTCAATAGCGGCCTTTAGCTCATCCAGAGTGTTGGGTCTTGAGTCTCTCAACGTTCTCTTCACAATATCCCACAGATTCTCTATGGGGTTCAGGTCAGGAGAGTTGGCAGGCCAATTGAGCACAGTGATACCATGGTCAGTAAACCATTTACCAGTGGTTTTTGCACTGTGAGCAGGTGCCAGGTCATGCTGAACAATGAAATCTTCATCTCCATAAAGCTTTTCAGCAGATGGAAGCATGAAGTGCTCCAAAATCTCCTGATAGCTAGCTGCATTGACCCTGCCCTTGATAAAACACAGTGGACCAACACCAGCAGCTGACACGGCACCCCAGACCATCACTGACTGTGGGTACTTGACACTGGACTTCTGGCATTTTGGCATTTCCTTCTCCCCAGTCTTCCTCCAGACTCTGGCACCTTGATTTCCGAATGACATGCAGAATTTGCTTTCATCTGAAAAAAGTACTTTGGACCACTGAGCAACAGTCCAGTGCTGCTTCTCTGTAGCCCAGGTCAGGCGCTTCTGCCGCTGTTTCTGGTTCAAAAGTGGCTTGACCTGGGGAATGCGGCACCTGTAGCCCATTTCCTGCATACGCCTGTGCACGGTGGCTCTGGATGTTTCTACTCCAGACTCAGTCCACTGCTTCCGCAGGTCCCCCAAGGTCTGGAATCAGCCCTTCTCCACAATCTTCCTCAGGGTCCGGTCACCTCTTCTCATTGTGCAGCGTTTTCTGCCACACTTTTTCCTTCCCACAGACTTCCCACTGAGGTGCCTTGATACAGCACTCTGGGAACAGCCTATTCGTTCAGAAATTTCTTTCAGTGTCTTACCCTCTTGCTTGAGGGTGTCAATAGTGGCCTTCTGGACAGCAGTCAGGTCGGCATTCTTACCCATGATTGGGGTTTTGAGTGATGAACCAGGCTGGGAGTTTTAAAGGCCTCAGGAATCTTTTGCAGGTGTTTAGAGTTAACTCGTTGATTCAGATGATTAGGTTCATAGCTCGTTTAGAGACCCTTTTAATAATATGCTAATTTTGTGAGATAGGAATTTTGGGTTTTCATGAGCTGTATGCCAAAATCATCTGTATTAAGACAATAAAAGACCTGAAATATTTCAGTTAGTGTGCAATGAATCTAAAATATATGAATGTTAAATTTTCATCATGACATTATGGAAAATAATGAACTTTATCACAATATGCTAATATTTTGAGAAGGACCTGTATTGTAAGTTAAAACTTCTGGGACTTTCTTGTGGGGTAAACATGCTGGCATGTTTACCCTAGGGAACACTGGCTGTAACCCTTTACCCCCCTGTTATTCTGCTGCTTGTATACCAGTAAGTCAGGGAGGCTTGTTACAGTACAGGGCTGTTAATCTGTTATGTTGCAGCTAGGGATAATGTGTTGTTTTATGGCACAGAATAAAATGGATGTTGACGTTGCCACATGCCAGCCAATTGTCAGTCAGTTTCATTTTTGAACAACAGAAGCTTAAAACATATTTGTAAAAGTAACAAAACAAAACTCTGTGAATGTTGGTTATTGAAAGAATGATGACCCGGCTAATTCTGGTACCTGTCTTCGCTTTTGACTGATGGAAATTATCACAGACAGACATACACAGAACCAGCCAGACTGTGCAGCTTTCTGCTTTGTGCAGACAGCATTTATTATTCATTTTATTTTTCAGAACTGTACAAAAAAAATCTGTAAAATGGGTCAGCTTCTCCTCTGAGAATGATTGCTAAAATATGCAGTACAGCCAAAATAAGACATGGCATCATCTACTGTCTAGAAAAACAGCCTAGTCAGTTGGAAAACTCTGCCAAGTCATGATAGGAAGCCATGACTTGTATAGAAGAACTGATCCCATGCGGAGCGGCTGTGACGCAGCTCTTGTTGGCTCAGCCTGACTGCTGCTGTAGCATCTCTGGGGGGGTGGGCTGGATGTCCTTGTAACTTGTTGCTTTCCTGGAAGAAACAACAGGGTATTTGCACTGAAAAGCTTCCTACACTTAAGGCCATTTTTCCATAAGGTTGTTTTGAACTTAATCGTTAGTGTCATTAAAGCCATTTAAAAATTGTGTGTGTTTGTTATTCCCATCCACCAATCACACAGTGCCATTTTGCAGTCTTGTTAAACGGATTAAGTTCTATGTAAAATCCAATAATTCATATGCATATATTAGAACAAAGTCTTTTTAGCTGCCTTGCTTTGCAATATGCTTTTAAACATTTTTAGTCTCTACTAAACATTAAATATTATGAAATGTGTCCCTTAATTTATCTCAATAAATTAAGGTGCCATCCAAAAGGTAATTTATTGCAGTAATTCAATTTAAAAAGTGACACTGTGTCATAAGTAAAAATATGTAGATTCATTGCACACAGTGATGTATTTCATGCATTTGTTTCGGTTATTCATGATAATTTTGGCTTCTAGGTAATTTAAATCCTGAATTTATTTTCTTTGAACATTAGAATGTTACACATGAACAATAAAAAAAGATTTTTAAGAAAGAAAAAGTATTATAATATAGCCATGTTACAACTTTCACCATCACAGGGAAGACTGCTGAATTGACAGTTGTCTTTTAACAACCTCCTCAAACAGGGTGAGCTACAAAAGGTCATGGGGAAAGTCGCTGGCTTATCAGAGTGATGTGTTCAAGCAAATTAATAAAAAAAAAGTCAGTGGAGGGAAAAATGTGGTAGGCAAAGGTGCCAGAGCTACTTCGAGAGGATTGTGAAGCAAAGCCCTTTCACGTCTTTGGGGGAGGTTCACAAGTCGTGGGCTGGGGCTGGACTCGGTAGTCCCTCTGTAGACCCCTCATTATGGATCTTGTTCTCCTTTCATATAATACACGTTGATTTGTCAAGATCATGGGTTCAGTGTCCTTACATGGCATGATGTTATGATTATATAACCAAACTGCCGTGGTTTACAGGTCAGCCTTCACCTGAACAATGCATAAGCTGGGAGGAGGGTTTCCCTCCCAGTTTATGCATCCATTTGGGCCAACTGTTGACCTATTTAAACTTTAATTCTTATCAATAATTCACTGCAGACGGTCTGGATAGCACCCGTTCACATAGAGACAAACTTCATGGTAGCGGTCCTGTGGAAATGGCTATTAGTAAAAACTAGTTTCTCTAGCAGTGGTTCAGTGTTTGACTGTAAATACAGTGCCTTGCGAAAGTACTCGGCCCCCTTGAACTGGCCAACCTCTTGCCACATTTCAGGCTTCAAACATAAAGATATAAAATTCAATTTTTTGTGAAGAATCAAAAAGTGGGACACAATCGTGAAGTGGAATGAGATTTATTGGATGTGTCAAACTTTTTTAACAAATAAAAAACTGAAAAGTGGGGCATGCAATATTATTCGGCCCCTTTACTTTTAGTGCAGCAAACTCACTCCAGAAGTTCAGTGAGGATCTCTGAATGATCCGATGTTGTCCCAAATGACTGATGATGATAAATAGAATCCACCTGTGTGTAATCAAGTCTCCGTATAAATGCACCTGCTCTGTCATAGTCTCAGGGTTCTGTTCAAAGCGCAGAGAGCATCATGAAGACCAAGGAACACACCAGGCAGGTCCGAGATACTGTTGTGGAGAAGTTTAAAGCTGGATTTGGATACAAAAAGATTTCCCAAGCTTTAAACATCCCAAGGAGCACTGTGCAAGCAATCATAATGAAATGGAAGGAGTATCAGACCACTGCAAATCTACCAAGACCCGGCCGTCCCTCTAAACTTTCATCTCGAACAAGTAGAAGACTGATCAGAGATTCAGCCAAGAGGCCCATGATCACTCTGGATGAACTGCAGAGATCTACAGCTGAGGTGGGAGAGTCTGTCCATAGGACAACAACCAGTCGTACACTGCACAAATCTGGCCTTCATGGAAGAGTGGCAAGAAGAAAGCCATTTGTCAAAGATATCCATAAAAAGTCTTGTTTAAAGTTTGCCACAAGCCACCTGAGAGACACACCAAACATGTGGAAGAAGGTGCTCTGGTCAGATGAAACCAAAATCGAACTGTTTGGCCACAATGCAAAACGATATGTTTGGCATAAAAGCAACACAGCTCATCACCCTGAACACACCATCCCCACTGTCAAACATGGTGGTGGCAGCATCATGGTTTGGGCCTGCTTTTCGTCAGCAGGGACAGAGAAGATGGTCAAAATTGATGGGAAGATGGATGGGACCAAATACAGGACCATTCTGGAAGAAAACCTGTTGGAGTCTGCAAGAGACCTGAGACTGGGACAGAGATTTATCTTCCAACAAGACAATGATCCAAAACATAAAGCCAAATCTACAATGGAATGGTTCACAAATAAACGTATCCAAGTGTTGGAATGGCCTCGTCAAAGTCCAGACCTGAATCCAATCGAGAATCTGTGGAAAGAGCTGAAGACTGCTGTTTATGAATGCTCTCCATCCAACCTCACTGAGCTCGAGATGTTTTGCAAGGAAGAATGGGCAAGAATTTCAGTCTCTTGATGTGCAAAACTGATAGAGACATACCCCAGGTGACTTGCAGATGTAATTGCAGCAAAGGGTGACGCTACAAAGTATTAACGCAAGGGGGCTGAATAATATTGAACGCCCCACTTTTCAGTTTTTTATTTGTTAAAAAAGTTTGACACATCCAATAAATTTCATTCCACTTCAGGATTGTGTCCCACTTGTTGATTCTTCACAAAAAATTAGAATTTTATATCTTTGCACAGGTGGTGATGAGCGGCTGAGATCTCGCGAGAGTTGTGTGTAAGTAATATGGCGGTATATTGGTAAACAAACACGACAGAACTCAGGTAAAACAAGCCAATAAATTCAAGCCGAACATAGAAACGTGTAAAATACTAACCACTGTTTCATATTTTTCCAATAAAACAAACTGGACGAGGAAACCTTGGACAGCCTGGAGAGGTACGTGGATGTATGTTTTGATAACATTGTAATGGGCAAGCCACAAAAATCTCCACCCATGGCCACACCAACATCAAAACGCACCCGTTCAGAGTGCTCGGCCAGCACCTCCACTATCTCTCCAGAGAAAAGCTACACTGATGTCCTGGACTCTATTGATAAGAAGCTAACCAGCCTGGATGCCCGTCTCGCCCTGGTGGAAGTTCTCCACAGGGAATTTCAAGCTCTGAGGGAGTCTCTGGAGTTTAGCCAGGAAGAACTCGCTTCACTCACAGCTGAGAACCAAACACTGAGGGATAGCGTGAAAACAATTACCGATGGAATGACGCAGCTGTCCGGAGAAAATAAAAAAATGAAGGAGACCATCCTGGATATACAGGCCCGGGGCATGCGGGACAACCTTGTTTTCTCCGGTATCCCGGAATGGGCAGAGGAGGACGCCGAATCCACGGTCCGTGAATTTCTCCAATGTCAGCTAAAACTCCCAAGTGACGAGGTAAAAAACATCACTTTCCATCGTGTTCACCGACTCGGAGGTAAGAAACCCGAACACAGCCGACCTCGGCCAATTGTAGCAAAATTCGAGCACTATAAACAAAAAGAGCAGGTCAGAGGTCGGGGCAGAGAGCTGCGGGGAACGAACTTCAGCGTCAATGACCAGTTCCCAAAGGAGATCCTCGATCGGAGACGAGTTTTATTCCCAATTAGGAAGAAATATATCAGTGAAGGCATCAGAGCTACAGTAGCTGTAGACAAACTTTATATCAATGGTCAGTTGTTTAGAGATCGGGAGATCACTCCCTGTCTTTATTAGGAGCAACAGCAGGTTAATATATAACATGTAACACTAGTTAGATAAGAGGTTGATAACTGGCAAATCTAATGTAAAGCACAGCTCATGTTGTTTGCAATGTTTGATGTGGGTGGGCCCAAGGATGGGCTATTGGGTATCTGCTCCTTTTTTGTCTCTCATCTTCATCTTATTTACACTTGTTACCACCCCTCTCTGTCACTCGCTTTTCTCTCTGTCACACACAAAAAGCACACTCACACACACACAAATATCTATTAACATAACCATATATCTCTCATCCCTTCTTCCCCCAAGCAGCCTCTTAATTTTCTGTCTTTTTCCCTGCCATATCTCTGCTTCGGGACTTAATATCGGGCAATCCCAAGCACTGACTATGATTTCACTTGGGTCCATCTGTTTCGCTGGTGACATGCGCTGTACAATGTTAGCGATACACGCACAACTATGGGCACACTAAGGTTTCTCACATGGAATGTGCATGGAGCCGGCACCAGAGAGAAAAAGTAAAAAAAAATTTAATCAGCTTAAAAGACTACAGGCAGACTTTGTCTTATTACAAGAGATTCATAAATCTGCCACAGCTGCAAATGATCTTATATCACCTGAGTTTCCTAATCTGTTTTCTGCCTGCTATAATTCTAGGCAAAGGGGAGTAGCGATCTTAATTCATAAAAATATTAACTTTACAGTATTAGACACAGTTACAGATCCAGAGGGTAGATTTATAATAATAAAAATATCTATACATAACCAAAAGATATGTATTGTCAGCATATATGCCCCAAATGTTGATGACTCCCCATTTTTCCATTCTTTTTTTTCTGCACTGTCTAAACACTTGGATTGCCCACTTCTTCTTGGGGGCGATCTCAACTTTGGTCTAAACGAAGAGATAGACAGGCGGAGTACAACAGGGACTCAGCGCAGTTGGCAATCAATAAATATAGTTAGACAGTACATGAGTGATTATGGACTTTGCGATGCATGGCGATCTCTTCACCCTAATCACAGAGAATATACATTCTTCTCACATGTCCATCAATCTTACTCTCGTCTGGATTATTTCTTAGTCAGCAGCTCATTGTTGACTGACATTTCAGACACTGAGATACACCCTATAGCTGTCAGCGATCATGCACATGTCTCCTTAACTCTAGTAAATAAGAAAGAAAACCCACAAAGCAAAAACTGGAGGTTTAATACATCATTGCTTAAGGACAAAGAATTTATTAAATATTTTAAAAAAGAGTGGACTTCATATTTGGAATTCAATGATATCCCGGGGACATCAACATCTGTTCTCTGGGAGGCTGGGAAAGCAGCGATGAGAGGTAAAATTATCTCATTCTCATCACATAAGAAGAAAAAAGAAAACAAACGTATACAGGAATTAGAATAAATCATTAAACTGTTAGATGCTTCCCAGGAAGAGGAAAAGTTGGGCAAACTACGTAAAGCCAAACTAGAATTAAATGAAATCATCAACAAAAAAACCCAATTCTTAGTACAAAGACTTTGTATACAAAACTTTGAACATGGCAATAAATCAGGTAGCTTTTTAGCTAACCAACTAAAAATAAATAAAAAAAGAGCAACGATATTTGCTGTAAAAGACTCGACAGGGAATACAGTTTATGATCCTGAAAGAATAAACAGCACTTTCAGAGATTTCTACCAAGCTTTATACTCACCACAGATAGACCTGTCAGATAATGACATTGATCAATTTCTGGATAAAGTCACAATTCCTAAACTATCAGGTAATCAAGCGATGGCCCTGGATGTACCATTGACTTCAGCCGAAATCCAAGAAGCTCTAAAAAGCATGCCCAATAAAAAGGCTCCAGGCCCAGATGGATTCCCAACAGAGTTTTACAAAGAATACTGGAATATTTTGGCCCCAATATTCCAAAGAATGGTGCAGGAAACCGAAAAAAATTGCAGACTTCCGCCAAATATAAATTCTGCCAACATCACTCTCTTGTTAAAACCAGGAAAAGACCCAGTACTCCCTACCAGCTACCGACCCATATTCCTTATTAACGTCGATCTCAAAATAATCTGTAAAGCCCTCGCAAAAAGACTAGAAAAGGTTACTCCTCTCATAATACATCCTGACCAAACTGGATTTATTAAAGGTAGGCATTCATCCACTAATTCACGCAGATTACTTTAATAGATTATTCCTACAGTAAAAATATTGAGACCAATATACAGGTCCTTCTCAAAATATTAGCATATTGTGATAAAGTTCATTATTTTCCATAATGTCATGATGAAAATTTAACATTCATATATTTTAGATTCATTGCACACTAACTGAAATATTTCAGGTCTTTTATTGTCTTAATACGGATGATTTTGGCATACAGCTCATGAAAACCCAAAATTCCTATCTCACAAAATTAGCATATTTCATCCGACCAATAAAAGAAAAGTGTTTTTAATACAAAAAACGTCAACCTTCAAATAATCATGTACAGTTATGCACTCAATACTTGGTCGGGAATCCTTTGGCAGAAATTACTGCTTCAATGCGGCGTGGCATGGAGGCAATCAGCCTGTAGCACTGCTGAGGTCTTATGGAGGCCCAGGATGCTTCGATAGCGTCCTTTAGCTCATCCAGAGTGTTGGATCTTGAGTCTCTCAACATTCTCTTCACAATATCCCACAGATTCTCTATGGGGTTCAGGTCAGGAGAGTTGGCAGGCCAATTGAGCACTTAGCCACACCCACTCACCCTAAAGTGAGTGGGTGTGGCTAAGTGTGAGTGGGTGTTTCCTAAAGTGAGTGGGTGTGGCTAAGTGTGAGTGGGTGTGTCCTATCAAGAAAAGTTTGATAACACGAGCACTTACCTGGGGACCGCCCACTGACTTGAAACTCTGCCTACTTACCTTTTACCATGCCCCTTCAATTCGGCCACGCCCCCGTGTGGCCACGCCCCTTCCTTCATTACCAAATGATGGTCAGTAAACCATTTACCAGTGGTTTTGGCACTGTGAGCAGGTGCCAGGTCGTGCTGAAAAATGAAATCTCCATAAAGCTTTTCAGCAGATGGAAGCATGAAGTGCTCCAAAATCTCCTGATGGCTAGCTGCATTGACCCTGCCCTTGATAAAACACAGTGGACCAACACCAGCAGCTGACACGGCACCCCAGACCATCACTGACTGTGGGTACTTGACACTGGACTTCTGGCATTTTGGCATTTCCTTCTCCCCAGTCTTCCTCCAGACTCTGGCACCTTGATTTCTGAATGACATGCAGAATTTGCTTTCATCCGAAAAAAGTACTTTGGACCACTGAGCAACAGTCCAGTGCTGCTTCTCTGTAGCCCAGGTCTGGGGAATGCGGCACCTGTAGCCCATTTCCTGCACACACCTGTGCACGGTGGCTCTGGATGTTTCTACTCCAGACTCAGTCCACTGCTTCCGCAGGTCCCCCAAGGTCTGGAATCGGCCCTTCTCCACAATCTTCCTCAGGGTCCGGTCACCTCTTCTTGTTGTGCACCGTTTTCTGCCACACTTTTTCCTTCCCACAGACTTCCCACTGAGGTGCCTTGATACAGCACTCTGGGAACAGCCTATTCGTACAGAAATTTCTTTCTGTGTCTTACCCTCTTGCTTGAGGGTGTCAATAGTGGCCTTCTGGACAGCAGTCAGGTCGGCAGTCTTACCCATGATTGGGGTTTTGAGTGATGAACCAGGCTGGGAGTTTTAAAGGCCCCAGGAATCTTTTGCAGGTGTTTAGAGTTAACTCGTTGATTCAGATGATTAGTTTCATAGCTCGTTTAGAGACCCTTTTAATGATATGCTAATTTTGTGAGATAGGAATTTTGGGTTTTCATGAGCTGTATGCCAAAATCATCCGTATTAAGACAATAAAAGACCTGAAATATTTCAGTTCGTGTGCAATGAATCTAAAATATATGAATGTTAAATTTTCATCATGACATTATGGAAAATAATGAACTTTATCACAATATGCTAATATTTTGAGAAGGACCAGTATTATCTCTAGATGCAGAAAAAGCATTTGATAGAGTTAACTGGAAATTCTTGTTGGCAACCATGACTAAATTTGGTTTTGGAAGCTCTTTCATAAACTGGATAAAAATATTATACAGTTCCCCAGCGGCATGTATCAGAACAAATAACCAAACATCTTCCCGCTTCTGTCTTCAGAGGGGCACCAGGCAGGGATGCCCACTTTCGCCCTCATTATTTGCTATTTTTATTGAACCACTAGCAGCAGCAATCAGACAAACTAAAGATATTAAAGGCATAAAATGCAGGAATATTGAACATAAAATATGTCTTTATGCAGATGACGTATTACTCTTTCTCCAGCATTCGCAAACCTCTGTCGCTCAGGTGATTGGATTGATTAATTCTTTCTCAAGAATTTCAGACTATTCTATAAATTGGTTAAAATCGACAGTTATTCCAATTAATTGTTCTTTCAACAATTTTCCTAATATACAACTACAATCAGGGAATATTACATACTTGGGCATTAATGTGTCTCCTAGATTGGCAGTTTTAACAAAACTAAACCACATCCCGCTCTTAAAAAAAGTGCAAGATGATCTCGCCAGATGGAAATCTCTACCCATATCACTCATGGGCAGGGTTGCTTCAATAAAAATGATGGTCATGCCAAAAATCAATTACTTATTCTCAATGATTCCGAATAAACCGTCATCTGATTGGTTTAGATCTCTGGACTCCTCCATCACTAAATTTCTCTGGAAAGATAAGCCCCCACGTATTAGCCTAAAAACACCACAAAAGACCAAAGATAAAGGAGGACTATATCTGCCTAACTTTCATCTTTACTTCTTAGCTAACAGGCTACATTACATCTCAAAATGGTTTAAACACAGTCCTCTAGATGAACCCTGGCTAGACGTAGAACAGACACTATGCAATAATATTAAGATTTCAGATTTACCATTTATTAGCTCAAATATAAAACCTTCAAAAGCCTCAACGTCAACACCTCTCTGACAGCATGGTGGGAATATCTAAAAATGACAGGGTCTTCACTAATCCCATGCAGATGTACACCCATCTGGAACAACCCTGACATCCTACAAAAAAATAATATGATAAATTTTGCATATTGGAGGAGTAAAGGAATTGAATACCTGGAACATATATTTGAAGGAATTCAGTTCATCCCATTTAACAGATTAATTATACAATACGGGATGGACAAGAATACATTTTTAGAATATCAACAAATTACATCGATAGTAAAAAATAAATTTAGACTTAACGTTGGGTTACAAATGCCATCAAGTGTACTAGAGTTCCTAAAACCCCCCCAAATTAATGTCTAAAATATACAGGACACTGTCTAATATAGATGAATTTATTTCTCTTCCTATTACAAAATGGGAGGTGGACTTATCAGTTAACTTTGACCAAACATTCTGGTCTCAGATATGTTCCAGAACTTTTAAACTGACAAGTAACCCCAGTTTGCAATTAATACAATATAAAATCCTTCATAGAGTATACTATATAGGTCAACGGATGTTCAGGATGGGCTTGGCACCTTCCAATATTTGCTTACACTGCACAAGCAATATACCAGATAATTATATCCATGCACTATGGTTATGTATACCCGTTCAGAGGTTTTGGTGCCTGATATGTGAAGACTTATCAAAGTGTCTGAGATGTAATATTTCACCTTCACTTTGCTTGTTGGGCAACTGTGATGATGTCATCATAGAGACAAATTCAGTTCACATGGTTTTCACTGCCTTATGCATCGCTAAGAAAACTATCCTCATGAACTGGAAAATAAAATCCTTAATATTAATCAGTATAGAAATTTTCTGTCGGATTATATAAGCCTTGAGAGAGCCTCTGCCTCCACGTCAGATCAATCTCTCTGGGCTCCTTTAATCGGCTATATCACCTAGTAGGGGTGGGGTGCCCTTGGCTTCATCCTGTGGGGCGTTGTGGCGGATTTGGGGGGGTGTCTGGGTTGGGGCATTTGGGGTGTCCCTGGGCTGGGATCGCTGGGGGGTCTGGCGCTGGGGGTTGTGGTCCCGGTCGGGGTGGGGCTTTGGTGGCTCTTGGGGGGGGACATCTGGTAGCTGCATGCGATGCTTTTGGGTGTCCCGCGGCAACGGACATAGGTCACTGGCCTGGTGCCCGTGCTGCTCCTGGGTGGGTCTGGGGTGGGCTCGGGGTCCCTGGGGCGTATCGCCCCCCGGGCTGGGGTCCTGGCTGGGCCTTGGGGGTCTTGGGTCCTGGCAGGTATGTTGCCGGGGTTTTGGGCTGGTGCATGCCCGGGCGCCGGCCCTGGCTCGGGGACCTTTGGTGTATCGGTGGGCATAAAGGCCTCCGAAACTGGCAAGTAGGTCCCATCTCATTGCAGGTACTCCTTCCTTCAAGGAGCACATTCCGCTGGCGGGGAGAAGGGTCTGCGGGAGGGGGTGGGGCGGTGTCTTATGTGCTCTGGGAGTTGTTCGAATGTTGGGGTGGGTGTAGGTTTCCTTCTGGGGTGGGGAGGGGTGGTTGGCCTTGGATGGTTGGGGGCGTTGTTTGGTCTTGGGTGGTTCCGGCTCGGTTTCTGGTTCCTTGTCTTGGTTCCGGTTACTGACGCTGGTCCCTTTTCTGTCTGGGGGAGGGGTTCGGAGGGGTCAATTCACACTACAACAACACGCATCAACACCACATTTGAGCTGGCCGAGGCAGGCTCGGGGTCTTTTCACACCCCCGTTCGCTATTTCCCATCTGTGGTCGGAGGCCGGGAGAGGGAATGGGCCCTCTAGTCGGGTTTGAGCTGGGGTTGGGGGTCGGGTCTTGGGGATTGTGTGGTGCAGGGCTGGCATTTCGGCTCTCTCGGGATTGCTTGGGTTCCCTTGGATCTCAGCCCCTGGCTTTGGGCCCTGGTTTGCAGGCTGGCGGGGTGCCGGGCTCCGGCGGGGGGGTCTTAGACGACGTTTATTGGGATGTGGCCCCGCTTTGATGGAGGGGCTGGACTGCTTCGTGGCCATACGGGGGTGCCACCCGCAACCCCGCATGGCTGTGGTGCGCAATGCAGGATGTGCGGGTGGGCTTGGGCGCTCCCGGGTTTGGGGGTGGGGTTGGCGGGGTGCCCGGTAACTGGGGCCGCCATGGCCTTCTTTCCACGGCTTCTTCGGCTTCCTTCTGTGGTCCTGGCCCGGGGTCGGGCGCTGGGCTTTGGTTGGCGGTCGGGTGGGTGGGGCGGCAGAGCATGTCTTGTGACTACACCGGGACGGCTGGCGGGGTGTGCTTGGCCTGGAGCGGTTGGCCCACATGGCCCAGGTCCCCGGCCGGTGCATGTATCCCTCTTTTGGACTGCAGGGCTGGAGCTGCTGGCACTGTCTGGGGGGGTTGGGCGGGCTTGGAGGTGTGCTGCTCTGCTGGCTGTCTTGTCCGAGGGAGGATCGGGGCGATGGACTGGGGGGTGGCGTGTAGGGGCTGCGGCCTGTGGGGTGGAGGGGTTGTGTCCACTTCTAGGGCGTGGGGTCACTGGCGTTTGGATCGGCTGGGCGGCGATGGTGGAGCTGAGCTGGATAGTGTTTCTCCCTGGGCGGTCGTTGCAGTGGCAGTGATGTAGTGTTTTTTGTTGCTGTGGGGGGCGTGGTGGGGTCACTCGCCCTGGGTGCCTGCCGCTGGCCGGGGACCTCTGGGTGGATGAGTTTGTCCCATCATGGTGTGGGGTCTGGGGTCCGGTTGTGGGTGCGGTGCTGGATTGGGTCTGCCCTGTTGCGCCGGTGGGCGGGGGTGGCGCTGCGCAGGGCCCTTGCCTTGCCGTTGCTGAGCTGGATAGTGTTTCTCCCTGGGCGGTCGTTGCAGTGGCAGTGATGTAGTGTTTTTTGTTGCTGTGGGGGGGTGGGTGGGGGTGGCGCTGCGTAGGGCCCTTGCCTTGCCGTTGCGGCGCGCTGTGTGGTGGGGGAGCGGGGTGCGGCAGGGGTTCTTAGAGCGGGGCTGTGTGTGGAGCTTGCGCTGTGTGGGTGTGGCTTCATTGGCTTCTCGGCCACGGAGTTCACCTGTGGGGGTGGGGATTCGTGTCGTTTGGGTTCGGGGGGATGTGTTCGATATCGGTGTCCTTGTTGGGGGTGGCCCTGTGGGGAGGTTCTTGTTCTTGTTGGGGTTTACTGTGGGTGGGAGACTCATGGGGTTGAGATCAGGGCTCGTTGGGGGGTCGGGACTGCTCCGTCCTGGGGCGGCTTCGGTTGGCGGGTTGCTTTGGGCCATGTGGACTCCTCTTTTGTACATAGCCCCCTCTCCGGAGGTGGATGGGGGTTGTTGGGGAATGGGTTCGTGGCAGGGGGGCGGGAGCTGGGCCTGGGTCACCCGGGTCTGGGCAGTACCGGCGCTGTCTGCCAGCCTCTGCCCCAGGAGGGAAGGGGACTACCTCCTGGGTCCGGGGGCTGGTTGCCCTGGGGGGGTACAGGCGCCTGGACCTGGGAGTATAGAGTATGCATGGGGCGTGTGAGTGAGTGTATGACGTCCATTGTTGTTATCCTTATGTTGGGTGTGAGTGATTTTATGTGTATGCATGAGGGTGGGAGTGGGTGATTGTGACTGTGTGTGCCTGTTTTTTTTTTTTTTTTTTTTTTTTGCGACAGGTTGGGTCTTGAACTGCTCCCTCTCCTGGATCAGCTTCCTCCCCGCCACACTGCCTGCTGGTGGTTGGAGTCTCTGCCACTGGTGTACTTGTGGTTCTCGGTGTCCGCGGCCGGGTGCTTTGGTGTGGGCTGGCTCATTCCCGGTGGCTGCTTGCCGGAGCTTGGCCCCCTGGGCTCTGTCGGGCCTCTGCTTGGGGGGAGGTGTGTCCCGGGGTCTTGGGCCTTTGGGTCCATGGCTGGATCTGCTCGGGTGTGGACGGCTGCCGGCGGGGCCTGTGGACTCGTCGCTGCGGCTCCCTGGGGCTTCTGCGCTGTTGCTGCTGGGTGGTTCCCCTGGGACTCTCCACTGCTCTTCTCTGGGTTGGTTGCGGTAGTCCCGGCAGTGGTTCTCCTGGGGTTCTTGTGCTTTGGGGGGCCTTTAGATGTCTGTGACTCGGATCTCCTCAGTGTCCGTCCAGGGACCATGGGGCAGGCCTGTGGGTCCTCACACTCGCTATTGCATATTTTTGTGGAGAAACCTTGTATACAAAAGCGTGTCCACACCCATACTCACAGGTGTTAAGCTTCAGGTGTTGACAGATACACAGATGTTCTATTTTGGGCTGCACCTCTCACTAAGTACATTTTACATTCAGAATTACCGTGTACTATTTTGTTAAAAAAAAAAAAAAAACAGCTGTAGGTGTATAAGCAAGCAGGGTGTAATCTTGTACAGGTCCTTCTCAAAATATTAGCATATTGTGATAAAGTTCATTATTTTCCATAATGTCATGATGAAAATTTAACATTCATATATTTTAGATTCATTGCACACTAACTGAAATATTTCAGGTCTTTTATTGTCTTAATACGGATGATTTTGGCATACAGCTCATGAAAACCCAAAATTCCTATCTCACAAAATTAGCATATCATTAAAAGGGTCTCTAAACGAGCTATGAACCTAATCATCTGAATCAACGAGTTAACTCTAAACACCTGCAAAAGATTCCTGAGGCCTTTAAAACTCCCAGCCTGGTTCATCACTCAAAACCCCAATCATGGGTAAGATTGCCGACCTGACTGCTGTCCAGAAGGCCACTATTGACACCCTCAAGCAAGAGGGTAAGACACAGAAAGACATTTCTGAATGAATAGGCTGTTCCCAGAGTGCTGTATCAAGGCACCTCAGTGGGAAGTCTGTGGGAAGGAAAAAGTGTGGCAGAAAACGCTGCACAACGAGAAGAGGTGACCAGACCCTGAGGAAGATTGTGGAGAAGGGCCGATTCCAGACCTTGGGGGACCTGCGGAAGCAGTGGACTGAGTCTGGAGTAGAAACATCCAGAGCCACCGTGCACAGGCGTGTGCAGGAAATGGGCTACAGGTGCCGCATTCCCCAGGTCAAGCCACTTTTGAACCAGAAACAGCGGCAGAAGCGCCTGACCTGGGCTACAGAGAAGCAGCACTGGACTGTTGCTCAGTGGTCCAAAGTACTTTTTTCGGATGAAAGCAAATTCTGCATGTCATTCGGAAATCAAAGTGCCAGAGTCTGGAGGAAGACTGGGGAGAAGGAAATGCCAAAATGCCAGAAGTCCAGTGTCAAGTACCCACAGCCAGTGATGGTCTGGGGTGCCGTGTCAGCTGCTGGTGTTGGTCCACTGTGTTTTATCAAGGGCAGGGTCAATGCAGCTAGCTATCAGGAGATTTTGGAGCACTTCATGCTTCCATCTGCTGAAAAGCTTTATGGAGATGAAGATTTCATTTTTCAGCACGACCTGGCACCTGCTCACAGTGCCAAAACCACTGGTAAATGGTTTACTGACCATGGTATCACTGTGCTCAATTGGCCTGCCAACTCTCCTGACCTGAACCCCATAGAGAATCTGTGGGATATTGTGAAGAGAACGTTGAGAGACTCAAGACCCAACACTCTGGATGAGCTAAAGGCCGCTATCGAAGCATCCTGGGCCTCCATAAGACCTCAGCAGTGCCACAGGCTGATTGCCTCCATGCCACGCCGCATTGAAGCAGTAATTTCTGCAAAAGGATTCCCGACCAAGTATTGAGTGCATAACTGTACATGATTATTTGAAGGTTGACGTTTTTTGTATTAAAAACACTTTTCTTTTATTGGTCGGATGAAATATGCTAATTTTGTGAGATAGGAATTTTGGGTTTTCATGAGCTGTATGCCAAAATCATCTGTATTAAGACAATAAAAGACCTGAAATATTTCAGTTAGTGTGCAATGAATCTAAAATATATGAATGTTAAATTTTCATCATGACATTATGGGAAATAATGAACTTTATCACAATATGCAAATTTTTTGAGAAGGACCTGTATTCTCTTTATCCTTCTTTCTCTCCTCCACTCTTTCCTCCTTTTCTCCCCTTTTTCCCCATCTCTCTTTTTTGAACTTAATTTTTCCTTTTCATTTCAGTCTCCGTGTCCATAACAATTGAAATATTCCCAAAGAAGTTTATAATAAGGTTTCTTCTATAAATATCAAGCAGAACTTTAAAGCATTAGCTGTGATGCTCTGCTTGTGAAAGTAAATCTGTTGGGCAATTTCTTGGCACTCAGACAACAATTCTGAGTGATACTCTGCCGGACAGGACACGGTAAAAAAAAAAAGAATTTTATATCTTTCTGTTTGAAGCCTGAAATGTGGCAAGAGGTTAAAAAGTTCAAGGGGGCCGAGTACTTTCGCAAGGTACTGTATATGTGACCATTTTGGAAACATCAAACCTAAATCTTTGAGCTGTCTAAATGAATAATGATAAAAAAATTAACAAAGATTATTGGGGATAACAAAAAAAAAAATTACTAAAGAATCTGTTGTTTGATTTGTCAGTTCAATTCATTGCCATTTGGAAGTAAAATTGCTGTCATTAAATTATAAGTGTTAAACAGGGATTATCATGCCAGCAGGCTTGAATAGATTTGAGATCATAGATTTTGTGTATTCAATCTCAAAGCCATTCAGTCCAACATCTTGTAGCACTGCAATCACTGACCATTTGAATATGTGATACCAAAGTGGCAAAACCTGAGATTAAAATTGATACAAAATCTTGGAAAAAATAAGTGGAAATTCTCTGTTGTAATATCCAAATCAACGTCTGATAAGGGTGTTTGTAGAGCATGCACGTGTGCATTTATTCTTAGATTTGTTTGAATTTCAATTTCAAGGTTTAATAGACAACAATAAACAATAAAGAGGTTTGCTTAGTGCAGGTGCCAAATAGCAAGTTGTTTGTATGGCTTCGACCTCTGGATAACAGAATAAACTCACAGTATTTAAGCTAAAATACGGTGGTGTTCATCAATGCTTTTATATTTAATGCAACTGCAAAATCAGAAACCAACCAAAGGCATTTAACTAGGCTTCCAATGAAAACAAAATGGGTTTCCATAAAGGATGATTCAATCTTTGAGAGGGAGGAGTTGACTTAAATGTCCCTTGACTGTCCAGTAAAAACTATAAGATGTCATGTTTGCCATAAGCCATGTTTGTTATGTCCCAGGAACCATCACTTGCAGGATTCCCAGAGTACAACTTTAAGAATACCACGGTTTTAAGGTATCACTCTATTTATTATGTTATTTAACTGCCATTTAACCAAGTAAAAACCCTCATTGAGAATACAATCTCTTTTTCAAGAGACCTGTCAATACAGCAGATCTATAGTTACAATAAAAACAAGTACATTTATGAATTAGGGCTGCACGGTGGCGCAGTTGGTAGCACTGTTGCCTTGCAACAAGAAGGTTCTAGGTTCAATTCCTGGCTGGGGCTCTTTCTGCATGGAGTTTGCATGTTCTCCCCTTGCATGCGTGGGTTCTCACCGGGTACTCCGGCTTCCTCCCACAGTCCAAAGACATGCCTGTTAGGTTAATTGGTCACTCTAAATTGCCCTTAGGTGTATGAATGAGTGTGTGCTTGGTTGTTTGTGTGTTGCCCTGCGATGGACTGGCGACCTGTCCAGGGTGTACCCCGCCTCCTGCCCATAGACTGCTGGTGATAGGCACCAGCTCCCCCGCGACCCACTATGGAATAAGCGGTAGAAAATGACTGACTGACTGACATTTATAAATTTACACAAGGACTTAAAATAAAAACATAACACAAGCTAACTGGATTTTTTATAAGCAAAATGGCAACAATGATTCCTTTTTCTGCTAAAATATTCAAACAATAGTTACTGTTTTAATTATGTTGCTTCAAATGTGGACAAAATGCCACACTTAGAAGTCCTTGTCAAGTAAACATGTTTATTTTGTGGAGTCTCTTGTACAGAATGTTTTACAGCTTTAGAGGGTTGGGTAGCACGCTAAGACTGTCTTTGTTTTTATATTTCCAAATGGACAAATTTAACTTTCTTTCAAGCAAAGGAAAAGTACAGGAACCACTTAGCCAGTTGGCCAGCAGTCCATAACAACGGGTGGGGGAGAGGCATCACTGTTAGGCCATTTATTGTACTTTCCTGGAAACCTCCAGTCACTTTGACACTTTTTGTTTTTACTGGTTTATAAACGGTAACGTTTTAAATCCTCTGTATACGTTTACGCTGGTAAGCAGCCTGTGCCTATTTTCAAAACACTTTGGTAGAGAACTAAAATTGCAAATTACCCTGAACACACTATCCCCAAGATGAAACATGGTGGTGGCAGCATCATGCTGTGCTTTTATTCTACAGGGGTGGGAGAATTGTTCATAGCTGATGGGGTTATGGATGGATGTAGAAGAATACCTGTTTTGAGGCTGGAAACGAGTTGAGACTAGGGTGAAAGTTCTCCAGCAAGTTTGGCTTAATTATAGTCTAGATTTAAATCCAATAGAGACTCCGTAAAAAGACGTGAAATGAATGTCCACAGGCACTTATCAGCCACACTTTTCAGATTACTGTTTGTAAAACAGCTTAAAATCCATAATTTTCCTTCTGTCCAGTGCTGCTTTGTGTTGGTCTATCACATAAAAATATAATAAAATACATTACCTACTTCTCTGAACATAGAACTAAACATGCAATATGCACATCACATACCACTGCCACCTTCTGTAGCAGCAGCTCATTTTTCTATCCAAGATGATCAGATAGGGTTTTTGTTGTATGTGTCTCCACTGTGTGTACATGCTTGAAATTACTTTTACCAGTTGTGCTAAAAGGAAGGCTGGCTGGCTGTAGGTTTATGTGGGTTGGCTTCAGTCTAGAGATCAAGAAGTGCAGTGGGTGGGCTGAAAGGCTGTTGTTAAACCTGCCACTCGAATTGCAAGGCCAGCAGCACCCTCGTTTGATAAACCCCACACCTGCTGTCACCACCGCTGCACCATCAGCTACTGATGGGCCTGTGGACACCCCCACAACTGTCTCGCTGAATGTCTCAGAACTAGACGCTCTGTGGTTTTTCACCTGCAGTAGGGTGGCTGGTTGTGGGGAGTGTCATTGTCGGGGCATTGTAGTTTATTTTTGTTTGGCTTAAATGAACCTTTGTTGTGGGTGGATTTAGAAGACAATGGCTGTCAGGTGCTCTGTCTTCTCTGTTTAGCCTTTTTTATTTTTTTTTATAAATTACAGCAAATAGGTATGTCTGCAACAAGAGGAGGTGTATCCAAGTTAACCTGAGTGAAGCGAAACACGTGATTCGATGAGCTACTTTTCTACATATATTTATACAGGTGCATAATATAAACTGAGACCATTTTATTCATAATTCTGAAACACCAACCTCATGAGTGAAGAACCAACTACCTCCATTCTTTTCGTCCCCCGTGCAACTGCCAAAAGTAAGAAAAAAATAGGGAAAACGGGGCAAGTTGAACTAATCAATCAAAGTTTTTGCGGACAGAACGCCTACACTATAGAACCTCCCACTTACATTCTCCACATGTACCCCTCTCAATTGCAACCACAAGACAAAATGTTTCAGCATTTCTTCTTATTTTCTTTTTTTGTCATTTCAGATGCACACGCAGGGGGCACTTTTCCTGTGTCTCTCTACCTGCCCTTGATGGTGTCCTTAATTGTGCTGGTGGCATTGGTGGTGGTGCTAGTGAACTGTGTGACCTGCTGCAAGGAAAGAGAGATCAACTTCAAGGTGAGAGTGGTCGCTGGCAGGTTGTCAGAGGAGCACAACTTTCTCCTGCTCCAGTGCAGGCTTAATATTAAGACTAGAATGTTGTTGAATTAACTCTACTTGCTTTGTTTATAAATTTAATTTCAGTTGCAAACGATATTGACTAAATTACTGTGTTGCATCTAAAAATCTTTGGTCTTAAACATCTCACTTGTTTTTTTTGTTGGTGCAGGAGTTTGAGGACCACTTTGATGATGAGATCGACTTCACTCCGCCTGCAGAAGACACGCCCTCTATGCAGTCTCCAGCTGAGGTTTACACCCTCGCTGTGTCCCCTGTGCCACTGCCAGGACCCCCCCATCTGCAACCTCTAGCCAGCATTACAGGTCCGATGTGCAATTCATTAATTAGCTCAAGCCCGTGCTTGAAAATAAAAACACAAATACTATAATAAAGCAGGCAGTTTTTACCTTAGTGGTTTTAATAATACTAGCAGCCAGGAAAGTCTTGATTTCATTTGGTTTATGTTTGGTGTTCCAGAAGCATCGAGCGGTTTCAAAGTAGGACGCCACAATTTGAGTTACATCCAGGAGATTGGCAATGGCTGGTTTGGGCAGGTAAGATGTCTTTTGGGATAAGTTCAGCATTTTCTGCTTTCCACGCCATCTGCTGCTGATCTTTTTTTTTTTTTTTTTGTGCAGACCATAGCTCATTTTTTCTACCAATTGGGGAATAATGTAGTTGCTAGGGACAAAGATTAGATATCATTTAGATGTTCCCAGATAGCGACCCCTAATTATTGAGCTTGTGTTTGTTTGCTGTTAGGTCCTGTTGAGTGAAATATACACAGACCCTGGGGGAGCCAGAGTGGTGGTAAAGGAGTTGAAAGCAAATGCCAACGCCAAGGAGCAGAATGACTTTCTGCAGCAGGGGGATCCATACAGGTAAAGGAAGAGAGTTGTTCTTTTAGACAGAGGGTATTATTGTTGTTTTGATCCTTATTTATGTGTGAGATAGTGCTGTGTTCTTTTGTCAGTTTTGTTTTTTTATATTTGTTATTTTCACTCCAAGTGATCACAAAAACATTTTAGTCAGCAAAAATAACAATTAAAACTCGTACCGTTTAATTCATTGCAGCATGTGCATGAGACCAAAAAACAGAAACTAAAAGATTTGGAAACCATTTACAAGGATGTTCACATTGAACGATCCTCTGTACAGGCGGAGATGTACTGAGGAATTGGTCAGAAATTAAGGATAATGCTACATGTCCCTTGAAAGGGATTGATTTTTATTAAATGTAGAATATTGTCTTATTGAATTGTTGAAATAATGTGTAAAGCATAATATTAGACCCTTTTTGAAGACAGAGAAACATGGAGTTCAGAAAAATATAAATGGAAGAAAGTTCAGTAAATACAGTGTGTCCAAACTCTGTGAGTAATCGTGACACATTCTCATACATTTTTCCCTAACTCAGCAGTCCTAGTGTGGCATTACATCCAGACTGTAAATGAGTTAAAATAAATGTACATCATCACTTCAACGTAAGCAGCTCCCTCTACCTTTTTCTTTTACACATTACATCAGACTTTATCACCTCTAAAAATGCACATTGAAACTACAAAGCTTTTTTTTTTCAAGCCTAACTGACATTTAAACCTTCTCGTTTGTTTTTTTTGTCTTCAGAGTGCTGCAGCATCCAAACATCCTCCAGTGCCTCGGACAGTGTGTCGAGGCCATTCCCTTCCTGCTTGTGTTTGAGTACTGCGAATTGGTGAGTGAAGACATTCTTTCCGATTGGACTAAATACAGGTCCTTCTCAAAATATTAGCATATTGTGATAAAGTTCATTATTTCCCATAATGTCATGATGAAAATTTAACATTCATATATTTTAGATTCATTGCACACTAACTGAAATATTTCAGGTCTTTTATTGTCTTAATACGGATGATTTTGGCATACAGCTCATGAAAACCCAAAATTCCTATCTCACAAAATTAGCATATTTCATCCGACCAATAAAAGAAAAGTGTTTTTAATACAAAAAACGTCAACCTTCAAATAATCATGTACAGTTATGCACTCAATACTTGGTCGGGAATCCTTTTGCAGAAATTACTGCTTCAATGCGGCGTGGCATGGAGGCAATCAGCCTGTGGCACTGCTGAGGTCTTATGGAGGCCCAGGATGCTTCGATAGCGGCCTTTAGCTCATCCAGAGTGTTGGGTCTTGAGTCTCTCAACGTTCTCTTCACAATATCCCACAGATTCTCTATGGGGTTCAGGTCAGGAGAGTTGGCAGGCCAATTGAGCACAGTGATACCATGGTCAGTAAACCATTTACCAGTGGTTTTGGCACTGTGAGCAGGTGCCAGGTCGTGCTGAAAAATGAAATCTTCATCTCCATAAAGCTTTTCAGCAGATGGAAGCATGAAGTGCTCCAAAATCTCCTGATAGCTAGCTGCATTGACCCTGCCCTTGATAAAACACAGTGGACCAACACCAGCAGCTGACACGGCACCCCAGACCATCACTGGCTGTGGGTACTTGACACTGGACTTCTGGCATTTTGGCATTTCCTTCTCCCCAGTCTTCCTCCAGACTCTGGCACCTTGATTTCTGAATGACATGCAGAATTTGCTTTCATCCGAAAAAAGTACTTTGGACCACTGAGCAACAGTCCAGTGCTGCTTCTCTGTAGCCCAGGTCAGGCGCTTCTGCCGCTGTTTCTGGTTCAAAAGTGGCTTGACCTGGGGAATGCGGCACCTGTAGCCCATTTCCTGCACACGCCTGTGCACGGTGGCTCTGGATGTTTCTACTCCAGACTCAGTCCACTGCTTCCGCAGGTCCCCCAAGGTCTGGAATCGGCCCTTCTCCACAATCTTCCTCAGGGTCTGGTCACCTCTTCTCGTTGTGCAGCGTTTTCTGCCACACTTTTTCCTTCCCACAGACTTCCCACTGAGGTGCCTTGATACAGCACTCTGGGAACAGCCTATTCATTCAGAAATGTCTTTCTGTGTCTTACCCTCTTGCTTGAGGGTGTCAATAGTGGCCTTCTGGACAGCAGTCAGGTCGGCAGTCTTACCCATGATTGGGGTTTTGAGTGATGAACCAGGCTGGGAGTTTTAAAGGCCCCAGGAATCTTTTGCAAGTGTTTAGAGTTAACTCGTTGATTCAGATGATTAGGTTCATAGCTCGTTTAGAGACCCTTTTAATGATATGCTAATTTTGTGAGATAGGAATTTTGGGTTTTCATGAGCTGTATGCCAAAATCATCCGTATTAAGACAATAAAAGACCTGAAATATTTCAGTTAGTGTGCAATGAATCTAAAATATATGAATGTTAAATTTTCATCATGACATTATGGAAAATAATGAACTTTATCACAATATGCTAATATTTTGAGAAGGACCTGTAAATCCTGTACTAATACACAAGAGCAGCTAAATCAGATCATATGCAGATGAATACATTACATGCTAATCTTTATTACAAGTACTTTTAGATTTCTTTTGTTCTTACTTTTCTTCAGCTCTTCATTGGATTCATTTAACTCAGTTTTCTCCCGTCTGACAAGCTTGCAAAATATTAAAGATCCTTTTAAATTCTCAAAAGTGACTTGTGTTTTGGACCATGTGGACAGCAGGCTTAATGTATTGGTCCCAAATCAGTCCTCCAACCTACCGTTCTCATCGGATTCACTCATTGGTCCTTTTGGTTGGTGATTTGTTCATGTTTTTTACTTTGTTCAGGCTGGGTTGCACTAACTTGGGGGAGCTCCCTTCCGCTCCTTCTCTAAATCCCCATCTCCAGCCAGTTACATAGTTACAGTAAGCCCGGGACTTCTCACATTCCCACCTCACCCAGTAAAGCTACAGGCTCCATTTACACTCCTCCAGTGTCAGCTCTACCAGGTGCTGTGTTTGTGCATTTTATGGTTGGCAGCTGTTGAATGGGTTCTTGAGAAAACGAAGTTGTAGCCAAAAAAACTTAGTAACGGTTGAGTTTTTTCCTTTTTTGTGAAAACATTTTCTTTGGATTTCTAGTCATTTTTGAGATTAACAACACATTTGTCTGCTGTTTTAAGATCTTTGTTTTATTTGGGATGTATACTACTTGTGTTGTCTGCAACCTACCCTTTATGCTAACTTATCACGATCAAATAAAAGCATTTTTCGTGTCCTGATGTGCTTTTGTTGTGCAACCCCAGTCCAGTTGAATATGTCTGGCCGGGGGTTGCATCATCTTGTTGGGGTGGGGTATTGTCCGTTGTCCGCACTTGGAAGAGCTACTGGCATTGTGGTCTTTCTCGGCCAGCTCCAGTAATCCCTCTGACAGCACATGGAAATAAGTCAAGGTGAATGACTTGCCGCAAGTCATTAGGGAGAGGATGGTGTGATGAAGAGCAGGTCCTGTATGTTGAAGGTGATAATGTGTGAGGGTAGCACAACTGACTGATGTGTATGCTCATTAACTCTCACTAGATAAAGATTTTTGAGTGCCTTAAGAGGGAGCTGGACAAGCACAATGCTTATTTCCTTTCTTTGAATTAGCTCAGTTTGCACCTAATGTTTGAAAGGAACGCTAACATTATGTAGCAGCAGGAGCTGAAGCGTTTTGTTTGTATTCAGGTTAAAAGGTGTCTTCTTACTACTTAATGCCGTTATCAGTCATCATCTAAATGTCCAAACAGGAAATTCAACCCTACAGCTGCATTGTGGACAAGTTGAATCCTCAAAAAACAATTTAAGTGTGAGGTTTCCTCTGTCAGGCTCTTGATTGATGGTGTTTTTTTCTGTTCTGTATCAACCATGCTGGGTAACCCTGACTCAAAGCATTTGGACATCAAAATACATCAAGCAACTGCTGCCAAGGGCTGCAGAGTGTCATGTACGGTCACCAGAGGGAAGCAGCTTCAGTGCGTGGACAGGAGTCAGGACATTTGATAGAAATACCTCTCTGTTTCAGGGTATCAGGCAAGCAACACCTGACTTCGGCCCTTAAAAGTTGTCAACACTATTTATATCAGCCAGATGATTCAGTTCCGTTTATCATTATAAATAGTAAATAATGATAGAAGTTAGATCTGCCATGGTTTTTGCGATTTTACTTCCAGAACTATATTTGAAGATAGAGGAACGACGTGTGAAACATTTTTTCCAGGCATCTTGTTGTAAGTGGTCATTAACTGTTTTTATATTAGATGCTGTGGCAACGCCCCAACACCTATGGAAGAGAGCAGTGTCTTCAAGCAATGTTTTACAAATTAGAAAGAGACAACCATTATAAAGTTGACACGTTTTAAATTATCTTTAGTGTCTTTATAAAAGCAATCGGTACAGTCAGCAGAATTACAGGGGTTGGACAATGAAACTGAAACACCTGGTTTTAGACCACAATAATTTATTAGTATGGTGTAGGGCCTCCTTTTGCGGCCAATACAGCGTCAATTCGTCTTGGGAATGACATATACAAGTCCTGCACAGTGGTCAGAGGGATTTTGAGCCATTCTTCTTGCAGGATAGTGGCCAGGTCACTACGTGATACTGGTGGAGGAAAACGTTTCCTGACTCGCTCCTCCAAAACACCCCAAGGTGGCTCAATAATATTTAGATCTGGTGACTGTGCAGGCCATGGGAGACGTTCAACTTCACTTTCATGTTCATCAAACCAATCTTTCACCAGTCTTGCTGTGTGTATTGGTGCATTGTCATCCTGATACACGGCACCACCTTCAGGATACAATGTTTGAACCATTGGATGCACATGGTCCTCAAGAATGGTTCGGTAGTCCTTGGCAGTGACGCGCCCATCTAGCACAAATATTGGGCCAGGGGAATGCCATGATATGGCAGCCCAAACCATCACTGATCCACCCCCATGCTTCACTCTGGGCATGCAACAGTCTGGGTGGTACGCTTCTTTGGGGCTTCTCCACACCGTAACTCTCCCGGATGTGGGGAAAACAGTAAAGGTGGATTCATCAGAGAACAATACATGTTTCACATTTTCCACAGCCCAAGATTTGCGCTCCTTGCACCATTGAAACCGATGTTTGGCATTGGCATGAGTGACCAAAGGTTTGGCTATAGCAGCCCAGCCGTGTATATTGACCCTGTGGAGCTCCTGACGGACAGTTCTGGTGGAAACAGGAGAGTTGAGGTGCACATTTAATTCTGCCGTGATTTGGACAGCCGTGGTTTTATGTTTTTTGGATACAATCCAGGTTAGCACCTGAACATCCCTTTCAGACAGCTTCCTCTTGCGTCCACAGTTAATCCTGTTGGATGTGGTTCATCCTTCTTGGTGGTATGCTGACATTACCCTGGATACCGTGGCTCTTGATACATCACAAAGACTTGCTGTCTTGGTCACAGATGCGCCAGCAAGACGTGCACCAACAATTTGTCCTCTTTTGAACTCTGGTATGTCACCCATAATGTTGTGTGCATTTCAATATTTTGAGCAAAACTGTGCTCTTACCCTGCTAATTGAACCTTCACACTCTGCTCTTACTGGTGCAATGTGCAATCAATGAAGACTGACTACCAGGCTGGTCCAATTTAGCCATGAAACCTCCCACACTAAAATGACAGGTGTTTCAGTTTCATTGTCCAACCCCTGTACAGTTACTAAGACAGCAATCTATCTGTGTATTCTCTTCAGAATGTAGATCCTTACCTTAACTCTGAGGATTTACGAAACGGTGCAAACGTTTCCAAATCCTGCATGTTCCACACCAGACGCAGGTTACAAGCTCATAAGGACGAAAAGAAAGAGTTGCACTTTCCTCCGCCTTCCTGTTGTCTGCTGAGATTTTCACTCTCACACCATCTTGAATAACATGCAGACATGTCTCAACATTTTCCTAAATCTTTGTGCTTCCACTTACTTTATTTGTAAGCACCTCACTGATACTGAAACTAGACAACTTTGAGTTTTCCCACAGGAACGACTTTCACACCATAGAGCGTTGTTTCCAGAACCTCATAGTGCTGGTGTTTATGGTATTTCACCAACCAGATAAAGGTCAGATTTTTCCGTTTCTGACCAGCCTGTAACCGGTCAGTGCTGATTAAGCTGGAATCCAGATACCAGTCGATTTATCAGGGTATCTCTAATTTTTTTTAATATTCAGCCACTGACCTTCTGGATGATTTACATGTCTTTGAAACTGAAGTCAAATTTCTTGTTTGTATACACACTCCTGGCCAATAAAGCCAATTCTGATTCTAACTAGGTGTACGGTAATTGCTAAAATAGCACACTAGGCTGCCCTTGAATAAACGTGGAATTCATTTTTAGGTTCATTTTTGTAACTTAATTCTGCAGCAGTTGAGCTAAACTGTACATTCTTGATGTTTACTGGCGAGGCGTAAAGTGTTTTTGTTTTGCTCCTCAACATTTATTTTGTTAACACATTTCCTGAAACCCAAACTTAGGAACTTTCTCTTATGTACACTGATTAAAAAATAGGCACATGATGTCCTTTACCAAACTTGAAAGTAGCTGTTGAGTCAAGACGTGTTACCTAACCCGTTCAGGGGTTTTTGGTGTGTATCTATAGTGCCAGGCAATATTTAGTGTTCATACCGCTTGACGTTTTTCACATTTTGTCAGAATCACAATTTTCAGTGTTTTTATTAAAGTTATGTGACAGACCAGCACAACATAGTGCATAATTATGAAGGGGAAGGTAAATTTACACATGGCTTTACATTTTATAAATTCATTTATTTATTTATTAGATTTTTTGTATTCTTTATATTTTAGGCCCAGTTCAGTACGTACTTTGGAAAACCATCTGTTGATTCAATTATAGCTGCTAGTTTTTTTTTGTGTCGGTTTCTGCCAAAATTTTAAATTTTCACCCATTCTTGTAGCAAAAAGTTGAATCTCAATCTGATTGGATGGAGACTCAGTTTTGAAGTCTTGCTATTAGATTCTGATGTGGATTTAGGGTTGGACTTTGACTGGGCCATTCCAACACATGAATACATTTTGAGTTAAAGCATTGCATCTCTTTCTTAATGTTTAAGTTTAGGTGGTCTCATCTGATCAGAGCAGCTTCTTCCACATGTCTGCTGGGTCCTCTACATGGCTTGTGGCAGATGTTAAGCAATTTCTTTTTGGCTTACTTTCAACAATGGGTTTGACCTGCCCAAATGACCTCAACCTGATCTGTGGATCTCCACAGCTCCACCAGAGTCGCCATGGGCCTCTTGGCCACTTCTCTGATAAAGTTAGTTGTTATACTCTTTTCATGATTGTGAGTGAACAGAACTCTGTAATATGTTTAAAGCTGGGGGTATTTTTTTATGCCCTTTGCAGAACAGCTTTGTGTATTTGTACTTAAAGTAATTGACATTCATGCAGTAATTAGGGGACATGAGAGTGCAATTGGTTGCACTAGATTTCATATAGGGGTATTAGAGTAAAGGGGCCTAAATATACATGCACACCAGATTTTCGGGAATTTGTTGATTTAGGAAAGAAAAATTCAAACTTGAAAGTTTTGTACTGCTTTTTTGTGTTACTCTGTCACAAAATGTGTTTTGTCTGTGAGTATTGAGATTATATGACTTATTTAAAGGAGCTTGCAGAGAAACTTGTGGAAAAAAAGACTGTTTTTAGTTATTCACATGCAAACCCTAATGTTTTGCTGCATTGTACAAAAAAATCAGAAATGTTCATTAACCATTGACTGTTTTGCACACTTAGCAGGACCTTCCATAGCAGTCTCATAGGAGTCTTATATGCAATAATACATGGACAATTTGGCAATCACATTCTGTTATATTTTAGTAAATGACAGACACAGATGTGTTATGAAACTGCAGCTGAGATGTTGTTGAAAGTCAAATTTACTGTCTCTTTGGCTCACCGCTCGGAGGTTAACTATTTGTTCCCAGTGCACTCATCATGATTGACGTCTCACTGCCCTGTTGTCACGCCACTCTGGTGAACTGCAGTGTTAATTTTCTAAATGGTTTCTGTATCATTTTAAATGTGCACGTCTGTTTTTTTTTTATTTTTTATTGATTGTAAATAATTGCTCAGAAGTCAGGAGTACAGGGTATTTCCTTGATCTGACTTAGACACTCTTATTTATAAATCTCTGTGACAGCACTGAGGAGCATTGAATTGTGTTACCCTTATTAGGCCGTCTCACTTTGCATTGTGAGAAGTGCTGAAAAGACAAGAAGGGGGGGAGTCTGCTGCCCCTTTGTGGCAAGGCCTGCTTACTGCATTTTATTAGAATCTCCGTTTTTTTATCCTTTGCAGAATAATTCTCTGCTTGATTTGCTGTTTGTTTGCATTGAATGGTTTAACAGCTCTTTGTGTTCATCTTTGCTTGCCTCTGCAGGGGGATTTGCGAAGCTATCTGTCTCAGCAGGATTGGACATTCAGAAACGCTGAGTTGCTGCAGCTGCAGAGGATGGCCTGCGAAATTGCTGCTGGTGTCACTCACCTTCACAAACACAACTTCCTGCACAGGTAGCACTTCAGAGCTGCACTACTTAATTAGGCTCACCCAGTTTTGATCTACTAAGCTAAGCGTTGGGTTTTCCTGCAGCTGCTGTTTGGGGTATTGCTTGCTTTGTCAGTGGCAGTAGATGTATAAACATTCTGTTATCAGTGTGGATGAATGTAGGTTCTGAATGTTTCAAGCTTGTAAAATATTTAATATAAATCACAATATTAATAATATTGTCCTAATTATTGAGTTTAGCCACTCTGATTTCTAAACAAAATTAATTTAACAAGGTGTTTAACTGTCATGTCATAAATGTTGTGAAAAAAAGGCCATGAAGGCGTAGGTCAACAGTCACGTTGTCCGTCCAACCAGTCTCAGGAGTACCAGTGTTCTCCAAAAAAGGTTCGTACAGCGGGAGCGGCTGCATTTTGTTTTCATTTTTACCACAGCCAGCACTGGTGGGCTGCCTGCCAGCAGGGGTGCAGGGAGACGTTAAGAACTCAGGGCTCGCGGGGATGGGTGGAGCTAACATGCGACGCTCTATTTTGCATGATCAGAATAAGCTTAAAGGGTTCCAATTACACAGCTCCAATACTTTGCCACAGTGTCAGCTGTCTGCTGCCAGAGGGATATGATGATTCTGCTCTTCGCATGTAAAGGGATAGCCTCATTTTGTGCGTTGTTTTAGTCCTTGTCACAACTCACAGAGAGGTCTACAAGATTTCCTCAGTGTTGACTCGTTTCGTTTGCACTTGAGAAAATGATTCTTTGACAGGTTCAAATCAAAACATAAAAAAAAAAAAAAAAAATGAAATCGTTCTGCAAACTAAAAAAGGACATGGTGTACAGCTAGATGAAACTGTATAAGAGGGAAGGTGCACAGTGCAGCTACACAGACACAAATCCTCTGTGCTGTGTTGTGGGGGCTGATGTCCCAGGCTGAGATCTCAGCTTTGCTATGCAAGGGTAAGAATGGAAGTGCAAAAGAGCAAAACTCAGTCAGCAGCACTTGAATAAATTCATATTCAGAAATTTTAAAAGTGGTATCTTTTTTTAAGTGTATGTTTTTATGCTTGTGTCTTGTAGATGTAGTGTTTTTCTTTATAAGTCTTAATCCAGTGTTTAGAGCTATTTCACCTGCAGTCAAAGCATTTCTCAACCAAAGTGATTTTTACTTAAAAGAAAGCTGCACAGCATTGCCTGCTAGTTTTTTCAGCTGCTATTTGAAAATTCAACTTTGACATTTGTGTGTCATCATCCTGGTTGTTCTTTGCATTTAGAAGGGGATGTGTTCGCCTGAAATGATGCAGCTGAAACCTTTACTGGTTGGGCTTTGAAGATTAACATTGGAATCATTTTGTAATTTTATCTTGGACCAAAATTGTTTAGTCATGGGATGTTTATGGAAACCTGGTGAAGTAAAATGTTTTGGAAATAGTTTCTAAAAACTATAAATGTGAAATTACTTGAATAGGTGTAGTAATAATAATTTGGGGTTTTTTTTGTTCATTTTTCCATTTAAAAGTCATCTGTATCTTATTGTTTTTTCTTTTTTTTTTTGCTGTATGAAAGGATTGTCAGGTGTCAAAGAACATCTCTTTCCGTTCGATTTTCTTTTTGAAATATTAGTTAAAATGGCATGAAAGTTCAACCCCAAATTACAAAGGAATGTATTGTATGTAAGGAATGTATGCATGAAACATTGTTTTAGTTTTGTATTGTAATTTCTTTCATATTACGGCATTTCAATATTTATACTTTTAAATGATGTCCGTTTTAAACTCTGTTTTGAAATATACTAGATCCGAGTAATGTTGAACCTGAGAGTCCACAAATACCTTTATAGGGTGTAGATGTGATCACCTCTGCACCTTAAAATAGCCTTATATGGCTAAAATGTTTAAGTCGTTTCTCTCCTTACTGCGTTACTTGCATGTTGACACGTTAACCAACAGCAGAGGACAAGAGGGTTTTAAAAATACATCTTCATTTATCATTTTCAAGCTTCCAGTATGGCTGGCTGTTACCTAGGCCATGCATGCACGCACAAGGATATTAGTGTCAACAGCGTTTGTCATTGGGCGGTTTAAAAAGGACTATGTGTACCGAGAACGCTCGATGGGCAACGAGTAACAGAAGCCTGCCTCTGGATATCGTGTGATGAGCCACCACATGTCTGCTTTATGTGCAGAGCCTCAGAGCTTGTTACGCCCTCTCCTGGCAGACAAACAAAAGGTTCTCCCGAGTCTTTCTCCTCTCCAGAAGCAACATCCTTGAGTTGTGTGCCCAAGCCAAAAAAATAGCTCCTGTAAGAGCTTTGATTTAATGTTAATAGCGAAGGGGAAATGACAAGGATCTTGTACTAAATTCCTGTTGGTGCCTTAATCATTTGTGATTCCTGGGAGTCTCCCCTTTTTAGAACTATTTTGTGGTATTGTCCTATAAGCAGATGAGTGAAGATGACAAAACCAAGACAGACAAAGAATAGACATCAATCTTTGACATCTGTAAATATCTAATAATGTCTTTTTGTGTCTCACAGTGATCTGGCCCTTAGGAACTGCTACCTGACTGCAGATCTTACAGTTAAAGTGGGAGACTATGGGATTGGACCCTACAGATATAAAGTAAGATCATTATTTATGGTTTTTTCCCTCTGTGTAGGAATTGGTTGGCTTTATCATTACTGTAATAATCTGCTAACTTGCTTTTTATCTGGTAGTGATATGTAGCAAAGTTTTCCTAATACAGTTGTTTGCAAATAATTTTTGTTTATCTGCAGTTTATGATCAGTGATGCAGTTTGTCATTAGCATGTCAGGAATGAGGAAACTATGTCAGTGTTTAAAAATTAAATACAACCTCTTTCCAACTATACCATCATAAACTTTAGTAAATAAGTAAGCCAGAGCATGAGAAGCTCTGGTTTCTGATTTCAATTCAAAATTATTTTTTGAAGGTCTTTATAAAATGTTGCCGTCCCTGTGAATTTATTGATATCAACCCTACATTAATATAAACAAATACAGTTCCATGGATATGCTGGTAAATAAAACTCTACGTTTTATCAGTATTACATTGTCTACATTAGTACTGTAATAGTTTCCCATCTCACTCACCAGTGACGTTTAGTTTGTGTTTTCCTCAACAGTGACAGATTTGTTTTGTCCGAATAGCAGTTTCTACAGGTCAGTCTTAGGCCTAGTGCGCACAATGTTTTTTGGTGAAAACTGTAAAACTTTGTTGCATTTCTGTTGTTGGTGCACACTACAACAAGAGTGTAACGTTTTGAAAGGGTTCCCAGTTTCTGTTTTTATGTAGACGGGAAAAACTGAATCTCTCGTATGGGGAAGCCTTGGCACATGTGCAGCAATGCTTCAATCAGGAAAAAATGAAAGCACATGTGCACAGTATAACAGATGCCGACCAGTTTTAAACCCACAGAAGAAGATATCAACAACGATGACAGATAGGAGATTAATATTTATGCTGCTGACTCTTGAATTCAACGACGGGTCTTCAACAATGTGTTCATTTTCTACCTTGTTGTCAAGCATGGAGTGTTTGTACGCATGCACATGTTGCTGAGTTTCAAAGCATATAGAGCCTACTAGTGGTCTGGCAGGGAAATTACATCGTTTTCAACGTTTCTACTAGTATGTTGTGCACGGAGATCGCAATTAAAACATTGTCATGTAGATGTGTTAACAGAAACGGGAAAACAATCACATTTTTAATAGATTGTTGTTGTGTAAACAGGACCTTAATATATTGCTCCAACTCTGGAGTAAGGCTGGAAAAGCCATGGTGTTTTGACATGGCGTCTCCCAAAACATACATAGCTTTGTCATATATATCTAAATTGACGCATAGCTCACTTTCATAGTTATGACGTGTCTCAATCCCTGCTATTTTTAACCAAGGAGCCGCACAGAAAATAAACGTGTCCCTTCTGAGCCGAAACAAATGTGTCCTTTGGTCAGACATAGAGTACATTTCATTGCAGAATCCAGATTGTCCTCTCTGTAACCTGATGTGCTGCATACGTCCCCCGGCAGTTGTATATGCTGCATTCCTGAAATACTGCTTAGCCAGCAGTTATGCTGTCTGAATTTAATACTCATGAGAGAAGGTCACCCAGCACATTTAAAACAATCCTTATCCTGCAGGAGGATTACATCATCACAGAGGATGATGTGTTCACACCCCTGCGGTGGTTGGCTCCTGAGCTGGTGGTGGAGCGCCATGGGGGTGTGATTACGATGGAGCAGACCAAGGCCAGCAATGTGTGGTAGGTACACATATCTGCTAACCCGGAAACCTTTTCAAGAGCCCAAAATACGCATTTTTTCATTTACATTATGACCAGCTGCCTGACAATGAGTTGATCCCCTCTTTACTGCTAAAGACGTTCTGGCTTACAGAAAATGAAAACCCAAAATTCAATGTCAGAAAATTTGAATATTACATAAAACTGATAAAGGATTGATGAGTGATTTGTTTTAATCTATGAATTCCATTTAATGGCCTACATTATTTGCTGAGTTGCCAACAAATAGTCATTGACACCCTCCCCTGGACAAATAAACCACTAAAGTACAATGTAACAAAAAGGCCAACCTTTCTCAGTGTTGTATCAATGGAAAGTTTTGTGGAAGGAAAAAGTTTCATTAAGAAAATGGGCACAAACAAAAAGAATAACCGCAGCCTAGTGAGGATTGTCGAGCAAAATCCATTCAAGAAATTTGGGTAGTTTTACTAAGAGTGGACAGAAGGTGGAGTCAGCACATCAAGAACCACTACAAATTTCACATTCCTTACTTTTGTAGCACAAGTAGAAACAGTGAATGTCTAAGAGTATGTGATTGGTCCAGTTGTAAGCATATATAGATTGACCAAATTAGTTCATCCTTCATCTTCAACCTACCCCATTTAGAAATACAAACTTACTGTAAACAAGAGCTTAAACCTTTGCTTTCCTCTGGTTGGTGGAAAAAGCAGCTTACTGTTCTTATTGTCAAAGATATTTGTGAAATTTTGTGGTGTGCCCTTAGCCTTTGATAAGCAACTTCATTAGGCTTCTCGGTTTACATAGGCGTCAGAATGAATGAATGTAAAATGACATGGTGCCAATTTCCCCATCATAAAATTCTTGTTTCACAAGATGAGCAGTTTTACTCACTTTATGTCTCAGTGGTCATAATGTTGTGGCAGCTTTGTCTTCATCAGGGTTTATTTATTGGCTAGAAATACAAAACCGTTATTTTGGTGACTTGTGACAGTGTGAATATCTGTTATTTTCCGTTGAATTTTAAAGGACACTGTTGTTTCTTTCATAATTTTCATAATTAAAAGGGATCTTTCATAAGGGAAAAAAGAAATCAAGAGTATTACATTACTTTCTGGACTTTTTAAGTACTCTAAGGCAGAAGGGAATACATTTTAAATTAATATTTGTGAGTATAGAAGAAAACAAATTATATTTAAATTTGCTTTTGCCCATGTTACAATCTTTGTAAGATTAAGGCACCGCACTATTTTCTGAGTATCATCACTGCAATGTCTGTGAGTGCAATATTCATATTGGAAAGGACCGGAGTAGAATAATTGTTGGCGAACATGTTCATAGTGTTATGAACTTGCATTTTTCATATTAGGGTAATATTTAGCCAGCGGGTCAGAGTCTCACACCAGACATAAATAACATTGCCTGAAATGCTAAAGGTCAGATTGTAGAAAGCCCAGATGTAGACGAGGGAACTGATATCATCTTTGCAGTAGTTGCTTCATCTGAAGATTTTCTAATATCATAAAACTCTTGTTTATTTTTATGTGTACCTGCCTTTTTTGGTTTTGAGTTTGGATTTAAATATTTTAGAACCCGGTACACATTGTTTCTTTTTATCCTGTTAAAGTCAGTTGACTGGAGCAAACATGTGAATAAAACTACAAATAGCAAAAAAGTGGATATTTTAAAATTATTGTTTAAAAAATAACTTGTTTCTGCTAAGAAAACTTTTAAAACAGGGCGAGATAATTCATCATTAAAATTCTGCTTCACTCAGAAATGATTCCAGGTATTACCAGCATTTTTATATGAAGTCATTAATTTAAATAACTTTGATGTTCACCTCTTTAATATTTTGTTATGGGTGTGACATGTGGGGTATTTGCTGACCAGTGAATGTGTTTAATGGGGTTAATTTCTCTTCATCTGTTTCCAGGGCCTTGGGGGTCACATTATGGGAGCTTTTTGAGAACGCCGCTCAGCCGTACCCACACTTGTCTGACCGGGAGGTTCTGCATCATGTGATCAAGGAGCAACAAGTCAAGCTGTTTAAACCACAAATAGAGCTTCCGTATTCTGACAGATGGTGAGACTGTTCAGCCATTATCTGAGTAATTTTATTTCTAAATAGATTAGAAACAAAGTTATAAGGTAGGTAGAAAGTCTGAACAGGGCCTCTATTTTTTTGTACCATCAGGTATGAGGTGCTGCAGTTTTGTTGGCTGTCACCTGAGAAGAGAGCAACAGCAGAGGAGGTGCACCGTTTGCTCATCTATCTGCGAATGCAAGGCCAGAAGGACATGGAGGAAGATTTCGAGCAACGCTGGGATGCACTGAAGCCTAACCCAACCACGCGGCAGACTGTTAGCCATTCATCTTTCCCGATCTTGGACCAGTTCGCTGATGATGCTTTGCGACAAGAGATCGACGAAGTTTTGACCATTACAGAAACAAGCAAAGGTCTCAGCTTTGAGTATGTTTGGGAGGCAGCCAAGCACAACCACTATGACAGCACCCACGGGCGATCAGGCATGGACACTACCCTGAACTACCAGAGCATGTTCTTCCCTGTTTCTAGGGAGGACATCCAGGCTCACTTCCCTGATGCTCCGCCCAGGGTAGGAGGTGCTGAAAGTGGTAACCCTCCATTAGGAATACCTGGGATTGTCCCAGTGTTTGATTCGCAGAAGTCATCAAATGGAAATGAATATTATATACAGCTTGAGGAACAAGGCGAGAGCGCTGACGGGGATGCTGGGAATGAAGAACCGGACACGGGCTTTACCTCTAGCCAGAAAGACTTTGTTATACTTCAAGATGTCCGCCTGGATGAGTCAAGCACAGATGCTGACTTTTTCCACCAAAGCATCGACTCAAAGGACTCATATTTACCAGACAGCCACATCTGGTCATCCCTGGAAAATGACAGTCCGTACCACATGAACATTTTCACAGAAGAGGGGTCAAAGCATGAAGACTCTCCCTCCTGGAGCCAGAACTTTCTGGAGCTCCCGCAGCGCTGTGGAAATACTTTTCTTGATGGCGCTGTGGAAGTCCAAGAAGTTAACCTAAATCCAAGCTATTTTTTAGAGGAGGAGGAAGCCCGTCCCCTGCCGTTCGTTATGGAAGGAGAGCAGAATGTGAGGAGGCTTCTGGATACTGAAAAACTGGCTGATAATTTTGTGTTTCTCAGAGAACAGAACCTGATGAAAGAGGACTCCAGCTTCATGAATCCACAGCAGAACTTTCTCTTACCCGGCATTGTCCATGAACCAGAGGAAGCATTCAAAATGAATTCTTGGGACAACCTCGAGACTTTAGACGGCTTAAACAAAGCAGACACACATCTTCAAACTGCAAACAGTAGCACAGCAGACTTTTTAGACTCTCCAAGTACCAACTTGGGGCAGTTTTTGTTAGAAAATGAAACTCTGGTGCCTTCCATTTCTGTGGTTACACATGATAACACAGACAGCCAGATGCCAGTAAGAAATGGTTCTTCCACTGAAGACCTCACTCTGCTACAGACCTCAGACAAGGCTGTAGACTCTGGTTTCAGTTCTACCTCAGAGAGGTTCGAGCCCATCACTAACAGTATGAGTAGCCATATCCCTTTTTTCTCTGATTGTGCCACTACAGACTCTTCCACGGATGCCAAAATGTCCAGCCTTGCAGATGACCCTGAAGTCTCAAACACCATAGGAAGTAAAATGCCTGAAAGCCTCCAGATTCAAACAATCGCTTCTGAAAATGGACAGAACGAAGACCTAACGAGTAATGATCCTCTGAGTGAGCTGATTGAGGATGCGGATCTTGACCTGGAAGCAAACCTTTCTGATCAGGAAGAATCTTTCTTGGAAACTAATGGACATCCACTTGTTAGAGCTTCTCTCCTTGTATCCGGTCCATCTTTGGATCAGATAAGTCAGGACAGTTTACTGGAAGACAGCATGTCCACCACTGTCCTAACCATAGACAACTCATCTGAAACGCCTGATTCTCTCAACTCTCTTGACATTCATCGGCTGGCGGAGCAGGCGGAGGAGCTGAATGCCCAAGTGTCACAAAATAAACTTCAGCCGCCGTACAAGATATCAGACAGCGGATATGAGACGGAGAACCTGGAGTCTCCTGAATGGAACTCTCAGCCAAATGTTGCAGACAGCTCCCCTGTGAAAAATGGCATTAGCACTTCCAACGAAGAAGACTCAGAAGAGCTTGCCATTTCCACAAATTTGGTTGCCCCAAAAATTGTCATCTCTGAAGCTGAGGGTATGCTGGAAGCTCGCAGTGTAAATCCCAGTGAGGATCAGCAGCCAGACCATGGAGCTCCTGCAGAAGAGCCACCTACTGGCAGCAACTACAGAGACTCTGCCTACTTCTCCGACAATGAACCAGAACCAGAGAAGAAGGCTGAGGAGTCGACTGCAGGAAGTGCTACAGAAATCACTTGGATGAGGAGCTCTGAAAGTCCAACACACGGAGTTTACAAGGAGAAAGATATTGATGCGTTGTTTTCCCAGCAAGAATCTTCTGCACTTGTAGAACCGGATGCTGAGGACCTGCTTCTAGATATTACTTCAGATATTAAAGAGCAACTGAGAAGCGAAGTGGCAGAGACTTTGGTCAGCCCCAGTGGAGAAGAAACAAAACCACAAATCCTCCAGGGCTCATTTCCTGAAACATTGAGACCATTAGAAGATCTAGAATCCTCACCTTTGCCTACTGATACCTCCTCCAAGGCAAGACTAGAGGGCGCTGTTCATGCTAAACTGACCAGAACCTACGCCCATGACGGTCATAAAATCAAAGAGCCTGACGTGGAGGGACGTTACCTGAGCAGACGTGACAGTCTGGAGGGACAGGAAGACGGCGTCGATGCCGACGAGGAGGACGAGAACAGTGAGGACTCTGATGACGACATGCGTGCATACCAGCTGCACAGCTCCAGCTCAGACAGCGAGGACGAAACCATTCACGTGGTGCCGGTTATTGTGTCGAATGAAACCAGCAGCAAGAACCTGAAGAGCTTACTGAAACCAAGGAACCTGAACATCGAAGCATCGTCTTCCCCCTTCGGTGAGAAATACAATGCAGAGAACTCCAGAAGAGCTGTATCATTCTTTGACGACGTGACAGTCTACCTGTTTGACCAGGTAATGTTAACTTACTTTCCTTTTTTTTTCTTTTAGTCGGCGGTAATAATATTTTTGTTTTTTAGTCTTGCCCACATTTATTGGCACCCCTGGGAAAGAAATTAACCTCGATTTTAAATTCATCCTTTTTGATGCAGACAAAAAGTCTGACACTGAAAAAGTAAGAACAATTTAACCTTTCATTTGAGTACATTTATTCATTTACAATGGTAAAAAATGTTGCCTATGTTAAGAATGATTTGTTTTTAATAATATTACCAGTAGGACATTTGTTATCGGAACCCCTAAAATCAGTTTAAAACTGAAGCATTGTTTTATTTTCTACTTCTTTTTTTAATTATCTGTTGTCCACAACTTCAGAGAGATTCAGAGCCCCATTTCTTTTGGCCACTGGTACTAGGACCCATGTTCACATGTTACCATTCACAGTAAGCAGAATAACCCTGGGACAAAAAAAATCTCCAAAGCTTACTGGTGATAAACTGTAGCAAAAGTGGTATGTTGGGGTCACCAGGTGTTAGGTATTAATTAGTCAACTCAGAGGCAAGAACGATACAGAGTCAGATTTACTTGCAGCAAGGGTAGCTCACTCTCTGCAGTGCAGACTACAAAGTGTTGGCACCCCTCTCTCTTTATTTATACATGCTGGTTCACACACAGTTCAACAAACATTCAGGGTGTGTGTGTGTGTGTGTGTGTGGGGTCAGAAAGGTTAGGGTTCATGTGTCTTAAACAGAGGGAGTGAGGACTTGGTAAGCATAACTCACTCGTCTCCCACATATCCCTTTTCTGTGGCATGTAGGAGGGAATAGCCCTTAGAGCAGACATGAGTGATAAACAATTCAAAAGTTTTCAAACCCTAACACCAGGACTCCATAACAACCATTAGATTGTATCTACATGCCAGTCAGGAGACCTACTTGTCCTACTGTCACAAATGTAAACATAGAGTTTTCTAATCTTTTTAAGGACTAGGTGCTTCGTTCAGATGAAACTAACACTGAGCTTTTTGGTAACATGCTGCGCAATCCAAGTAGGTTTGGCATGAAGAGAGAAAGGAGGATATATGAAAAAGCACCTCATGCCCAATATTAAATATGGTGTGAGATCTGTGATGCTGTGACCCCAGTTTATGGGATTATGGATTTCGGATTTCAAATACATTACTGCTGGACCTTTCAGAAAATAGAAAATGGGTAATTATTGGTTCTTTAAAAAAGATAATAACCCAATACATATGACAGAATAACAACAGACCCTAACCCAGCTACAGGATGTCAAAGCAGAAACAAGACTCACTGGTGAACAAAGAGCATTTCAAAAGAGAAGGGCAGGAAGATGAGATATAAGATTTAAACGTAAATATTTGCTCGGCAAACAACAGGATCACCACAGTGAGAGTATTCTCCATTATTGTTTTGGAAAGCACTGTATGGGGCATCTTTTGACGCAGGCTTTATGCATAGTGCTGCCTTACCAAACAGCCTGTTGTCCCACACTGCTGTTATCATTTCTGAAAGCTCGCAGCTTTGCAGGATATCACTGCCTCCACCTGTGATTTGTGAATGTCCATCAGAAGTTCAGAAGAGGCTCATCTTTATGGGTTTATGGTGGAAAAAAAGAGGCTAAAGGTTGCTTTTTGTGCGAGAGATTAGAAAGCCCAGCTAAGTGTTATCCTGTGGGCAATAGCGGGGTTGTACAAAGTATTATCAACTTGTTATATTGCCTGTGATGCATACAATGTCATAAACGTAATATTTTCTTTCCACTACCGTATTTTCCGCACTATAAGGCGCACCGGATTATAAGGCGCACCTTCAATGAATGGCCTATTTTAGAACTTTTTTCATATATAAGGCGCACCGGATTATAAGGCGCATAGAATAGAAGCTACTGCAGTCAAACGTTTGACTGGGGTTGCGTTATGCATCCACTAGATGGAGCTGTGCTAAAGAGAATGTCAACAAAACAGTCAGATAAGTCAGTCAAACTTTATTAATACACTACAAACCAGCGTTCTGATAACTCCATTCACTCTCATGGTAAGGTCTCCTCTACATAGAAATCTATTGAATAGAGCCAACCTCACGTGAGGAACGCATTGGAGTCTATGAAGTTGAAGTTGAAATCAAACTTTCATTATAACGTGAAAGGGAACTTTTCCCTGATTCAGTAAACACGTAAAAGAAACAGTTTGATGCACTAAATCAAACGTTAGTACATTCTCAATATAGTAGCGTTAACTGTTGAATTCTCTCGCTGCTGCTCTATTCCCATGTTCGACTGCGTAGCTGACAGCCTTGAGTTTGAACTCAGCATCGTAAGCGTGTCTCTTGAAAGGTGCAATTTTGGGGTCGTTATTCACACACAAGTGGTGTTGGACTAGGAGTAAGCACAGTACAGGTGTTTACCGCTATTACTTCGGCGACACCCCCGACTACGGTAGCCGTAATGCTGCAAGCGGTGCGGCTTTGTAGTTTACCAGTCGTACTGAAACATTTTGACAGAGCGCTGTGTACAACCAGTATGGATCAACCAATTAACCAATTGATCCATATATAAGGCACTCCAGATTACAAGGCGCACTGTCATTTTTTGAAAAAATTTATGGTTTTTAAGTGCGCCTTATAGTGCGGAAAATACGGTAATTAAATTTTTTCAAATTAAAAGTTGGATTCTTCGAAAGATTTTTTTGAGCAATTTTTAATGCTATTTTCAAAAAAGCTTTTTCTTTTACAGAGGAGCCAATGAATGCGAAGGGCTCTATTATGTGTCCTTCTAATTCTTCTCCAATATGTTGCAGGAGACTCCCACTAAGGAACTGGGAGACCACTCGTCTGGTTTGAGCAGTCAGTCCCCCGAGCTCAGCAGCCCTGTGTCCACAGCCAGCTACCTGAACCGCTTTGCTAACTCTGAAAGCTCAACCGATGAAGAGGGTAAGGGTGAAAGCCCCGAGATAGTATTCATTGTTAAAGATAACATTAATCCAATGTCCTGACATGTGCGGTAACCTCTCACAGGTGGTGGTTTTGAGTGGGATGATGACTTCACCTCCTCCGGGCCTGCCTTCCTGTCCAAGATTGAGAAGGACCCCGTGTGTAAGGCCGTGTCCTCCACTCCCCCATCAGTAGGACACATGCCGCAGTCAAGCTGGAGCAGTTCCTCTGCCTACTCCCGTTTCGCCATCTCACCGGCAAACCTTGCCAATTTCTCCCTTACACACCTCACTGACTCAGACATCGAACAAGGAGGCAAGTAAAGAATCCACTTTCAGGAATGAATGCAACGTTTATGACGCGGTTTCTCAGAGTGAAAAACACTGCTCAAAAATAATCAAATTTCAAGTGAGTTAATCTTCTGGAATATTGATCTGTTAAGTAGTAGAGGGGGTGTTAATCAGTGTCAGCTGGTTTGGTGTTAATGAAATTATCAACAGGTGCACTAAATGAGATAAGCCCTGAAACAGGAATGGTTTTGCAAGTCAAGGCCACAGACATTCTTTCCCTCCTGAGTTTTTGTGACTGCTTCGTAGTAGTTTTGCATTTTAACCAGGATCAGAGTCACTACTGGTAGCATGAGGAGATACCTGGACCCTACAGAAGTTGCACATGCAGTCCAACTCTTCCAGGATGGCACATTAATACGAGCCATTGCCCGAAAGGTTTGCTGTGTCTTCCAGCACAGTCTCAATGCACCTGCAACATTATTCAGCATGACGGTTTGGTTGTTGGTCTGGGGAGGCATGTCTATGGAAGGACACACAGACAGGTACTGGATAAATGATGGCACCACGACTGCCTTTAGGTATCTGGATGAGATCCTTGTTGGACCCTCCGCTGGTGCAGTGGGTCCTGAGCTCCTCCTGGTGCACAACGATGCCTGGCCTCATGCGGCAAGAGTATGGCAGGCAGTTCCTGGAGGATGAAGGAATTGATACCATTGATTGGCCTCCATACTCCCCTGACCTAAATCCAATAGTTCATCTCTGAAACCTCATCTTTAGAGACCATCCGTCATCTCATAAGAAGCACACCCCGACGTTGTCAGGCCTGCATAGAAGCACATGGAGGTCCATACAAACTACCGAGTAGCAGTTTGAGTTGTTGCAATGAGATTTCAGTAGATTGGACTAGTCTGCCGCATCAGTTTTTCAGTTTCAAATTCTCAGTGACTTCACAGTCTATAGTCTGGGCTACTTTAAATAATATTAAATATACATAAATATTTACTCTCAAAATAAATAAACAATCAGGCAAATTCCTGAAATAATAATCCTTTATCCATCCTAGGGTCACACTTTCAAAGAAGGATATTCTCGAAAATAATCCAGATTAAGATTTGTTCATCAAAAAGAGTTGCACATAATCAAAGTTTTATTCATCATGGTAACATCCATTTCTAAATAATTTAAGTGGAAAAAGCACAAATAAAACAAAGCTATAACACTACAGACTGAAAAATGTATGGTGAGGACTGAAGTTAGTAATGACATTCATGGATTTAATAAAAAAGCACATGGTACTTAATACTTTTGTGACAGTCTTTAAAAGCTCATTTTTAAAGTTTCCCATTGGTGTGGGATAGTAGCTTGTTTTGACCTATAGAAGACAGATTAAGAATACAGCTGAATGTATGTGAAAGGTCACTGCAAGATGTTTCCTGTAAGCTTAATTCTTTCCTCCTTTTCCTTCCCAACAGGAAGCAGTGAAGATGGAGAAAAAGACTAAAAGCGACGAACGAAGGAACTGTCGTTGACACTACTGAGGAACTAAGCTATGCCCGTCCTGTTTTGGGGAACGTTGGAATAAGGATGCAGTTTGTGGAGTGCTTCCCTAAGGCTGAACCGTTCTCAGAAGAGTTGGAGATTAGATATGCACAGACTTTGAAGCCCCAGTCTGAGCCACATGACCTCTCCAGCTTTATTGGTGTAATTTCAGTTCAGTGCAATTAAAGGAAAAAAAAAAAAAGACAAATGTGCTGCTTTATAGACTTCTCATGCACATTCCGGGTGTGTCTGCTTCTTTTTGTTGCCTCACCAAAAAAAAAAAAGAAAATGTTTTGGATTAATGAATTCATTCTGAGCGGGCAAATAATCACTACAACCAAACAGGAATAAGCTCTTTGATCTCAGCAGAACTCCAATTAAAAATCTGAAATGTAATATTCATCAATGCTTTTTTTTTTTTTTTTTTTTTTTATTGTGCAATTATTTCAGTGGTTGCCTTTTATTTTTTTTTCATCTATCTTCTGGTTGAGTTGATGAGTCTCCTGTTTGGAGATTAAATTCTGCGTTTAATCCTTCTGTAGCAGTATTTAAATTAAAAGGATGAGGAATGCAGACGTACTGACAACCTGTAGGGGTGACGTGCTGTATGTCCCTTGATGTAAGGAACACTTGCAGTAAGCCGAGGGTGTTGTTATCAGTCTTATCAGGAGAGGGTTTAACTGTAAAACAGTTGAGAAAAGGAACCTATCGCTTATTATTGATTTTTGTAAAGCTTTATTTTAATTGAAATGCGCAGGAAGTCGTTTTGTCTCACTTGGTCATCGCTGGGTCTAATCATGGTGCCGGTTGATGCCGCGAACACGGCTCCTCCCGCCCTCCGTTTTGCTATCACTACAAATATTTCAAACCGCACGTCAAGTGATGCTGTAACTGTTTTTAGATAAGCGAGAAATCTCTATTTTGAAAATGGCGGCGATGTAAGCTGTTTGTAAACAAATGTGCAATGAAATTTCATTAACGTGTTCATAGGACGATCCGGTGATGTGCTGGGAACACTACTAGAACAAACAAATAAAAATACTGTGGCTGCTCTAATAAGTTGATTGATATGGATATAGCTAATTGCCTTTAATTTTTCCTCTGCGTTGTGTCAAATATGGCAATATCCTCTTTAAAAAGCTTTCATTTGCTGGCCATAATTTGTATGATCGGCTCCCGTATTGCATAGCTCAATACAAATGAAGCTAAACATCTTCCACCCCGTCTTCATTTACGACTCGAACATGAGGAACTGTAGGTTATGCAGTTGCTGTATGGAGCTTTCTTTGGATGATGAAATCACCGTAAATATTTGTCTCTCCTGTCCCACTGTACTCCACCTGTAGTAGACGCCCCCACCTCTCCTGCTCCTAACCGACGGCACCATATCAGCCATTACTAACTTCTGTTAAAACTAGCAGCCTGCTCCTCAGTTAAACTTGAACACCTATTTAAGGAAATCTGTTTGTTTGACCACAGTATACATTTGCTTAATCTTGCACATTTGAGAAATATAACTTAATGTTGAGATGTTCCAATGTGTATATATGGATTCTGTTGTTTTTTTTTTTCCTGTTTATAAATGGGGTTGGGGAAAGATGTAATAACTGAGTTATTGACAGGAGGTTTTATTTTGTAATTTACAGCTGAGTTGAATCAGAGGAACATATCAGTCGTCTACTAAAAGCGGTTAAATTAAGAAGCAGATGTGAATTCTGTCCTTTAAACCTGTAGATTTTAAATATTTTTACTTCATATTGATCATGCTTAGTGTAATTGAATGAAATGTTTATAATTACACTGTTTAATATGGAAATAAATGCAAACGAACTTCTAAAAAAGGTTTTTTGTGCTGTATATATATATTTTTTTCCTGATGTAGTGTAGAATAATTTCTTGCACAAGTATTGAACACACGAAGGTGGTTGGATATTTTAGCTGTGATTTATTTTCAAACTAGAAAAATTTGCATTTCCTGCGAAAATGCAGTGTGAATGCTGTCAGCTGAATTTTTTTAGCTGAAAGCTGGCAGAAACTAGCTGATATTGACTGCAGAAAATCTGCTGAAATCTGATAAATTAGTAGAAATAGCAGAAACAGCAAAGACAAACTGTCATCTGATCTCTTTGAGCAGGAAGACTATTAGCTATAAAACAGCTTAACAATGTAAAGTTACCTCAAAACTACTTGTTGAAAGAGTTGTTGAAATGCAAGAACTGACAAAAACTTTAAATAATCAGGAAAGAGCTGCCATAGATGAGCTGAAAAAGCATAGACTGAAGCAAAAATATAGCCTAAGAAGTTCAAGTCAGTGGTAAAAAACATAAAAAATTGCAGAAATTTCAGAAAAAAATTATCTAACAACAAATACTCTGAAGAAACACAAAAACAAACAAGAAAAAACACAAAAGTGTTCTTCAGCTAAGGGATCGGAGAGGAGAAAGAGAAGCTAAAATGATAATATTAGCATATTGGCTATCACTAGCATGAAGGCAGATATTAATTTAACCCATCTACAATGCAAAAAGCAATGTAAAAGCTAAAATGAGCTAAAATGCTAATGCTTACTACAACGTATATTCAAAAGTCTATGGAATTGCCGTTTAAAATTATTCACTCTTCAGCATTCACACGATAATAATAGTAATAAACTAGAAAATTTCTGAAGAAATTTAGACGGGGCCTGCCTCTTGGTGCGTGCTTCTCGGACCAGAGCAAAAGGTTGTGGGGCTGAGGAACACAGCCAAAGCAACAGAACAGTGTGCATCATGACTGAGGGTAGAAGGTTAAGATGTCTTTCTAGACCTGTTCTTGTTTCACCAGTAATCATGCATCCTTGCATTGCTTTGGCAGTCACCAATAAATAAACAGTCCAGTTTAGAGATGTGTAGTAATACAGGTCCTTCTCAAAATATTAGCATATTGTGATGAAGTTCATTATTTTCCATAATGTCATGATGAAAATTTAACATTCATATATTTTAGATTCATTGCACACTAACTGAAATATTTCAGGTCTTTTATTGTCTTAATACAGATGATTTTGGCATACAGCTCATGAAAACCCAAAATTCCTATCTCACAAAATTAGCATATCATTAAAAGGGTCTCTAAACGGGCTATGAACCTAATCATCTGAATCAACGAGTTAACTCTAAACACCTGCAAAAGATTCCTGAGGCCTTTAAAACTCCCAGCCTGGTTCATCACTCAAAACCCCAATCATGGCTAAGACTGCCGACCTGACTGCTGTCCAGAAGGCCACTATTGACACCCTCAAGCAAGAGGGTAAGACACAGAAAGACATTTCTGAACGAATAGGCTGTTCCCAGAGTGCTGTATCAAGGCACCTCAGTGGGAAGTCTGTGGGAAGGAAAAAGTGTGGCAGAAAACGCTGCACAACGAGAAGAGGTGACCGGACCCTGAGGAAGATTGTGGAGAAGGGCCGATTCCAGACCTTGGGGGACCTGCGGAAGCAGTGGACTGAGTCTGGAGTAGAAACATCCAGAGCCACCGTGCACAGGCGTGTGCAGGAAATGGGCTACAGGTGCCGCATTCCCCAGGTCAAGCCACTTTTGAACCAGAAACAGCGGCAGAAGCGCCTGACCTGGGCTACAGAGAAGCAGCACTGGACTGTTGCTCAGTGGTCCAAAGTACTTTTTTCGGATGAAAGCAAATTCTGCATGTCATTCGGAAATCAAGGTGCCAGAGTCTGGAGGAAGACTGGGGAGAAGGAAATGCCAAAATGCCAGAAGTCCAGTGTCAAGTACCCACAGTCAGTGATGGTCTGGGGTGCCTTGTCAGCTGCTGGTGTTGGTCCACTGTGTTTTATCAAGGGCAGGGTCAATGCAGCTAGCTATCAGGAGATTTTGGAGCACTTCATGCTTCCATCTGCTGAAAAGCTTTATGGAGATGAAGATTTCATTTTTCAGCACGACCTGGCACCTGCTCACAGTGCCAAAACCACTGGTAAATGGTTTACTGACCATGGTATCACTGTGCTCAATTGGCCTGCCAACTCTCCTGACCTGAACCCCATAGAGAATCTGTGGGATATTGTGAAGAGAACGTTGAGAAACTCAAGACCCAACACTCTGGATGAGCTAAAGGCCGCTATCGAAGCATCCTGGGCCTCCATAAGACCTCAGCAGTGCCACAGGCTGATTGCTTCCATGCCACGCCGCATTGAAGCAGTCATTTCTGCCAAAGGATTCCCGACCAAGTATTGAGTGCATAACTGTACATGATTATTTGAAGGTTGACGTTTTTTGTATAAAAAACACTTTTCTTTTATTGGTCGGATGAAATATGCTAATTTTGTAAGATAGGAATTTTGGGTTTTCATGAGCTGTATGCCAAAATCATCTGTATTAAGACAATAAAAGACCTGAAATATTTCAGTTAGTGTGCAATGAATCTAAAATATATGAATGTTAAATTTTCATCATTACATTATAGAAAATAATTAACTTTATCACAATATGCTAATTTTTTGAGAAGGACCTGTATTACTTTCTTTTTTAATTGAATTACTGAAATAATTAACTTCTTGTTGATAATCTGATTTATTGAGACTGGTTTGTACATTTTTCTCTTGCTTGTTCGCAGTTCCCAAACTGGAAATGAAGTTCAGCATCTGCAACATGTGTCCCATTGAAGGCGAGGCCAATGCGGCACGCTTTCTCTTTAAGCTACTTGCTCCCTATCCCAGTGACACTGCTCTGGCCACGCTGGTAGACAGCTGGGTGGACACGGGATTCTACCAGCTGGCAGACGGCAGCACCAAGGAGCGAGCTGCTGTCCTTCGGGCCCTCAACTCCGCTCTGGGTCGCGGACCCTGGGTGTCCGGACCGGAGTTCTCCCTGGCTGATATCGCCTGCTACTGCTGTTTGTTGCAGAACGGCTCAGCATCCTCCATTGCTGCTAACGTTCAAGGCTGGATGAAGCCACGCCGCATTGAAGCAGTTATTTCTGCAAAAGGATTCCCGACCAAGTATTGAGTGCATAACTGTACATGATTATTTGAAGGTTGACATTTTTTGTATAAAAAACACTTTTCTTTTATTGGTCGGATGAAATATGCTAATTTTGTGAGATAGGAATTTTGGGTTTTCATGAGCTGTATGCCAAAATCATCCGTATTAAGACAATAAAAGACCTGAAATATTTCAGTTAGAGTGCAATGAATCTAAAATATATGAATGTTAAATTTTCATCATGACATTATGGAAAATAATGAACTTTATCACAATATGCTAATATTTTGAGAAGGACCTGTAGGTGCCACCAGGCAATGGCACGGGAGTCAGGCCACTCACTGTTCTCCCTTCATTGCTATGGCAGGCCCCAACAAAGTAATGTTGAGGGTTTTATTTTGTAAATATCAGTGAGTGCATTTTGAAAGGATAAAGTAGATCCATTTCCATCACAGAGTCCCAGCAATAGTGTTAAAACCAATGCTGGAATTATCGCTCTGTGAAATATGAAGACGTTTATTTTGTCGGGTATGTCTAGGTGTTGTTTTGAAAGTACAGTATAGTTGTCCTTTTAGGTCTGGCGTACTTCCACTAGATATAAAGAACTTGCTTGCTATTCTAAAATCGCTGTGTATGCTATCATCAGCTTAGAAAATCAATACAAACTATGGAACGCTAAGGCTTTTATTTTGAAAGTTTCAGTAAGACTTATTTCAAAGGACTAGCATAGTCCCATTTCCAACACTGGGTGAACTCCAACAGTAGTGTAATGCGCAGTCGTGCAATGATATATAGTTTAAAACGTAAAGGCTTTTATTTTGTAGAGCATGTTTTGTCTTATTTTGAAAATCCAGCATGGGTGTCCTTTCAGGTCTGGGTTACTTTCATTAGTTACATAGAACCTGCTTGCTATTCTAAAATCATTGTGTATGCTATTATCAGCTTTAAAAAATCATTTGTAAATATGGAAGGTTGATGTTCAGTGTAAAAAAAAGGCTTTTATTTTGTAAACTATGTGTAGGTCTTATTTTGAAAATCTAATGTGGTTGTCAGCTATGACTGACTTATTGTGATCACTCATGGAAGCTTCTGGCCTGAGCTCAGCCTCAGAGCCACTCTCTGTCAGAGGTTACTTAAGGTCACTGGCAGCTGTGTTCTGTTGCTATGGTAATTAATGAGCGCCCAACAGCTGCTGTTTCTCACGCAGCACCACACTTTGTGTCTCATCATGGCCTGGCTTTATAACATGGTGGGACATGCTCCCGAACTACTGCCCATAACTCGGAAACTGTAAGGGCTATCAACGTCATTCTTGGACCGTTTTTCTCAGAACGGACAAGGGAACAAGAATATTAACACATTTCTGTTGAAAATATAATAATAAAGGCACAACACTAGGTGAAAAAAAGGGAAAAATGGAGAAAAACACAAAAATGCCTGAACATGCTCTCGAACAACGTGTAATACCTCGGAAACTATAAGGGCTATCAATGTGATTCATGCAATATATTAATCAGCAGGCCCTGATGAACAATCATGGAGCTTCTCAATTTTCTACAAAAATCTGTCTGGAAGGTGTGACCCTGTGAAAAAGTGGATGATGTTGACAATTTTTAACTAGAGTGAAGGTGAATTTTTCACTCTCAAACAAACCTGCTTCACGAGAAAGCGATAACAGGTATTCAAAAACGTTTTGGACCGTAGGTATCAGCAGGGATCGGTGAACAATCCTGGAGATTTTGGTGTGTCTACATAAATCCGTGTAGGAGATGTGACAGTGTAGAAAAGTGGATAATTTTTTTATTCTAAGCGATTTTGGGAAGGACAGATTTGGTACTCAAACTTTTTTTATGACAAAACGATAAAAGGTATCAAAATAATTCCTTCACTGTGAGTGCCAGCAAGGTCTGAAGATTAATTGGTGCAAATCTCATGTCTCTAACTTGAACTGTTTATGAGAGGCGGCGATTCGAAAACGAGTTTAAGGATTTTTTGCTCAGATTTATTCTGAAATTCCTATAGGTTTTACATTGAGGGTGAGTTGACTTTGCGTTGCTGCCGGGCGTGTTGCGTGAAATCCGTTAGTCCCACATCAATGAGGGTGACATTTTCTGAATCGCGAAAGAGCATCCTACATTTTGATACATAATTTGTGCCAGTAGAGTGAAAATTGAGCGAGTGAGGAGAGTTTGTTTGTTCTTTCTCAGGTTATTCAGAAACCTAGAGCATACACTCTACCAACTGACAAATTCCGCCATAGGATTACATTATAAAATCAAAAACGTCACAAATCTTGCATAAAAGTTGAATCGCGATTGTAAAAGAACTGTAAAAGATATCAAAAAGCTAAATCATTTGAAGATAGCTTAATGTCTTGTGAACATTTTAAAAGTTGAATGGTGTTTCTAGCTGAACGTATGCAGAAGTAGTAAGCTGGGAAAGAGCACAAGGTTTTAGCTGAATTTTGCTGAATTTCCATTCATTTCAATGGAGCAAAAAATTGCACAAAAAGCTGAATATTTGAAGTTACCAAAAGTCATAGCATAATCCTCCAGAACGAGCCGAACGTTTTGATACCAGAATTGTTGAAATCGGTTGAAAATTGTAGGACTAGTTACGAACGGAAAAACGTACGGAAAATATAATAATAAAAATAAAAAAAAACAGAAAAACAATAAGTGAGAATGCATGTATGCATTCTCACTGATAAAGAATAAAGAGAAACAGGATCTCAATAGTGTGAATGCTCAATAATAAAGAGAAACAGGATCTCTATACTGTGAATGCCTTCAGCATTCACACAATAAAGAGAAACAGGATCTCTATTGTGTGAATGCCTTTAGCATTCACACAATTAGTTTTAAGATGTATTATGAAGTGGTCTAATGAGAATAAAGTATAGTCATATAACCACTGCTTTTAATAATGAGGAGTATTAAAGCAGCATATGGGGTACTGGTTAGACATGTCTCGTTTTTCTTACAGGAACAATTACAGCCACTGAACTGTTGAGGAATAAAATCTGTGAGTAAAATGACCACTGGTGTTAGGATGTATTAGCTGGTGCAGAATATTTTTGTTTCTTTTCTAGATTTTTAAAGAATGTAATTTGGGAACGGAGTACAGACTTCAGTCCCACTTAATTTGATTTTGTTTCACCAGGCCCGGTTATCTATATACTTTATATACAGTTGAAACCAGATATTTTATATAAAAACTTCACTGTCTGCCATTAAATCATGCAACACCTTCTTTTTAGCTCAGAATTACTGCATTTCTATTTACTAGATACAATTTTTCTCTTTCCAAATGCATAAGTTTTGAATACATTTCTTTACTATTTGTCAGGACTTTGTTTTGAGCTGAATGACTGGGGCATTATTCAACAAGCTTCTCACAAATGTTTGCTGGTATTTTGCCTCATTTATCCTGACAGAACCCGTGTAACTGGGTCAGATTTTTGAAACTGAGATCAGGGCTTTTTGATGACCCCAATACTTCGACTCCGTCTTAAAGCCACTTCGTAGCAAATTTGGTAGTATGCTTAGGGACACATTGTCTATTTGGAAGACCCATTTGTGCCTAAGCTTTCACTTCCTGGTTGATAGCTTGAGATGTTGCTTCAAATTTAAAATTTGCCTTTTTGATGCTATGTAACCCTGCTCTATGCAAGTAGCTGATTGGGACATCAAAAGATAAGAGCTAGTATTAATATTTGTCTCTTAGGACCTTTTGTCAAGTATGAACCTTCTCCGCTTTGCTCTGATCTTCACGCTCTGATAGCAAACTTACTTTTCAACATGGCAATAGCAGCATCATGCTGTGGGATTTGTTTCTAGATTCGATTTCAAAGAGACAATGACCCAAATCCTGCCATAGAGGAAATCTTGCAGAAACCAACCAGAATGGCAGAGCATAACTATGTTCTGACATTCAAATCCTCTCCGTTTAATGCTTCTGCAAAGAAGAGAAGAAACTTGTCTCCTATCTAAGCTTAAACCTGTCATTGTATTTAAATATTACATTTAAATAAACAACAAAGAAGGGCAAAACATGGAAATATTAAAATAAAATTAGCAAAACTACTCAAATCTAGTTGTTTGGTCACTATAAAGCTCTGTACCACATCAGATGATAGAACAGTACTTTATTTCACATTTATAACACCACTAGTCATGGTGAAGCTAACACCTGCTGCGATGTCAACAATCACGGTCATTGTAGTTTTATGAACGGAGGTGTGCATTAAAAGGAACATTAATTTACTGCAAAAGGGTGGAGAGGTATCCTTTGGTAGTAAAGACCGAGATGTTTCCTTCTGCTTAGTAAAAAAAAAAAAAGCATGTTGTAAGCTCTACAACAGTAAACAGCAGGATAAAATAACAGAAACTAACTTCAACAATGCATAGTAAATGATTTAAAATTGAATGCAAACAGACACTTGATAAGGAAATCACTCAAAATGAGAGTAAAACTAAAAACCAGTCAATTTTAGGTTACACTTTTAAAGTTCATTAAGAAACCAAAGCGTAGCCCTTAAATAAAATCTCACCCTCTTAGGTTTTCACAGGAAGCTGAAAATATGCATACAAGTATTGCTTCAATCCAGTGGTAAGATCAGACATGCATCTGCTTTGTTTTGAAAATAAAAAAGATTTTACAAGAAATCAAAAAAGCCATACAATTTAGGTTTTTGCATACATCACTTTCCTTTACTGAATACTGAAATATTTGTTTTCCCTGTGCAAATCCGCCCTGTAGTAACATTCATCCATCGATCAATTCCAACCGAAGAGCTCAGTCAAAAAGTCAGTTTAATGATTGTGCGGTCCCTTTACGTGGAAGGAATGTGGATTAGGTCCGAGGAAACAAAGGTATTTCCAGGCACGAAGAGGGCTGGGGGCTCAGGAGGGACTGTGGGGGCGCTACACACACACAGCGCTCCCGTTCACCTGGGTTGTAGGTCGCTGGGGGGCCGGGGAGCGTGAGGCGCCCCCAGGAGGAGGCTGGGGGCCCCGAACGGACTCCGATGCGTTTCCCCTCACACTGATGTGCTCCCATCCTCCCTGGAAGACAAAGAGTTGGGAATGATGGACAAACCCTCTACAAAGAGTTCATACACTGCTCAAAAAAATAAAGGGAACACTCAAATAACATCCTAGATCTGAATGAATGAAATATTCTCATTTAATACTTTGTTCTGTACAAAGTTGAATGTGCTGACAACAAAATCACACAAAAATTATCAATGGAAATCAAATTTATTAACCAATGGAGGCCTGGATTTAGAGTCACACACAAAATTAAAGTGGAAAAACACACTACAGGCTGATCCAACTTTGATGTAATGTCCTTAAAACAAGTCAAAATGAGGCTCAGTATTGTGTGTGGCCTCCATGTGCCTGTATGACCTCCCTACAACACCTGGGCATGCTCCTGATGAGACGGCGGATGATCTCCTGAGGGATCTCCTCCCAGACCTGGACTAAAGCATCCGCCAACTCCTGGACAGCCTGTGGTGCAACGTGACGTTGGTGGATAGAGCGAGACATGATGTCACAGATGTGCTCAATCGGATTCAGGTCTGGGGAACGGGCGGGCCAGTCCATAGCTTCAATGTCTTCATCTTGTAGGAACTGCTGACACACTCCAGCCACATGAGGTCCAGCATTGTCCTGCATTAGGAGGAACCCAGGGCCAACCGCACCAGCATATGGTCTCACAAGGGGTCTGAGGATCTCATCTCGGTACCTAATGGCAGTCAGGCTACCTCTGGCGAGCACATGGAGGGCCGTGCGACCCTCCAAAGAAATGCCACCCCACACCATTACTGACCCACTGCCAAACTGGTCATGCTGAAGGATGTTGCAGGCAGCAGATCGCTCTCCACGGTGTCTCCAGACTCTGTCACGTCTGTCACATGTCTCAGTGTGAACCTGCTTTCATCTGTGAAGAGCACAGGGCGCCAGTGGCGAATTTGCCAATCCTGGTGTTCTCTGGCAAATGCCAAGCGTCCTGCACGGTGTTGGGCTGTGAACACAACCCCCATTTGTGGACGTCGGGCCCTCATACCATCCTCATGGAGTCGGTTTCTAACCGTTTGTGCAAACACATGCACATTTGTGGCCTGCTGGAGGTCATTTTGCAGAGCTCTGGCAGTGCTCCTCCTGTTCCTCCTTGCACAAAGGCGGAGGTAGTGGTCCTGCTGCTGGGTTGTTGCCCTCCTACGGCCTCCTACACGTCTCCTGGTGTACTGGCCTGTCTCCTGGTAGCGCCTCCAGGCTCTGGACACTACGCTGACAGATGCAGCAAACCTTCTTGCCACAGCTCGCATTGATGTGCCATCCTGGATGAGCTGCACTACCTGAGCCACTTGTGTGGGTTGTAGAGTCCGTCTCATGCTACCACGAGTGTGAAAGCAACACCAACATTCAAAAGTGACCAAAACATCAGCCAGAAAGCAAAGGTACTGAGAAGTGGTCTGTGGTCCCCACCTGCAGAACCACTCCTTTATTGAGTGTGTCTTGTTAATCGTCAAAGATTTCCCCCTGTTGTCTATTTCATTTGTACAACAATATGTGAAACTGATTGTCAATCAGTGTTGCTTCCTAAGTGGACAGTTTGATTTCACAGAAGTTTGATTTACTTGGAGTTATATTGTGTTGTTTAAGTGTTCCCTTTGTTTTTTTGAGCATATATATATATACACTATATATGTACATATTAGATAATATACAGGTCCTTCCCAAAATATTAACATATTGTGATAAAGTTCATTATTTTCCTTAATGTCATGATGAAAATTTAACATTCATATATTTTAGATTCATTGCACTCTAACTGAAATATTTCAGGTCTTTTATTGTCTTAATACGGATGATTTTGGCATACAGCTCATGAAAACCCAAAATTCCTATCTCACAAAATTAGCATATCATTAAAAGGGTCTCTAAACGAGCTATGAACCTAATCATCTGAATCAACGAGTTAACTCTAAACACCTGCAAAAGATTCCTGAGGTCTTTAAAACTCCCAGCCTGGTTCATCACTCAAAACCCCAATCATGGGTAAGACTGCCGACCTGACTGCTGTCCAGAAGGCCACTATTGACACCCTCAAGCAAGAGGGTAAGACACAGAAAGAAATTTCTGAACGAATAGGCTGTTCCCAGAGTGCTGTATCAAGGCACCTCAGTGGGAAGTCTGTGGGAAGGAAAAAGTGTGGCAGAAAATGCTGCACGAGAAGAGGTGACCGGACCCTGAGGAAGATTGTGGAGAAGGGCCGATTCCAGACCTTGGGGGACCTGCGGAAGCAGTGGACTGAGTCTGGAGTAGAAACATCCAGAGCCACCGTGCACAGGCGTGTGCAGGAAATGGGTTACAGGTGCCACATTCCCCAGGTCAAGCCACTTTTGAACCAGAAACAGCGGCAGAAGCGCCTGACCTGGGCTACAGAGAAGCAGCACTGGACTGTTGCTCAGTGGTCCAAAGTACTTTTTTCGGATGAAAGCAAATTCTGCATGTCATTCGGAAATCAAGGTGCCAGAGTCTGGAGGAAGACTGGGGAGAAGGAAATGCCAAAATGCCAGAAGTCCAGTGTCAAGTACCCACAGTCAGTGATGGTCTGGGGTGCCGTGTCAGCTGCTGGTGTTGGTCCACTGTGTTTTATCAAGGGCAGGGTCAATGCAGCTAGCTATCAGGAGATTTTGGAGCACTTCATGCTTCCATCTGCTGAAAAGCTTTATGGAGATGAAGATTTCATTTTTCAGCACGACCTGGCACCTGCTCACAGTGCCAAAACCACTGGTAAATGGTTTACTGACCATGGTATCACTGTGCTCAATTGGCCTGCCAACTCTCCTGACCTGAACCCCATAGAGAATCTGTGGGATATTGTGAAGAGAACATTGAGAAACTCAAGACCCAACACTCTGGATGAGCTAAAGGCCGCTATCGAAGCATCCTGGGCCTCCATAAGACCTCAGCAGTGCCACAGGCTGATTGCCTCCATGCCACGCCGCATTGAAGCAGTCATTTCTGCAAAAGGATTCCCGACCAAGTATTGAGTGCATAACTGTACATGATTATTTGAAGGTTGACGTTTTTTGTATAAAAAACACTTTTCTTTTATTGGTCGGATGAAATATGCTAATTTTGTGAGATAGGAATTTTGGGTTTTCATGAGCTGTATGCCAAAATCATCCGTATTAAGACAATGAAAGACCTGAAATATTTCAGTTAGTGTGCAATGAATCTAAAATATATGAATGTTAAATTTTCATCATGACATTATGGAAAATAATGAACTTTATCACAATATGCTAATATTTTGAGAAGGACCTGTAGGACCTTGCAGAAGTATGTAGACCCCGCGAACATTTCCACATTTTGTCATGTCATAACCACAGACATCGGTGTGTTTTATTGAGATTTCATGTGGAAGACCAATTCAAAGTAGCACATTCATGGAAAGTAGAGAGAAAGGATAAATGTTTTTTAACCTTGTACAAATAAATGTCTGGAAATGTGCGGTGCATTTGTTTTTAGCTCCCCTAGTAATCCTCTTTAAAAAAAATCTGATTTCACTGCAATTACTGCTGCAAGACGTCCTGGGGTGTTTCAAGCAGCTTTACATATGCAGAGACTGACGTTTTTGCCCATTCAAGCTTTGTAAGATGGGATGAAGAGCGTCTGTGAACATAAGTTTTTAAATCTTGACACAAATTCTCAACTGGATTTAGGTCTGGGCTTTGACTGGGCCATTCTAAAATGAATATGCTTTGAGCTAAACCCTTCCACTGCAACTCTGGCTGCATGTTTAGGGTTGTTTAACTGCTGAAAGATGAACCTCCACCCAGCTCTATCTCTATTGCAGCCTCTATTCCTTCCATGGTTGTCCTGTATTTAGATCAATCCATTTTTCCATAGCCAGCTTATCTGTCCCTCCCTCCAGCAAGAAGCTGCCACCACCATGTTTCACAGTGGGGGATGGTGTGTGAGTAGTTGTAGCTATAGTTTTAGACTGTACGACTAATAGTCCTGTTGATAGTATTCCACCTGAGCTGTGCTCTACAGCTCCCCCAGAGTTACCTCTAGCACCTCAACACACCTACCTGGCCTGTTATGGCCGTGTAGTTAGTTTAGGTGGATTTCATTTAGGGGTGTCCGATTAAAGGCAGTTGTATACAAGCCGAAGCATAACGTATACAATTATTCTCCTTCCACTTCATATTATGCGCTACTTTGTGTTTGTGTTAAAAAATAAAACACATTTTGTACAAGTGTATGACTGCAGGATGAAAGAATTTGGAACTGTTTACAGTACTTTTGCAAGGCAGCATAAATATAAAGTAAATTAGAAAGAGGAAAAAAGGCTCAACTCACTCCTATGCCATAATCCCAGGACAGCCCCTTGGGTTGCATGGGTCCAACACTCAACCTGTGGCAGATGGCTCCAGGAGTCTCAGTAGGAAAGCCTGGAACTCCATCTGCCACGATCCAAATCTTAAAGCAAAAGAAGTAATACATCAAACTTTAGCCTGTGGACTTATTTGACAAAGTCCTTCTTGACATTTTGTAGATAATATGTTTTTAAAATGTAAGTATTTGCTTTGGCACAGGATGTACTCCTCTTGCATGGTCTATAAAACAGTTTACAATCTCAACCCGATTTTCTTCTGCCCACACTTCCTGTCTCCTGCTGGCAGTAGTAACACCAACCTGGTCCAGTGGTCCCACAGACACCTTGGTGACGTTGTTAGAGATGAGCTCCCAGGCAGAGCCCTGAGGGTAGCTGGGCGTGAGGCCCTGTCTGTACCACAGGTTACCTGAAAGACATCAGTCAAAATTATTATTATTAGTTTGAAGATATAAAGCTTGCAAAATCAAACGCAACTCACTGTTTTCATCTACAGCAAAGACGGAAGTCCGGCCGACGGAGAGCTGTCTGAGGTTCTGCCTAGGAGGAGAGGGTATGTGGTACCAGCATTCTCCTACAGAGATAAAAACTCCTGAAATAGTCTGAACTCGTATAGATTTTATTAATGTGTACTGGGTGCATGCACATACATGATTTCTTATTAAATCTTTATTCGTTATTTATCTGGTTTCATTCTGACCCAGTCATTAACTTCCATATCCAACTGACCTGCAGGGTTTTCTGGAGAGACTGATCCTCTGTAAAACACAGCTCCATCCCTCGTGATGGCCCACACCTGATTGGCTCCTCCAATGGAGATGGACTTAAAGGGCTGATCTGTGCCTACATGGAGCCAGGAGCTACCCTGTGGGAACACAAATACTTCAACATGGTCCCCAGAATTTTTCACCCACACACCTATAATTTATAAATGATATATCCTCAGGATGTGATCTAAAAACGCAGATTTCTTACCGCAGGGTTCTGGGGACTCACTCCGAGCCGACATAGAACATCTCCCTTGTCACTGAGAGCCCACACAGGGACCTCCTTCATTTTGCTCTGGGCCAGACATGGCATCAGAGAGATGTCACTTAGATGAATGGGCGGCACCATCTTCCACGGACCTCTCACTGTTATCTTGCACCTCCTGTATTAGGGACAGGCCACTGTTAACGCTGCTGTGGAAACAGTTACAAACTGGAGGAAGGGAAGTGTGTTTACCTTGTCCATCTTCGGCGTCTCACAAAATCCTTCATGGTTTTGTGGCCATGAAATGTCCTGTAGGACAGGGACAAGTAAGACAAATGGGTAAACTCTTTTCAGGTCAAATAAAAAAAAAAAAAAGCACATCTTGAGAAATAGATATTTCGTACGTGGGAAAGTCTGCAGCATATTGCCAGCCTTCTTTGTCCGTTCCTCCAGGAACGGTGAAATCCACAGCCCACTCCGACACCTAAAACAGCAGGTGATGGCAGCACGCAGGAAGCAATCGTTAACATTTTCAAAGGATAAAAAGAAACGTACAGCAAGAATTTATGACAGATATTCTACAGTGGTCAGGATTTAAGGATGAAAGAAAAAACTATAGACAGGAAGGAAGGAAGAATGGATGGATGGATCATCCATGTTAAGACTTTCCCAGACTGCAATGGAATCCAGTTTAATGTCAAACATACTTGAGGAAATTTTAGGAACTAATGCTGGGAGTCCTCTTACCCAGGACCACTGAGGGGAGGGGGGATGCGTGTTGCCTTTGGTGCACTCCTTTAGCCCGCTCTCATCACTCCACATGGGGCGATCGGTAGGAAGTCCTCTGTTGGAGCAAATCATAAATGATCCACTTTGTTTTTTCATTGTCCAAAAACTGTATCGTATGTAAAATAAATGTGAGTAAAACAAATAAGACCAACTTGTCAGTATAACCAGTCATTGGGTTCCATCGCTGATTCTCATATACATGTATACTCCTGACATCAGTCTGCAAGTGCATCTCAGGGTTGACTGCAGCAGGAAACACAAGCACACACAGGATGATAAAGAGTCATTTTCACACACATTGGTGCACAGGCCCCCAAACTTCAACAGACCAAGTAAAAGCAATCCCCAATAAGATGACAGTTAAACGGTAAAAAAAACAAAACAAATTCTCAAACAAATCTTGTTTGATCAAATTCTTGGTGCAGCATTTCTATAAATCAGCAGGAACATTTCTGTCAGCAGGACATGTGTTACCCGGACTGGGCTGCTGCCCAAAGCTCCCGCTGTAGACCCAGGCAGTGCCGTCCCACCCGATGCCCCACACCAGCCCCAGGCTGTTAGACTCTACGCAGCGCAGGTGGCCCGGGATCTGGCGCCAAAACCTGCAGCAGCATACAGGCGGGAGCACCCAGTGTTAGCCGCAGCAGTTAGTACACGAGAGAGAGAGCTATCTGTGAGTCACATGTCATTAAAACAACAAAAGCAAAAACAAATCAAGGCAACAAGAAATCTACTGAATGGCAAAGCAAAGCAGAGGAACAAAATTCACTCTTTGGTATCGGGCTCACATAAGGTCGCAGGGAACAGCGTGAGCCAGAGCCTCCAGGGACAGGGAGGGCTCATGCAACATGATGTCTCCCTTGGAGGTGGTGGACCACAGCGCCTGTCTGGACGGAGTCCCTGCAATCCCTCGACACTCACAGCAACAGCCTGACAACAGGTCCAGCTGACAAAAAAAATGAAAAAGCAGAGAAATGATGTACTATACCAAGCATGAAATACGCAACAATTTCACAAATTTTTGACTGAAGCCAAAAAGTGTTACCCAGTCATTCATATGCTCCTCTGATTGTGCCGCCAAGACCAGCGGCCATCTTTGTTTGGTTCTTTCGGCTGTGTACACTGCAAAGGTGTAGTGGCAGTCTTGCAGAACCGGTACCAGCGCTGTCACTTCATTTATGAACAACTGAAGGTACTAAACAAGCATCACCAATGAGTCAGTATTAACATATTTGGTACTTCATCGTCTTGTTCTTGTTGCAGCCCCTCCTTCTATTCCAGGTCAGAACATGAAAACCAACCTTTTTCTCATCATATTGAGTGTAATAGACGAAGAAGATGCTGTCCTTCCTCCCATCCGACTTGGTGGATTGCTCAAGAGCAACACCTACATCCACCCAGCGCTGCGGCTTCCAGTCTCTCCACCAGCGCAATGCACCTTTACGGACCCACACAGACTAGTAAGGAAACGGGACAAAAAATTAGAAACGGTTCACCCTGAAGCAGAAAGGAAGACAACTTCGATTTAACTTGCGTTGCTTCTCTCCAAAGGTTTCCTGCTGATCTCTTGATGTTCCTGCTGCTGGACCTGCTCTCTCCAGGCTGCTGATTGCACAGGAGTCAAAGACAGGGAACAGGTGAGAGGACCTGACACACAAACACAGAGGCGTAAGAACTCACATAAAGTAAACCATTAACAAGGCTAGACCATGCATTTATATGATTACTTTCAAAAGTCTTGACTCATCCCTCATTTATTTCTATTTTCCTTCCAAGCAGACAGACTTTCTTGTTTTAAACTTCCCTTTGAAAGGTCTTTCAAATGTTTTTTTAGGATATTGGCTACTTTTTCCTATCATTTTCTGTAACTTTTTATATAAATGTAAGATTTGTGACCTGTGACTCATTCAGTTTAGCATGTACCAGCATTGTTTTAGACAAGTTAGTAAAGAACCAACTTCAAACCGGATCTTGCAGCTAGCAGTCTGTCACTAAAAGAGAGAGTTTATTTCTTTTATTTTAGATTAACACCAAAAATAGCTCAGTTTGTAATGCAGTACATGATCAAATACAGTACAATCATTTATCTTAGAACTTCTTCTGTCCTCATTGTGTCCACTTTTATCCAGCTACAAGGACTGGAGAGAAAACAGGTGAAAATGCATCCAAGTTATCCAAACCAAAGCCTTTGAAAACTTCTAACCAAGCCATTTTAAACAATTCCCAGAAAGTCTGATAAAAGATAACAGAAAGCATGTCAGCTGCTAAATCTTTGTTTTTAGCTAGCTGCAGCTAACCACAAAATTATTTATGCCCTTTACAGATTAAGATTTAAAGTTATGTTTTAATTTTACCAACATCTTCTGTCTGGATGTAATATTTTGGAGTTGGAGTGACCCTCCAAGAGTCCAGACATGAATCTGATGGAAAATCTGTGGAGGGGGCTAAAGATTAGGGTGATGGCAAGGAGACCTTCCATCCTCAAAAAGATATGGAGGTTATTACCAAAGATAAATTATTAAAATACCAGGGGAAACACGCAAAAAGCTGCTAAGCAATTATAAGAAGCGACTGAATACTGCAAGACCAAAAATAACTTTTCCATTGGTTATTGAGAAGGGTATAAAAAGGTTTCAACCTATTTTATAAAATGTAAAAAAATGGATACATTGCTTGATTATATTTTGACAGGTGGTATCAGAAACAAAGTTCTTGGTTAAATGAAAATACTTTTTTATCCAAATCATGAAGGGGAATAACATGGGCTTAACAATTTATTCTATATGAGTCGTCAATAACTCCTGGAGGCCCCCTGCTGGTCAGGGGATCCCAAGCCATCACTTAGTTGGCTTTTTTGGTTGTTTTTGTTATTGGGGAGTCACCTCCCATGGTTTACTCCACACCTCAGGAATCTGCGCAAGGACAAGGAAGAAGCTCACAGCAGTGGAGATTGGGCGCGGTGCAGGCAGGCCAGGAACAAACTTACAAAAGAGATCAAAGCAGCTAAGAGAAGCTACAGTGAGAAGCTGAAGAACAGCCTTTCTACTGGTGATGCTTCGGCTGTATGGACTGGTCTGAGAAACCTGACTGCCTACAAGAGCCCCTCCACCCATCCTGAACAGAGTCCTCGACTGGTGAATCGTCTGAATGGCTTCTACTGCAGACATGACAAGAAGCCATTCACACCTCAAATCATCTCCTCTACATCCCATTCAGGAACAAGTTCTTCCCACAAAGCTACCAACCCCCTACCTTCAGCTCCTCTGCCTGCACTAAAGATCTCAGAGGAAGAGGTAAACAGGCTCTTTCAGCGCATGAAAACAAAGAAAGCTGGAGGACCTGATAACGTCTCCCCATCATGCCTGAAAGCCTGTGCACATCAACTCGCTCCGATCTTCACAAGGATCTTCAACAAGTCACTGGAGAAATGTGAGGTCCCCTCCTGCCTCAAACGATCCACCATCATCCCGGTGCCCAAGAAACCCACCATCGTAGGGTTAAATGACTACAGGCCTGTAGTCCTGACGTCTGTGGTCATGAAATCCTTTGAGCGGCTGGTGTTGAAGCACCTGAAAGACATCACAGGCCCCCTGCTGGACCCCCTGCAGTTTGCTTACCGAGCAAACAGGTCGGCAGATGATGCTGTTAACTTAGGTCTACTCTTCATCCTGCAACACCTCGACCACCCAGGGACGTACGCCAGGATCCTGTTTGTAGGCTTCAGCTCGGCCTTCAACACCATCATACCAGACATCCTCCACCAGAAGCTCACCCAGCTCAACGTCCCAGCCTCCACCTGTCAGTGGATCAACAGCTTCCTGACGGACCGACAGCAGCAGGTGAGACTGGGGAGCATCTTCTCCCGATCCAGATCAATAAGTACTGGAGCCCCCCAGGGGTGTGTTCTATGTCCACTCCTCTTCTCTCTGTACACAAATGACTGCACCTCATCGGACTCGTCCGTGAAACTCCTTAAGTTTGCAGACGACACCACTGTCATCGGACTGATCCAGGACGGTGATGAGTCTGCATACAGACAGCAGGTGGATCGGCTGGTACACTGGTGCGGTCAGAACTACCTTGAACTGAACCCACTCAAGACTGTGGAAATGGTGGTGGACTTTCGGAGAACACCACCCCCATACACCCCCCTCACCATCCTCAACAACACTGTATCGGCCGTGGACCACTTCAGGTTCTTAGGAACCACCATCTCTGAGGACCTGAGATGGTCTTCACACATAGACACTGTTCGAAAGAAGGCCCAGCAGAGACTGTACTTCCTGAGGCAACTCAAGAAGTTCAACCTTCCACAGGAGCTGCTGGTCATCTTCTACACTGCCATCATTCAGTCTGTCCTGTCTTCATCCATCTCAGTGTGGTTTGGATCATCCACAAAACAGGACAGGTCCAGACTGCAACGAATAATCAGGACTGCAGAGAGAATAATCAGGGCTGACCTTCCCTCCATCCAGGACTTATAAAGGTCTAGGGTCAAGAAAAGAGCTGCTAAAATCTCTGCAGACCCCACACACCCTGCACATAAACTGTTTAGAGTTTTACCTTCAGGCCGCCGCTACAGAGCACTGTTTACTAAAACCAGCCGCCACAGAGACAGTTTCTTCCCCCAGGCTGTTTCTCTGATGAACATTCAATAGAGTACAGAACAACAGCATACAGATGTTGCAAATGCACCTTTTTATTTATATATGTGTATATTTGTATATTTTATATATGTATATTCTGTAATGCAAAAACAAAAACCAGAGAGCAAAGTGTACCGGAGTCAAATTCCTTGTTTGTATGTACGAACTTGGCAATAAAGTTGATTCTGATTCTGATTAAGATTATCATACATTACATGGTCATATGGTAAAAATGACAACAGAAAGGCCTGGGCTGTGACAATCAAAATTTGAGTCTAAGTTTGTGATAAGATGCTTAAGGTGCACACTGTACATTTTATTGTAAACTTTTTGAGTTCTATTGTGGTGGCTAATCAGAGTAAAAGTGGGGTCAAATGCAAATGTGCACCACTCTTTTCAGATGTGTTTAAAAGAACACAGAAAATCCTGTATCTAAATTGTTTATATATAGCTTAAAATATATGTGCTGAATGTTTTGTTTTAGGAACCTTTTGGTTAAATTGGATTTCATTTAGGGGTGTCAGAGTGAAGGGTAATGAATACAACAAACACCACCCTTTACAGATTTTCATTTGCAAAAATAACGTATATCCTTTTTTTTATGCATGCCACAATTATGTCACATTTTGCGTAAGACTATTGCATAAAATCCAATTTTGTGGTTTAAAGATGAGAAAATGTGGAAAGGTTTAATGCTTATTTGTAAACTTTCCGATTATCATATTAATAATTTCTATTGATTTCACTATCCCACCATCATATAGCCTCAGAAACTGTTTGTCCATATACCTGTAGGACTGAGCCAGCTGATCTGTGAACTTGCATCCACATCGCATCCTCCACCAGAAACCCAAGTCCACACTGGTCCGTCCTCTTCCCCGATGCCCTGTGAGTTCTCAAGGGTTCCCAGGACATCGCTCAGCGAACGCCCTGCTGCCTGTGCACCCCGGGCCGCCTCTGCTCCTTCGAGGTCCACGTTCATAAAGGGGATGTCATGCCCTGCGGCTGGAAGGGTGGGGAGGACCGGAGCTGGAGGTAGGTCCACGCTGCCTTCCTGCGGCATCTCTGTGATGGACGGCTGTGTTGATGTTGTTTTGTCACGGTCAGAGACCAGACTGTTGATAAAGCTGTCGCTGGCTGGGATGAAGGCTTTTGGAGCATCTTGCTGAGGGGTTGAGGAGGGTTCATTTACCTCCTGGGGAGGTGCCGATGTGTCGGTTCCCCCCAAAGAGACAATAGAGGAAGCTGCTGCCTCCAGTATTGGAGCAGTGCTGTGCTCTGAGTTAGTTGGACCCAACTCAGAGTCTAAATCAGTGCCACTTGGGGCAGAACCTTGTGAGGCCTCAGTTAGCTGGCCACTAAATTCACACTCATCCCTTATGAAAACACAAAGAGAGTAATAAGGGGTTGATTAAAGTCAGGTAGGAAGAACTTGAGACTTAAGCTGATTTTAATGTACAGACCTAGGTGGAATGATCTCTTTATTACTGCCCCACTGGGCAGAAACAGGGATCCAGCCATTTCCACTGGGCTCAGACTGGGTCACACCCACCCTAAAATACAACCCACGATCCTCACCAACGGCCCACACCTAACAGACAGAGACAAGAAGAAATCAATGTGGATGAACAGCATTAAAAAAACAAAGGTGGTACATTAGCTGTAACTGGTGTTCTTGATTCATTCAATTCACCCTCAGTTAATCCCAAAAAATCCAAACTAATAAGACTATTTTCATTCCTTTAAAGACCAATCAGAGCAGCTGTTACTTTATAAGGCCATATACTGTAACTCGGGCTCTGGCTCCTTAAGCTATCCCTGTGACTGCAACCCTGAAACATGAAATATGGGACATGATGATGACGCCTTGGCCAGCTTCTAATTAGGGGGTCTCCCATGTGGAAGGCCAGTGGGAATACAGTCTGGGGATATTTAGGGCTGGACCCTGAGGTGTGACTACTGCAGGGACATTGGCCACGATGTGCTTGTGTTACAGTGCTGCTGATGGGCAGGGAGGCCGAGGGGTTGGAATGAGCGAAGGAGAGGTGGGGGGACAGAGGTGGGAGGAGGTGGGAGGTATGGGTTTGCAGCGCAAGCAAAGTCTTCAGTAATGAGACATGGAGCAAAGAGTTTCTGCTGCTGATCTGTCCTGAAACCAGATCCAGGCAGAGGGCGAGATGGATCGGGCAGCGGAGAACCGGCTCCAAGCACAGTTCAGAGTGGAAAGAGAAAAGTTTTATTAAACCTTGAAGGTTAGAAAACGTATAAATATATATTCAAAATGCTTGATAAAAGTATTTTGGAACCTCTATTATAGGAACATACAGAAAAGAAGTACCCAAGATTTTATTTGACAGCAACACAACGTATAGTATAATTGTAAAATAAAATCAAAAGAATCTGTTTAAAAAACGTTTTTCTAAAAACAAATCTGATTGTGAAGTGTGGTGTGAATTTCTATTCAGGCTTTCTGAGTTTCTAATCTTATAGAACCACAGTTCGCTGCAGTTATAGCCATTACAGTCTTTTGCCGTTTGTCTCTCCCATCTGCAGACAAAATAGTAATTTCAATCACTCAGACTGATTGGAGAGCTTCAAAGGTAGCAAAAAGACGGTGAATTCGTGGCGCAACACTCAAACAGGTTTTCTCCCAGGACTGCCCAGTATTTAGCTCCTTCCATGTCCCCATCAATTCTGCCCAGTTTCCCTGTCCCTGCTGAGGAACAGCATCCCCACAGCATGAGACTGTCAACACCGTGTTTTACTGGGGGGATGTTTAGGATGACGAGCAGTGTTAGCTTTCAAAAAGGTCTATCTTGGTCTCATTTGACCAGAACAGTTTCTTCCACACGTTTGCTGTGTCCCATGGCATGACTCAGATTGTCTTGAAACTTTAGTCTCCATGAAGTTTGCAAAGTAAAGTTGAAAATTGATCAGGAAGCTCCAGCTCTACCTGCTTTTGCAAGTTGCATGTCCTTCCGCTGTGGAGCCCCTGATTCAGCGATTGTTTGTTGAAGGTGTGCATAGTGCCTTGTTTTTATTGACTATATGAGAATTATTCTGGTTGCCTTTCAACAATGTTTTTTTTTTTCGTGCCACTCTAGATTTGTGGAGTAAACAACTAATACTTGTCCACCGCTTCTGCTGTGTTGCTTTGACGCTAAAACTCAAATTAATTATAATGACTAATAATTATGGTATTACAATTGGTTGCACTGTATTGATTTAGGGATGTCAGAATAAAGAAGACTGAATAGAAATGTAAACCACAATTTTCGGATTTTTATTTAAGAAAAAAGTAAAAAAATAAAATAAAAAAAAGATTTTCTTTTCACATTCTAATTTTGTGCTATTTTGTGTTGGTCTATCACATGAATTCCCAATTAAATACTCTGAGGTTTGTAGTTATAATGTGAAAACATGTTTTGACAACTGCATAAAAATCTCCCCTAACCTGGTCACTGAGTCCCACGTCCACCATCATCATCTCCCCCCCAATACTGATCCAGCCAGTGCCACAGGGATTGTGGGAGTTTATGCCACGCCTGAACCACACCTGGGCACACACAAACACTCAGCAAACAGGTGACCCACAACCGCTCAGATCATTTTAAATGCTATCACAGGTTTACCTTATAGTCCTTTGTGACCACCCACACAACACTGACTCCGACAGCCACGTGAAGAGCCTCCACCTCCTTTGAGGGCGATTCCACCTCCAACCAGGAGGTACCTGACAGAAGGAGAACATGCACAGCACTAAACTATGATGTTTTGTGTAAAACAAGTTTCTTCACAAAACCAAACAGCTACATTTAGCTGCACTTAAAATTACACGAATCAGTCAGTAATTACTAAGCAAAAAATTACTTATGATAAAGTACTTCTAATAAATGATCTGAGGATACGAACTGCTGAACTTTACTTAACAACAGCTACAAAATTCATAGAATTAAACAGCTGAAATGACTATTCCTAAGATGACAGGACAAGGAGAAAAAAAAAAAAAAACGGGATCAGGGATGGACTTTGTGCCACCGTGATGCAGACCTGTTGGGCTATCAAGACTGAGGCCTGTACGAACCAGCAGGTTTCCATCCCACAGTAAAGCCCACAGAAGGTCGCCAGGGCCGACTGATAACTGTGCCACTTCTTTAGGTACTTCCACCTCCTCCCAGCTGGTGCCCTCCGGCACACGGGGGTGGATTCCCTCCCTGAACCACACCTGTATGGCACAAATCATCTCAATAGATCGTCAGGTCAGATAATCATTAGGAAAACTGTATTTAGGCATACAATTTTAATCCAACAAGTATATGTTGCATTTTAGCAAATAAACTTGATCTTTTTAATAGTGCTAAATCAATATCTTTAGCACTCTTGCCATCTGAATAATTGTGTCAGAAAACCTTTTAGTTTGCCTTGCTGTTTATATGAAGTTGTGCTGCCCTCTAATGGCCATAGATGTTCATTAAAGTGATTTCTCACATTTAAAAATCTCTGGATGTGCTGATATAACGCGGCAGAAAATACTGCAAACTACAGTAAAACCTGACAGTGAACCAAAACGTCTTAGGGATGATCATAAAAATTATGTATCTGACTAAAAACAAGTACTGAAGCTTTGTAGAAAATCTGATTATTTCCCTTAAGGTTAAGAGAAGGTATCTTCCAGACACAAACTTCAGCTGTGACTTTCTGACTGACCTGCCCTTGCTGTGACACGCTCCAGAGGTATGGATACCTCCCAGACTGGTCGCTCATCTCCCAGCCACCACAGCTGATGTCACAGAGCGGCAGGGGGGGCTTCCTAGGATTATCCAAAGGGATCTGCAAGGAAAGAGCGGTGATGGTTTTAGAGAGCAAATTAACTTTGACTTACAGTCGTCACAAAGACGTTTTCTTGGTATGCAAATATCCACATACCAGTAGGTAAAGTAGTATGACAACACTCCCAAAATTTATTCCGTAAACTTCTTAACTATTTTTTTAAGTGCCTTGCAAAAGTGTTCACTTCTTCATTTTGTCATGTTACATCAGCAACATTCAGGGCATATTATTGGGATTTTATGAAAGATGACAGAGCCTTAATCTGAGAATCAACCAAGAGGCCTATGGTAACTCTGGGGGAGCTGCAGAGATCCACAGTTCAGGTGGGACAACCTGTTGTCAGGACAAATATAAATCATGCACTCCATAAATCTGACCTTTATGGAAAACTGGTAAGAAGTTAGCAATAGGAGGTCCTATTTAAAGTTATGTAGGCGACAGAGCCAACATTTGGAGGAAGGTGCTACTAAGTATTATTTCATTAAGGGGCAGAATCTAAAATTATCTGCTAAAAGCTCTTAAAACCATGAATCATGTTTGTTTTTCACAATAATGCTACATTGTCTATCACATAAAATCCCTAAATTGCTGCTTGAGATAGTAGGCTTTCCAGTTGTAGGTTCTCTATTGTAAGCATGAATCTAACTGGCCAGATTCAAGGATTATAATGTGAAAAGTATTATTAACTATTATGTTTTCTGGTCAGACAACATTACCTTCATGAATGGCCCTTTCTGCTCTCCTTTTCAGACATTTTAACAATAGTGAAAATAGAGAAATAGAGAGCAAGTGGTGCATGGTAAACCTTTGCCCAAGTGCCTTGTGCTGTGTATCTTCTGTAACGGATCCATCGTCTACGACGGACACAGGAGTTCCACTTCTTGTCTGGCGAGAAGTTGGCCGGAAAATCGACGGCATACTCCCAACCCTACAGAGACAGAAATAAAATGCTTGATGCTGACCAGAAATCTTCCTCCTCCCATTTATTAATCAAATAACTCGCAAAGAGGAATAGATAAAGAGAAAAAAATAAGCTATGTGTGAGGAAAGAAAATGTTTATGGTCTGAGGAATTTCTCACCCCAGTCTTGCTGGGTTCTCCACAGCTCTGATCCACATACCAGTCACCTTCCCACTCCCAGCTCCGTGAGGGCAGCTGGAAACTGTGGAGCGGCTGTGGATTCATCCCGGTGATATCGCTCCAGGGCCAGCGGTCGGTGGGCAGCAGCACGTCCGTGAAGCCATCCACTGGGTTCCACCTCTGACAGTGAACACATAGGAAAACTCTGAAATGTAGTATTATTGAGATAAAACCACCATGCTCAGTTTTTTCTCTGACCTGGTTCTCATAGGTCTCCTCCCGGTAACGGAGGGAAGTCTCACTAGGCATTATGTTCAGATAGATGTGGTGATCACAGCCGATGCCCCAGCAGCGTCCCTTGCCTGCAGTGACACGCTTCAGCTCCAGCAGCATGTCGTCAGCTCGGACCCAGCGCTGGCCAGCTGTGGAGAGGCTGTACACTCTGCCATACACATCCACGGCCCACAGCAGTGTGATAGGCATGGTGGCTCCTAACAGAGACAGAGGACAGGACTCATTTCTTTCTGCTACAAACTTTAGGAGTGCGTAATTAAAGCTTGACAATGTGATAACATGGGATTGCTGTGAGTTACACACTCACTAGATCTGCTATAATTAAAATTTGGCTGCAGAAACTTTAAAAATATAGCAATAACAACATCTTAACATTTCATGTAGCAATTTTGAAGTTCCTGTCCGTCTTTGTTTGGCAGCATTTGACAGAAGCACATTCCCTCTTTAGCTGCCATTTGATCTGAGCTTAAAGAGCAAATACCTCTTCCTAGACTTAGTTTAGTAAAACTGCATGACATTTTAATTTATTTACATCTTATTTACTTCAGTAATGCTCTTGTTTTATTGTCTCTTTAATATATAAACACATCCATGACCAGAAGTGGTCATCAGCAAGCTTGACAACATAATTTAGCTTCCAAAATTTAACAAGATGAATCAAAGTTACAAACTGTTTTATAATACAGATGCCTGCCTTCGCCACCCATAAAGCTACTCTTGGTTCCTTAAGCTTCAGCAAAATAAATTTTTTAAATGTTCTGTACCAATCCATGCAGATGCATAAAAAATGCTGACCAGTTCCTAGGCCCAACATTCTGGAGGAAACTTTGTCCTATTAATAACATCACAAAATGCTGACACAAGGATGTAAAATCCTTTATGCAAGGGCGCCCCGCAGGAAATTTTCACAGGGGGTGGCTAGGCAAGGAACACTAATAATCTTGGGGTGGCACACTAAAACAAAAATCTTAAAACAAAACAGACTTTCTGGAGTTTTTTTAAGCTAACACCATGTATACAGACAGCAGGGGGAGGTGGTACAGGCTGAGAATGATTATACTCTTGCCTCGTCAGCTTTACAAATTTAGAGATGGAAATTTCTGATCCTTCTTCTTTGTAAACGAGCTTAAGCTTAATTTTAAGGGCGCCCACAGATTCTTGAATGGATTTAGGTCTGCATTTTGACTGCATCATTCTAACCCATGAATATGCTTTGATTTAAACCACTCCATTTTGGCTCTCATTGCCCTGCTGGAAGGTGAACCTCCATCCCAGTCTCCAGTATTTAGCAGCCTCCAACAGGTTTTCTTTCCTGTGTTTTGCTCCATCCCTCTTCCCATGAACTCTTACCAGCTTCCCTATTTCTATTAAAGAAAAACACTCATACAGCATGATGTTGCCACTGTGCATATTGTGTTTAGGGCCATATGCAATGTTAGTTTTTTTAATGTAGGTGAATAAGTTACAATTTTAGCACTTTCCCCATATGTTTTCTTGTGTTCAAAAGCGATTTATTATGGTTTTCATCAAGCCACTCCTCCATAAAAGACAGGTTTGGGGAGTCTACAACTAACTGTTGTCCTGTCAACAAGTTCTCCCACCTGAGCTGTTGATTTGTGCAGCTCCTCCAGAGTCATCACTGGCCTCTTGGCTACTTCTGTGACCAATGCTCTCCTTCACTGGCCTGTTAGTGTCCGTGGGTGAGCAGTTGTGCCACAGTGCACTGTGAGATGCTTAAAATTGGGATGTTGTCTATAATCTAACCTAGCTTTAACCTCGGTTCTCCACAACCTAATCCCTGACCTGTTTGCTGTGTTCCTTAATCTTCATGGCCCTGGTTGGTTACTAATGCCCTCTAACAATACTAAAATTAATTTACAACACAGGTGGACACTAAATATTTTATTAGGTGTCTGACAGCAATTGCTTGCACTGGAAATCATTTAAATTAGTACCACACCTCAGAGTGAATAAAACTTTGTATAATTTCCCTTCCAATTCAAACGGCTTTTGCAAGGCACTGTGTAAGAAAAAAAAATAAAAATCAAGCTCAATTAAGGATAAGTTTTGAATTAACGTTGTCTTCAAGAAAACAGCATAGCTTTGTAGAATGTTTTCTGAACACCTGATATAATGTCGACATTGATTAATGAACTAATTAGTCAATTAGTTAATAAATTAAAAATGAGTGTAACTAAATTATTATTAACAATAATATCAACGGTGTTTTTGATCAAACAATTTGGTTATATTTTGAAATTCATCACCGGAAGTCAAACTTTTACTTTGACGGGCGCGCTTGACAATTCCCTTATCTACTGACTAATCCGCGAGGACGCTAACAATCACTATGGCAAAGCTAGCCTTATCTGTTCTTTTAGGCCTTTATTTCTTTGTTTTAAGAGAGTAATAAACACATTTAAATTAAACTATCAATATCGGAAAAGGACTGCATTTTGGACTGAATTTATTTATATTCACAGTAGTACAGCAGGAATGTACACACAGTAGAGTCTGGCGTGTCAAACAGGAGTATACCTGAATATTTATTGGATCCGATGCGCGGTTGTCATGGGAAATAGCAACAGCGTCATGACATCAGGTGCGACAGCAGATGCTGCCATCTCCGTGACCCATCCTACGATACATTCAAAGACAATGTTTAATAGCACCAAGCGGATAAATGTAATGCTAAGATGCATGAAAGTACAGATTGACTGAAAATGCCGCAAAGCGGGATAAGCAGTTTGTATCTACAAATCAACCGGCTGCAGTGAGATAGCCTAACCTGCAGGGATGGTCAACAACACATTTATTTACGCATGCTCATAAAGGACACCTCTGAGAAGCAGAAGATAATAAAAATCTAGCGCCATTCATCCACATAGCCGCATTTATTTCATATCGTGGATCAGAGGATTGTCCTGTGCAACAGAGTCCACAACAGGAAATGGCGGAAGTGCTGTTTTGATTGGTGCATTGATACAAGGCTGCAGGAGTGTGGGATCCCTGTCTCTGATTGGTCCAACCCGAAGGCCCTTGGTATTTTTTACCCTCTCCGCTACTGACCAGCGGGATTGTTTTAATAATTTTTTCAGCGGCGGGTTATCAATTATTAAAGCTAAAGGTTTGGTGACAGATGACACGACAGTGTCATAAAACACCGCAACATAAACAAACACCAACTACTTTAATTTTATCATCAACATTATAGGGATTGTATCATAAGATTCTATAATGTTGCCATAATTTATTGCAAAAAATATTTTCAACATAGCATTAATGTTTACTGTTCCTGTGTGTATCATGTGAGTAACGCCAGACTTAGTCACAAGATACATCTGATGGATATTTACTTATTTAAAAGAATCAGAATCAGCTTTATTGCCAAATTTGTACAAACAAACAAGAAATTTGACTCCGGTACACTTTGCTCTCTGTGTTTTTTGTTTTCGTTTTTTTTATGCGTTATAAGATATATAAAAGGGTTAAAAGATAATCTATTTACTATGAAGGTTTAATCTGAAATAAGTTGGATAGCATGACTTTTAAGAGCTGTCATTTCCTCTCATAAATCAAGTCTATTGAAGCTTCTTCATACCTGGAACATACCTGAGAAGGTGAAGTTGAATACAGAACGTTTAAATAAAAGGACACAAACAAGTGTGTTGTCAGTGTGTTGTCAAGCAGGCTGTCATAGTTTTTAATGTATAACTTCTTAGTTGACAAAATTACTTGCAAGTTTAACCATGAAGTGAGTTTACTGTAATAAAAACAAGTGTTGTTTCTGTCCTAGCATTAACAGAATAAAAACTTGTGGAATGTTAAACCAAAAGTAACAAAAAATAAACTGTTATTAGAGATTATTAGCGCCACTACAGATTAAAACTATTATATTTATGTGCACTCTCCTTTAGCCATTGAAAGTTTCATACTTTTTAAAGGTTCTTTCAGTCACTCTCACCCTCTGAATTAATCAAGCATGTTCACCTAGAGATGTTGCACATTAAGGGTTTGTAAAAGTGTCAGTATAAACCGAGTTGGAGATCTTTTAAAAAGGGAACAGGCTGTTTATTATGCGATGTTGTCCTCTGTGATGAATAGGCAGGAGCTGCAGTGTGCTGCATGCAGCAGGATATGGCAAGCTGTTTCAGAATCAGAATCAGAATCAGAAAAGCTTTATTGCCAAGTACGTTTTTGGATACAAGGAATTTGTTTTGGCGTGTATTTATTTAATATCCTTTATTATTCTGTGGCCATGCAGTCCAAGATGTGCATTTTGTTGCATTATTTGAACATCTCACTGCATTAGTTAATCAAACAATCTTACTAGTGCTTTATTTTTGTGGATTTCAGTGGCATGCCCACCCAACTGTGCTGTGGAAATACCCCTGCATGTTCTGTCGCACTTACATGTTTCAGATTGTCACACAAATTTTAACAGCACACAGATACCCTGAGTAAAAACAAAAAGTAGTTGTCATATAATGTTTTCATTTATTAAGGGAATAAAGCTATCTAAAATAACTTGGCTCTATGTAAAAAAGTAATTTCCTCTGGCTTGTGCCACCCTTGCCAGCAACAATGCCGTTAAGCATTTGTTAGGATAAATACAGTGTTCATGCCTGTGAGTTTGTTATGATGAACTGTTTATTTAGATGCATGTCAATACCTGTCAAATAATGCTCTCAATTTTGTGTACCCGCATGTACAATGACAATAAAGACCTATTCTATTCTATTCTATTCTATTCTATTCTATTCTATTCTATTCTAAAGATATGATCTTGTTCTGCTAAAATCAGTAAGCTCTTGAGTAATCTAATCTAATGTTTTGGAAATGTTTGTTTCTGAGACATCAAATATAAGGTTTATAAGAATAATGACGCCTAAACACACACCTAAACTAAATGTATTCTTAGTACCTAATGACATCACATTGGGATGACTTCTGTGTGCTGGTTAATGATGACTCAGAAGAAGAATAAAGGCAGACAGAGATAAGAATGGGCTCACAGACACGGAGATCCATTAAAGACATTTAGCCTCAAATGATAATTTTGGGCTCAGTCACCCTACAGATTTGGTTGTGTTGTTTTAATTCCTTGCAACTCTCTTTTTTGTTAACTATATAACCTCGAATTCGACTTATCCAGTAAGATAATTTCTTTTGCAAAGTTACAATTTGGTTCTAAATTCTAAAGAGAGGAACCACATCAGTGAAAAGATACTAGTGAAACGACCTTGAGGCCAGGTTGAACAGATGTGTTTCCACCGACCATTATGCTGAGAGATCGGACATTCAGAACTGCAGGTCCAGGGACCCAATGGGGTTTCTTCAGAAATTACACAACAAAACCCAGGTTAGGAGTAATGTGTCTTATCAGTTTATCTAAGGCTGTTTTACCAGCAATAGAACCTGCTAGGTCAGAGACCTCTCCCCAACCCGAAGGCGCAGGGATACGACCCTCTCATCCACTGGGGTAAACCCCAACACGAGACGGCTGAGCTGGGGGGCAACAAGCAAACCCACACCAGCCCACCACCTCTCCCCGTGGGCCACTCCAGAATAGAACAGAGAAAAACCCCTCTCAAGGAGATGGGTTCCAGAGCCCACGCTGTGCGTGGAGGCAAGCCCGACTATTTCTAGTCGATATCTCTCGACCTCCCGCACAAGCTCAGGCTCCTTCCCCCCCAGCGAGGTGACATTCCACGTCCCTAGAGCCAGCCTAAGCATCCGGGGATCGGGCCGCTGAGGTCTCCACCTTCGTCCGCCACCCAATCCTCTTTGCACCGGTCCCTCACGGTTCCCCCTGCAGGTGGTGGGCCCACTGGGGGATGGCCTCGCGTCTCTCGTTCGGGCTTGGCCCGGCCGGGTCCCACAAGGAGCAACCCGGCCATCAGGCGCTCTCCGACGAGTTCCGACCCCAGGCCTGGCTCCAGGGTGGGACCCCGGCTCCGCCGTACCGGGCGACGTCACGTGCCTCGATATTCCTTCATAAGAAGGGGGACCGGAGGGTGTGTTCCAACTACAGGGGGATCACACTCCTCAGCCTCCCTGGTAAGGCCTACGCCAGGGTATTGGAGAGGAGAGTCCGACCAATAGTCGAACCTCGGCTTCAGGAGGAGCAGTGTGGTTTTCGTCCCGGCCGTGGAACACTGGACCAGCTCTATACCCTCTACAGGGTGCTCGAGGGTTCATGGGAGTTTGCCCAACCGGTTCACATGTGTTTTGTGGACCTGGAGAAGGCATTCGACTGCGTCCCTCGTGATGCCCTGTGGGGGGTGCTCCAGGAGTATGGAATCGGGGGCCCTTTACTAGGGGCCATCCGGTCTCTGTACGAGCGGAGCAGGAGTTTGGTCCGCATTGCCGGCACTAAGTCGGACCTGTTCCCGGTGCATGTTGGACTCCGGCAGGGCTGCCCTTTGTCACCGGTCCTGTTCATAACTTTTATGGACAGGATTTCTAGACGCAGCCAAGGGCCGGAGGGGGTCTGGTTTGGGGACCAGTGGATTTCGTCTCTTCTTTTTGCGGATGACGTAGTCCTGCTGGCCCCCTCTAGCCAAGACCTACAGCATGCGCTGTGGCGGTTCGCAGCCGAGTGTGAAGCGGCTGGGATGAGGATCAGCTCCTCCAAGTCCGAGGCCATGGTACTCGACCGGAAAAGGGTGGCTTGTCCTCTTCAGGTTGGAGGGGAGTTCCTGCCTCAAGTGGAGGAGTTTAAGTATCTCGGGGTCTTGTTCACGAGTGAGGGAAGAATGGAGCGGGAGATCGACAGACGGATCGGTGCGGCTGCCACAGTAATGGGGGCGCTGTGCCGGTCCGTTGTGGTGAAGAGAGAGCTGAGCCGAAAAGCAAAGCTCTCAGTTTACTGGTCGGTGTACGTTCCTACCCTCACCTATGGCCATGAACTTTGGGTCATGACCGAAAGAACGAGATCCCGGATACAAGCGGCTGAAATGAGCTTCCTCCGTAGGGTGGCCGGGCACTCCCTTAGAGATAGGGTGAGGAGCTCGGCCATCTGGGAGGGGCTCGGAGTAGAGCCGCTGCTCCTCCACATCGAGAGGAGCCAGTTGAGGTGGCTCGGGCATCTATACCGGATGCCTCCTGGACGCCTTCCTTGGGAGGTGTTCCAGGCACGTCCCACCGGGAGGAGGCCCAGGGGACGGCCCAGGACACGCTGGAGGGACTATGTCTCTCGGCTGGCCTGGGAACGCCTTGGGCTCCCCCTGGAGGAACTGGAGGAGGTGTCTGGAGAGAGGGACGTCTGGGCGTCTCTGTTGAGTCTGCTGCCCCCGCGACCCGGTCCCGGATAAAGCGGAAGACGACGAGTACGAGTACGAGTACGAGAACCTGCTAGGTCTGAAAGTGCATTTTATGTGTTTCCCCAAATCTCCACACAGTAATTCAAGTATGACATCATTGAACAGTATAGGATCTTTAGGGATTTTGCCAACACTGCAATACTCTTTGCTAGTTTTGCTTTTATATGTTTAATGTGAGGCTTCCAGCAATCATTACATATATTATTCACAATTACTTGTATTAGATTCATTATATTTAATTTTCCAAAACGTATAATCTGTGTTTTATATATTATTACATTTATTGACAATTTATTCATATTGAACCATGTTTTAAAATACTAATTTCTGATGTTATTGTCTCCAAAAGCTGCTGTAAAGTCTCCCCAGAACAAAATATATTGGTATCAAATAATATAAATTTCAGTATATTTGACATCATATGTCATTTGTGCGTAGTATAAATAGTTTGGGACCCAAAACCAATCCTTGAGGAACACCACCATTTATGTCTATGTAAGCGGATTTATATTCACCCATTTGTACAAACTGCTGTCTGTTTTTAAGTAACTTATTACTCAATTCAGTCCAACCCCTCTGATGCCCTAACAGTATCAAATGCTTTCTTTAAATCTTTAAATATTCCTGCTGCTTTATTGTCTATAGCATTTCTTCCATCGATTTCAATAATTCTAAAGATGTAGGTCTTTCTTCTCTGAATCCATATTAACTGTCAGAAAGTAGTTTGTGTTTCCGAATGAAATCATCTTAGATATCTGTAAAGAGTTTTTGCAGAATTTTTGAGAACTGTGATAACACAGAAACAGGCCTGTAAAATGATATCTGTCACCTTCTTTATACAGGCGTATTGCTTTAGCTATTTTTATTTTATCTGGAAAGGAACCAGCGGTTGTTTTTTTTTCTTCAATAACTTTTTTAACAACCATCATATCAATTTTATTTCAATCAGCTGCTGTTTTATTTTTACATTTTAGTACAGTTTTACCATTTGTTATTCTTCTATGGGTCTAATAAAAATTGAGCTGGGATTCCTATCCTCATGGTTTATCTTTAGATCTGATTTTAAAGCATCTTCATTTTCAACAATATATTCAGGTTATGTTAATTGTTCAATTCCATTTCTAATAATACTGTTTAATTCCTTCCACATACATAATATTCTTTTTGGAAATCTTTAATGATATTATATTAAGTTTATATTTATATATTTTGTACTTTCTTTTTCTTTTCTTCTCTCTATTTTAAATTCTTTATTAAGAGCATTCTTCTTCTCGCAGGCATTTTTCATACCTTTAGTAATCCATGGGCTATCTTTTTGCTTTTGACCAATAAAGTATTGTTTTAGAGGACAATTCTTATTGTATAAACTATAAAATATCCTTCGAAACTTGTCATACGCATTGTTGGTCTCCTCCTAATCACAAACCACATCCCAGTTCTGTTTTAGTAAGTCATTTTTAAATGCATTTATATTTTCCTCTGTTCTCACTATGTTGAATTTTAAATGGTTGAGTGTTTTCAATGTACTATATTAACAATCATAGACTAATAAAACGGATCACTTGCGTCATTATATAGGAGCCCATTAGACACATTGTTTTCCATATTATTTGTCGATATATTATATATTAATGTAGCAGAATATGAAGTAATTTGACTGGGTCTAGTCATGTTTGGGTAATAAAAACAGTCTTACAAACATTTGGAAAATGTGTTTTCCATCCCCTCTTTAAATATATCCACAGTAGATCCCGGAGCCCGACCATAACATTTTTCATCTTTTGAACACAAATCCAAAAGATCATCTGTTCTCTAGTCATTCTCTCCACTACCTTAAATGTTAAGCTTTTCTTCACATATATTGCTACACCTCCTCCACTTTTGTTTGTTCTGTTCTGATAGTTTCATTCCTACCCGTGAATTTCAAAATTCACCCTTTTCTCAGGGTTTATCCAAGTTTCTGAAATGCCTATAATACTGAATGAATTCTCTCGCCCATAGACTGCTGGAGACAGGCACCAGCTCCCCCGCGACCCACTATGGAATACGCGGTAGAAAATGACTGACTGACTGACTGACTGAATGAATTAACAAACTGTTTAATGTACTCTCTCGTGTGCTGGAAGTTGGTATGTAAGTGTATGGTATTAAAGTAAATGATAGATACATTTTGTCTTGTTGAAAACATCTGATTAAACTGGTTTTCTGCATAACAATTGGGGCTGTTATACATATTCATTTAAAAGTTGTTTTCATGATCTATCTTTCGTTCTATATCTTGTCACTTATATTCTGTGTGTGCAAATGTTTCCAGTTCAGTTGGAGCTGTTTGCATACTGCTACTAGATTATGTGGTTGAGAGGTCTGGCCCTAATATGCAAGTCATGCCTTCACCTCTTTGTTAATATCCTAATGGTATTTTTCCAGATCCATCCTGGTCTTGATGACTATTACCTTGCCTTCTTCTGGTGTTCCAGTTAATTTGATAAAGATTTTGCAGTTTGTCTCCATGTAGCTTGTATTTTTTCTGTCTTCTTAGAAGGCAGGCTTATCTGGCAATGTCTGGATTTCTTGTTGTCAAATGTCCATTCAAGTAGACATCCGTACCTTTTAATTTTTGACCTTGTTGTAACAGTTCAGTCATGTGTTTTCTATTTACCAACCACATTATTGTGGCTGGGTTGTTCATTCTGTTTCTTCGTGGAAGTGGATTGCAGGCGTCAATGTGGTCCAGTGCTATTCCTTTTAAGTTTAGGAAGGCTGTTACTTATTGCTCAACAAAATCAGCAACTTACGCATCTGGTTCTTCTTTATCCATTGTTGTCACTGTTCATGCATAGGAATATGTTTTGTTTTTTGATTCAGTGACTATGATGTCAATTAGTCCAGCTCAGCCGTGTCGCTACAAAGACATAATCCTCTTGTCTTTTTCTATGTTCTGTAACCTCAGTGCTTTAACTTCCTCCATGAAGGTCAGTATTGCCATTTGTTGTTGTTTAACAACAGACCTCCTCTATCAGCATGTCAAAGATTTTTTAATGTCATCATAAACTGTAGCGAAGTTAGACTTCTTTAGAGGAATTGTTGTGGAAATACAATGGCTAGCTCGCATCAATAGAAAGCCAAGCGCATTGACTGATGGTGTTACCTTGAGGCTTTCCTTGTTGGATGGTGGAGGTTCCTGGAGGCCTATTTTTTGTGATGCCTTCTTGCACTAATCTGTGCAACAGAACCTGGGGGTTAAAATTGGCCTCCAGTATTTCGTCCTGTTGCTTCCTTTCTTTCCCTCTTCACAGTCTGCTCTGAAAATTTCTCTCACCGCTGTGCCCTACCGCTGTTACAGCTTCTCTTGCTGCTTCTCTATGGTTAGAGAAATGTGTTGTGATTGGCTTGAATTGCTAGTAGTGAGCACCAAAACAAATAACAAACCCTGTTATCTTCCAAATTGTAGCTAGAATGGTTTCATCTCATTAGCAACTCCAATCTCTGATTTCCAAGACAAATAGGATGCTGTGTAAATGCTTGGAGATGGGAGAGGGGCCAACGACAACATCAGCTGATGGTTGAAAAGAATAACAATAGTAGATGTTTTCGGTTTAAAATCTCAAAATGTCTCAAATAACAGTAGAAAAGGTTGTTGGGCATTTTGAATACTAAATTTAGGGGTCTCCCACTAAGTATAGATCAGGATATTCTGCTCATAATGTGTCCTGAAATCTCCCAACAGATTGGCTGAGATGCAAACGGTTGCAAATGCAGCATTTGGGTGAAACAAAGCTGTACAAAGTAGCTATTAATTATTATTATTATTGAGTGAGTAATGAATGGGAGGAGTTGTGAATGTTTGCTATATTACATGAAAGTGGAACATAGACTGTATTTAATATATGTAACACGTGCAGACTATGTGGTGAACCTGTATTTTGTGTTACAGTGTAGCACAGTTTGAAGTCAAGACCTAAAAGAGGAGAGATTTAAATATCAGTCGTCAGTCAGTCATTTTCTACCACTTATTCCATAGTGGGTCACGGGGGAGCTGGTGCCTATCTCCAGCAGTCTTTGGGCGAGAGGCGGGGTACACCCTGGACAGGTCACCAGTCCATCACAGGGCAACACACATACAACCATACACACACTCATTCATACACCTACGGGCAATTTAGAGTTACCAATTAACCTAACAGGCATGTCTTTGGACTGTGAGAGGAAGCTGGAGTACCCGGTGAGAACCCACACATGCACGGGGAGAACATGCAAACTCCATGCAGAAAGACCCCTGGCCGGGAATCAAACCCAGGACCTTCTTGCTGCAAGGCAACAGTGCTACCAACTGCGCTTCCGTGCAGCCCTGGAGATTTAAATATTACCCTTTAAAAGATATCAGTAGAACAGAGTGATTCCTATTGTCTCTACCTATAGAAAAGAGTTTTATCCATGCATGCTAATTGCTAGGAAGTGCAGTTTTCCGTCTGTACAGTTTAAAATGAAGCAGCTGAAATGCAGGATGACATTGTGATGAGATCTCATTTTGTTAAGCAGAAACTAATAATGTGACTGATCAGTCACTGCTTTCTGCTGCGTGTGTTTTCACAGATTAGTACAGGTCCTTCTCAAAATATTAGCATATTGTGATGAAGTTCATTATTTTCCATAATGTCATGATGAAAATTTAACATTCATATATTTTAGATTCATTGCACACTAACTGAAATATTTCAGGTCTTTTATTGTCTTAATACGGATGATTTTGGCATACAGCTCATGAAAACCCAAAATTCCTATCTCACAAAATTAGCATATTTCATCTGACCAATAAAAGAAAAGTGTTTTTAATACAAAAAACGTCAACCTTCAAATAATCATGTACAGTTATGCACTCAATACTTGGTCGGGAATCCTTTTGCAGAAATGACTGCTTCAATGCGGCGTGGCATGGAGGCAATCAGCCTGTGGCACTGCTGAGGTCTAATGGAGGCCCAGGATGCTTCGATAGCGGCCTTTAGCTCATCCAGAGTGTTGGGTCTTGAGTCTCTCAACGTTCTCTTCACAATATCCCACAGATTCTCTATGGGGTTCAAGTCAGGAGAGTTGGCAGGCCAATTGAGCACAGTGATACCATGGTCAGTAAACCATTTACCAGTGGTTTTGGCACTGTGAGCAGGTGCCAGGTCGTGCTGAAAAATGAAATCTTCATCTCCATAAAGCTTTTCAGCAGATGGAAGCATGAAGTGCTCCAAAATATCCTGATAGCTAGCTGCATTGACCCTGCCCTTGATAAAACACAGTGGACCAACACCAGCAGCTGACACGGCACCCCAGACCATCACTGACTGTGGGTACTTGACACTGGACTTCTGGCATTTAGGCATTTCCTTCTCCCCAGTCTTCCTCCAGACTCTGGCACCTTGATTTCTGAATGACATGCAGAATTTGCTTTCATCCGAAAAAAGTACTTTGGACCACTGAGCAACAGTCCAGTGCTGCTACTCTGTAGCCCAGGTCAGGCGCTTCTGCCGCTGTTTCTGGTTCAAAAGTGGCTTGACCTGGGGAATGCAGCACCTGTAGCCCATTTCCTGCACACGCCTGTGCACGGTGGCTCTGGATGTTTCTACTCCAGACTCAGTCCACTGCTTCCGCAGGTCCCCCAAGGTCTGGAATCGGCCCTTCTCCACAATCTTCCTCAGGGTCCGGTCACCTCTTCTCGTTGTGCAGCGTTTTCTGCCACACTTTTTCCTTCCTACAGACTTCCCACTGAGGTGCCTTGATACAGCACTCTGGGAACAGCCTATTTGTACAGAAATTTCTTTCTGTGTCTTACCCTCTTGCTTGAGGGTGTCAATAGTGGCCTTCTGGACAGCAGTCAGGTCGGCAGTCTTACCCATGATTGGGGTTTTGAGTGATGAACCAGGCTGGGAGTTTTAAAGGCCTCAGGAATCTTTTGCAGGTGTTTAGAGTTAACTCGTTGATTCAGATGATTAGGTTCATAGCTCGTTTAGAGACCCTTTTAATGATATGCTAATTTTGTGAGATAGGAATTTTGGGTTTTCATGAGCTGTATGCCAAAATCATCCGTATTAAGACAATAAAAGACCTGAAATATTTCAGTTAGTGTGCAATGAATCTAAAATATATGAATGTTAAATTTTCATCAGGACATTATGGAAAATAATGAACTTTATCACAATATGCTAATATTTTGAGAAGGACCTGTATTTTGAAGCCGCAACGAATATGAATATATACATAACTGGCTTACCATAAGATGTGAGTACAGCGCTTTGTTTTTGTGTGCTGTCCCTTTAAGAAGCCTTTCAATGCGCAGAGGAGCAACAGCAGCCCGTCACATGATTCTTCTCCTGTGACAATCCAGACAGAAAGAAAAACCTTTCTGACTTCCAGCTGAGATTTTAGGTGCTACGATGGTGCATGGCTACTGTTTGGACACAGAAGGACCAACTTCAAACAGGGAAATGGAATTAAGTTAACCGATACCAAAACAACTCTGATCATTCCTGCCATAACGGAGGACATTCAGTGAAGGTTTGGGGTTGTTGCGTCGCTTTGAACAAAGTTGGCGCATGGAGAGGGACGAAGTTTCATTTTTGCGCTGCGTATCTTCTCTGTTTTTCCCGCTAATAAGCCTCAGCCAGCGTCGCGCAGCATTTCGGTTGACAGAAACCGAGTAGTCGAAACGATTATTTTTTTTATTTATTCCTATTTTGTTCACTCGCGGGACAAGATAAAAGACGAGTTAAGGACACGCTTCTTCGGTGAGATGGTGGACAGCAAGCATCTCCTTCAAGACAGACCCCCCGCCTACAACGCCGTTCCCGACGGCCCGTCGCAGCAGCAGCAGCACGGGTACGGGGCCATCCCCGCTGCGGCCCCGCCGCCATACCACTACACGAATGGCCCAGGCAAGTAGCGCTGCTTGTTTCACACATTGACCGGAAAGTTAAATCACCAGGCGGGACAAGGGCTCCGACTCCCAGCTGCTTTCACAGGGAAACGTTAGGGTTTAACCCCCTTATTTAACCCTCACTCAGGGTTTAAATCCAGCCCTTAAAGATTATTTTGTTACCAGGCGCTTGAAAGTTTCGCATGCGCAGTATGTTAACAGAAATGATTGTTATGCTAATTTTTATAGAACAAATTGAAATATAGGTCAACTGTATAACAAAAACAGCTGTACTCCTAAATTATACAGTTATTAACCGTTACTTGTCTTTAAAAAAAACATGTATATTTGTGGTGCAGTTGTTATTTTCTAAATGTGTCAGTTTAATGTGAGACAGGAAGCCGTCACCTGACCGTGATTGTATAAGTGCTGCTTTTATACAAGAAGTCAGTCATTACAAATAAACAAAACCCAACTCCCGTTACTTTTATTCACATGACATTTCCTGTTTTTTTTTTTTGTTGCTGAACCGCTTCCTTTTTAGCGGATTAAACCAGTCCGCGCCAACTTGGCATGAAACAGAGCAGGTGTGTGTGTAGCTGGAAGTCTGATTAAAGTGTCAAAGTTCCCAATGTTACACAATCTGAACTGCAGATGTGTACAAATGGCCAAAAACAGTGGACATGACGTTGAAATGAGCCTGATAATTATTTAGATGTCCAGCTGACACACTCCAGGGTTTGCCATGTTTTGTTTATAGTAACTTGATTAGCAGATCCCTTTTTGACGCAAAAGAGAACATGTGGTTCAGGTTAATTGATATACAGGTAGATGGTTCATGTGAATCCAACATAAAACGAGGTTATTACCAGTTATGCATTTAGATGCAGCCCAGCAACGGTTAATGCGTTTATAGATTGGAAATGGTGTTTAAAGCATTTCATGAACAGCAAAGAAAAACAAAGAATCCAAAATGTTAGTATTTTACCTGATCAGAAATGATCAAGGGAAGTTTTTCTGGTTGCAATTTCTGGCCAAACAATTAATGTATGCCCAAGGTTTGACATGAGATTATTGGAGATTCTAAACACTTGGTGTTGAATATGTGAAGATCACAAATGCCTTCTTTATACAAAAAAATCTATGTGAATTTGAGCTGGCTATATCTTAGGCAGAGCCGGCCCAAAGCAGAAGCAAATTAAGCCACCACTCAGTGGCCCCAGACCAGCAAGGGCCCAATAGTTCTCGACTCTTCATGCAGAATAAAGAGTTACAAGCAAAATTATTCATATCCCTGGCAGATTTAGATTTCATATTATTTTCATTAAAACAAAACTTTCTTTTTGTTAAGAAATTAGACAATTTCTCAAAAAATCAATTAAAAAACTACATTTATTTTTATAAAAAAAAAAACTGGGATATCAAAAAGGATTTATACCCTTCTCAATAATCAGTGGAAAAGTCTTCGTTAGCATTACAGCAATTCTCTCTTATAATTGCTGACCAGTTTTTTGCATGTTTCCAGTGATACCTTTAATGGTTAATCTTTTGCGATGAGCTCCCAAGTATTTAAGGTCGGAAGGCCTTCCTACAAATCACCCTAATCATTGGCTCCCATCACAGGTTCTTTATAGGATTCAGTAGAAATGGTTTGCTGAGCCACTTCAAATATTACTTCCAGTAAGGAGAAACATGTTGGTCAAATTCAAATATTATTTTAAGGACTTTAAATTTGCCAAAGGTATAAAAACAAAGAACTGCTACAATTTTTAGTCCATGAGCGCATCAGCCGATTGTAGCACTTATTAATGATTTAATAAGAATCAGATTAAGATGAAAGAGATATGCTGTGCTGCAAAAATGGGGCTTTCATATAATTTGATCATTTTGTTGGAATCAATACTACCACCTCTATCAAATAAATTTAGGTTTTATAGTTCTTAGAATAATAAAAAAAAAAAATCATAGTCTGCTATTTATGGTATCATAATTAAATATCAAGTTATTTGTGCTGTGTAGATATATACTTCAATCTGTTTATTGCCAAAAGTTCTCTAATTTTATCCTATTTTAATCCGTGTTGGCATAAAAATGAAAGGGCAGAATTATAACAAGCCACATTTCTGGGGATCTTCCAGGATACCCGGCGGCTCAGATGGGCCCCGCCGTTTCCCAGCAGCCCTACACATCGACTTACGCCATCATCCAACCTTCTGTAGTGGTGGTGGGAGGCTGCCCGGCTTGCAGGTGAGGACGCACAAATGGCGCAATGTCTGAAACTCGTAACCAGGAAAAGTTACCCTTCATACAGGAAAATCTGGAGTGTCATGTGCTCACTCTGAGTTCTGTGTTTATTATTGTTGCTGCTACACGTATCAGGAAGCTGACAGTATTGATAAGATGAGCGAGTGACTTTCAGTTTTGGGAGTTTCTCATTGGTTTCTCTGTGGTGAGTCAACGGCCGGTCATTCAGCTGAGTTCACGCTTCAAACATGTGATGGGGCCAAAGGTGGCTACAGGACCCGGGTCACATGGATTGTTGTTCATGTTTTCTGGAACAAACTGAACAGGTTTTAATTTAGATTCTTTGCTGTGGGATGAAGGATAAATGATGCCTTTGATGGTTCACATCAGCGTGATCAGTTAAACGTTCAGCATTTATAGGAAATTTAATCGATAACCGTCCTATCTGGCCGCCTGGGAAACCTGTGAAATCACATGCTTGGAATGAGTCAAATGACTCAATAATATGAGTAAAACTGGGGTGGAGCTTCAGTTTTCTATAAATGTACCACAGAAAAAGGCACAAATACGATACTGGTGACTTAATAATCGTGAACGCACAAGTCAATAAAACATATTAACATATTTCCAGTCATTCATCATTTTAACTGTTGAAACCAGAAAGCTGTGTAGCTGGGGTTGAGGTGGAAGGTTTTTGGCTCCCCTCACTATCCTGACGGCCATGTCTGCATAAACGACTTTTTAGATGACCCAAAAAGTCTAAATAATTCCGCTTATTGATCCCTGGAGGAGCTGCTGCATCCTTGCACAGTGTTATATATATTTATATATATATGTATATACAGAAAAAAATGTTCATTTACCCATTTTTATTTTTATTTGGGGAGTTTGGAAATGCGTCCGTTCTAACTTGCATGATGGGTAAGTTTGTGGCTGTTCCTGGCATCAGCATTGCTGATATCTTGTGCAAACACTTTTTTGCATTGCAGGAAATGGAGTGGTGCAATGATGGACCAAACATACAACACTTTCTTGGAAATAATGACACTTTGGTTTAAAACTAGTCAAAGCAGAAACTTAATCTGAGGATATAATATGAGTTTATCAGGAGGACCTTTTATTTTTAAATCTAGTTTTTCCACTTCTGTTGGTGTGGTCCAGTCTTAAAACCCAGTTCCCACTTTATTTGTACATCACCCTGAGCACACTATCCCTCCTTGAAGCATGGTGGTGGCAGAATAATGCTGTGGAAATGCCTTTCTTCTGCTCGGAGCAGGAAGTTGATCAAAGTTGATGGAGGAAAAACTGTTGGCAGCACAAACAGTTTAGATGAAAACATTTTTTTTTTAAATGGACCGGTCAAAGCTTGGATGTGAATCCAACGAAGAATCAATGGTAGATGTTCATAGATGCAATCTGACTGAGCTTGAGTTATTGTGCAAAGCAGAGTTGGCATATATTTGTCTTCAAAGTAGGACATTTTTAAATTCAGCCTTTCACTTCCTGTATCTTCTGAAAGTTCATTCCCTCCAAAGGCCTCAGGCCACACTGGGTGTTGTGTTAAAGTCATAAGACCCAGTTAGCACTTTGTTTACGGTTAAAGCTGATTAGCAACAGCTATTTTAAGAGTTTCAAAATTTTTTTTGATCGTCTGCTATCCCCCCACCCCAACAGCTGATTCAGTGGTACTTTTTTGATCAAGATGACTGGGTGTGAAGAGAACTTCTCTCCTTGATCAATAAAAACATCTTTGTAATGCTTGAGTGGTGAAGGTAGAGTTCAGGTTGGAGACGACTGAGAAACAGCAGGTGAGAATTTATTGAGGTGTTTTCAGTGTGATGTGAAACTGGAAATGAAGTGGCCATTTTAGATCTGTTGTTAGTGGGAAAGAACACCTTCTGCAATGGTGGTTTCTCAGCCTTTTTTAGCTTCCGACCCAGAAAATAACTGGAAGATACTCGTGACCCTGGCCATCAGCACAGTATACTACTAAGACAGTTAAATGGGTGGAATAGAATCTTAAACAGCATCAACAGCCAACGTACTGTTAACTATATATAAAAAAAAGCTTCTATCATGTTCTAACAACACGTCACCTAAAACACAAAGCTTCATCCTTTGGGTTAGGGTAGCGTACGTCTTTCTTAAATATTTCTTTACTGAGAACTTGATAATAATTTGGCAAGTATCAATATTCCAATGTGGTTCCAGTTAACCATATGTGGACAAAGATTACCGGAACAGTGGTTCTCCGGCGTCTTGAAGCTGGCGCTTTGCTTTGAGCAGCAGACATATTAATCTGCTTATCAATTAGCCGTGTTTCAGCTGCTCTCTGCACTGATCTCCTATAAACTGACAGCTGCATGGGGATATCTGAGGGCAGCAGGTCACATGACACAGACTGAAAGCAGCAGCAGCCAATACAGTCTCTCTTTCACTGTGAATATATTGTAAAGGGTGAATAGCATGGTTTTTGTTAAGCAAATAAGACTCATTAGATCAGTTAAACTCAGTTTTGAATCCAGTTCTAGATCAAAGTCTGCAGGCTGTGGAGCGGCATGTTGCTTTTTATGCTCTCAACTGTAGCCAAAAAAACAAAACAAAAATGTAAACAAGATGTTTCTTATTTTTTTGGATTTGGCAAGTTTTTAAAATGGGCAATCCAGATATTCGATCCACACATAAACTCCTTTACAAATTTGGCATTTATTTATTTTATTTTGTATTTAGGTAGAATGTTTTTTTTCTTTTACATTTCCGTAAGTATCAAATTCAACAAAATCTAATCTCATTTTGTCAATGTTTCTTGTTTTTCTATATTCTAAAAGTTGAAAGAATGGCTCTCTGGGTTTGTAACGTTTGCTGCCTCCTGTCCCAGATGAAACTTGCTTCCTTTCTAAATACCTGAATCCATCAATCTGTCCTTTTCCACAGAGTGGGTGTCCTGGAGGATGACTTCACCTGCCTCGGGATCCTGTGTGCCATCTTCTTCTTCCCTTTGGGCATCCTCTTCTGCTTTGCGCTGCGTCAGAGGAGGTGTCCCAACTGTGGCGCCACCTTCGGCTAGAAGGACCAAACAGCAGCTCCTTCACGCTCTTCTCTCATTCACACGCATACATAACGATAAATGATAAAAGACTGCAAAATGAATTATAGTCTGAGATCTATTTTTCATCTGCAGGTTTAGGATGTATTTTATCACACGAGTGTCCATATGTTGTTAGTGCCTTCGCTATGTACCGAGTGATCAGATTCCATCAGTTTTTTTTTTTTCTTGATGTTGTTCAGGTGATCTGAGCAGATGGTTTATTTTTTTTTAGTCAGAGGCCATTAAATAATTTTTTTTGTCTTAATTTTTCTTTATATTTGCTTGCAGCTGCCACCGTTTAGCGAACATTGTACTCAGCTTTTTTGTTTTAAATGTTTCAGTGTTTGACTCGGCGTGTTCCACGTTTGCATTGAGATAATGCTGTGATTTAAAGGAAATGAAAAGGATTATCTGTGGACATTACCTGCTCCGGCTGAAACAGTGGACTTATGCCTGATGAAGCATTTTGCCTGTTTTATTATTTCTTGGGGCCATAATTTGCACTGACAGTTTGTACAATGATGATTCAGCTGGATGTACACACAATCCGACATGCCCTCGACTTTTACAACCTCATCGTTTGATTTTGGATTTCCTTTGAGAGGACTGTTTATGTCAAAGCGCAGCCTCCTTTTAACCTCTGGAGGACTGAGTAAAAATTGAAATATCTTATATTGTCAGATTTTTGCCTCCATATTTCAGTCTGTGACAAATCAACTTCCTCCCAGCCAGACAATCAATTGAGAATGTCTCTGTCCCTGTTTTTGTCTTCCTTCACCGCAGGATACTGAAACATTTGTTCATGGCAGAATAAAAGGATGGATATAATTATTTGGAGAGAGTGAAAGAATTGGAGTTAAAAACACACTAAACACGCTCTTATGATTGAGGTTGTTACTTTTTATATGAGTTACTGTAATTAAAAGGTAATGCTACTCATGTCTGTCTCCTGATTTTTTTTCCCATATGGATATTTAAAAATTCCAACGCAGGATGAGCTTGCAAAAATCATTCAAATCCCTCAAACTTTAACAATTTTTCACATTAGATAAAGAAATGTATGTTTTATTTGAATGCATTCAGATAAAAAGTGCAAAATTGTGGCATGCATATGTATTCAGACCCTTATATGTTGATGCCCTTCAAATCCAGAGCTTTCAGAAGTCACATAATCGGTAAATAGTGTACCAGTTTGTAATTTTCCCTTGGTATAAATCTGTCCCTGTGAAGGGCCTCAGAAGTTAATGAACAAACAGCAGCATGTAGGCCAAGGATAAAGTTGTGGATAAATTTAGAGCAGGGTTAGGTTATAAAATATTCTAGCCTTTCAACGTTCCACAGAGCTCTGTTCAGTCCATCATCTGAAGAGTATGGCTCAGTAGCAAAGCTCCCAAGACATGAACGTCCCACCTAAACTAACAGGCCATAAAGGAGAGCATTAATCCGAGCATAGATGGGAGAAGATGCCGACAGGACGACTCCCTGTTCTCCACTCTACAGATCCTGGCCTTTATGGAAGTGCGGCATAAAGAAAGATATAAGTCACGTGTGCCACAAGCCATGCAGGAGACACAGCAAACCGGTAAGAAGGTTATCTGGTCAGCTGAGCCAAAGAGGTACATTTTAGTGTAACATGGAAAGTTAGCACTGCACATATTAGATGAAGTATCTGAATCTTGTAAACATGGCAGTGGCAGCATCATGCTGTGGGGGTGAGTTTCTTCAACAGGTAAAAGGAAACCATAAGCATCATAATTGGAGTGATTTAAATCAAGGTATACAAATGGACCAGAAAAAAAGATCAGAATTAAATCTCATTGTAAATATCTGGCAAGACAAGAAAACATGTTCAGATGCTCTTCATCCAATCTGACCAAGCTGGAACAATGTTCCAAAGAAACACAAAAAGACATTCAGCTGTAAATGCAGCTAAAGGTAGTTCTACAATGTACTGATTCTGGGGAATTGGATACAAATACATGCCACACTCTCCTTTTTTATTTGTAAAAAACATTTTAAAACCTCTTCATCCTTTAGCTTCCACCTAACAGTCAGTACTATGTTGGTCTGTCACATTAAATAAATTAATGGCTGTAATGTGACTAAATATAGAAAACACTCAACTTCGAGTACTTCAGAAAGCCTCTGCATGTGTGAATTAAAACACCAAACTGAAGAAATAACTCTTTATTCGTTACATAGCAAATTATTAGAAGAATGTGATGAGTGATGGAAAAGCATACATGTAGTTTTACCATCTGTGAGGGTTATCAGAGTTCCACAGCTGGAATTAAGTACAGATAAAATATACTTTACAGTATGTATGCATTATTAAGGCACAAGTGTCCACATTACAAAAAAACCCATTAATTTAGATGGCAATGGACAAAGAATCAGTTAAGTGTTTATACAAGAGGACCAAGGAAAATATCCCTGTGCTTTTTAGGAAATATTTGTTTAAATCATCTTTCTCCTCACAACAGTATGTCTGTAGTGACTTTCCACAGCGAGTTTATACATTAGGACCTAAAGGTGAAATGTAGGATTCCTTCACAGTATTGTCATATGACCACAGCATGGTTTCTAACAGTCAAACAAGCAACATCAACAGCAAAAATACATTGCATGATTCTCTTGGACCACCTTTTAATTCATCCATGTCCCAAGTGCAAGTTAGAATGTGGTAATTTAAATCTCACCACCACCACACACAGACAGACAAAACTATTGACATAGAAAAAATATCATAAATAGATGAACTTCTGTTTAGTTACTAAAATGGTCCCAAAATACTTGGTTTATCAAATCAGTTTGTATCAGATTCAAATGGCCATTTTCTCCTCCGCCCTGACCCAGGGGAAGCTGTTGGACCATATGAACAGAGGCCAAACTATGAGCAGATGAGCTCGATGACGGATGGAAATGTTGGAAATCAGATGTTGGGAGCAGAGCGATCATTAGTCACAGTTGGTCGTAGCCTGACTGTTGCAAATGGGTTCCCTCCACTGTGAAAAGCAGACAAGATGCGTGGTCAACACATGTCTAAGTGTAACCAAAAGCAAATGTTGATGAAATTTTGTAACCTACGCAAGGAAGGCAGGCGGAGGTCTCGAGGTGCCGTTAGACTGTGGAGCCTGTGGACAAAACAGACACACACCCGTCAGATCTGCATCCTAGCAGGGCCTGATGTAAAAGCTTGCGGGGAAGCACAAAACCATGGTAGATTTTAAAAATGCACACGTCAAGTCATCAACGCTGATGTCGCAGTTACACTGATCTAACGTGTACATGTTTCCAATCTGAAACAGTGTAATGGACTGCACAGGAATGGAACAATGGATGAATGGGTTTGACATCAGCATGCAAAAATAGTTTGTTACGTCACATCACAAGGAATCACAGGGAATCTGGACATTCCACAAATTCAAGTCTGGTACACAGTGAGCCATGCAAATGTTTCCTGTAACAAGTAAGGTTTTACAGTGAATTGCAAAAGCATTTATACCTCTTAAACCCACCCACCCACTTTCTGCCAGATTACAACCACAATGTCCAGAGTAACTTAATGGGATTTTAGGCACACCAACACAGTGCATAACCATGATGTGTAAAGTAAAAGATAAATGACTTTTAAAAATGTTTGAGAAAACAAAATCTGAAAAGTGTGGAGTGCATATGCATGAAGCCACCTTCAGCCTGACAACCCTAAATAAACTCCGGTAAGAAAGTGCTGCCTGTGTGGAATCTAATCTCAGGCTAGTCCATGAAGGCCCCATGTTTGAGAACATTAGTGAAACAGCATCATGTAAAAGGCTATGGGTGGTGGAAAACTGTTTTGATGCATTCAGTGAGAATCTACGTACAATGTAAATAGTCATAAACGTAGATAAAACCATTAAATGAGAAAGGCATTCTAAAACGTTTGACCGGTAGTGTACAACTGAAGCTACAATAGAATGGTTAAGTCAGGTTTAAAAGGTATAGTTACTTGATAGAATGGCCCAGACATAAATTCACTTGAGAATCAGTGGCAAAAACTGAACATTTAGATTTAAAGATTCCCTCCATTCAATTTAACTAAGCTTGAGCTATTTTGCAAAGAAGAATGAGAAACAATTTTACTTTTAGATGTGCAAAACTGGTAAAGACATAATGCAAAACACTTACAGCTCTAACTGTGGTGAATGTGGTTCCAAAAAGGTATTGATTCAGGGATCTTGAATACAAGTGAGTGCTGAACCTTTCTGCTTTTTTTTCTTTAACCTTGCATCCTTTTCCTTCCACTTGGCAATTATGTTCTACTTTGTATTTGATTATTGCAGAACATCTAATCAAACACATTAAAGGTCGTCATTATTTTTGGCACAAAGGTGAAAAACTTTTAAGGGGTAGGAATACTTTCCATTATTGCTAAACCTCTGATGTCACATTAACTAGGGTTTCCGTGTATGACTTTATAATCCCAAACACACTCACGGACTACCTGGAACAATGGGTGAATAGGTCCCAACACGTTTTTTTGCGTCATAAGGCAACACATGGAAACTAGAGCTACTGGAAATTCTACTTTTCTTCATAATGTGCCACGTACTTGTTTTATGCAATTCTGCATGAACAAGTGAGGTTAAGAGGGTGTCAAAATGTCCCCTGTAGATCAGTTAAGGCATTAGCAACACCTAACAAGAAACAACTTTTACAATTTCAGCAAGTTATTTGAATGTTTTGCCATAACATATGTATTTATCTTTATTAGCTGTTTTCAATGCAGTACTTGTGTACCCTAATGAGAAGTATCATTTTAAACTTAAAATAAACCCCTAACTGAAGCCACAAGGCTGGCACAGAAAAGTGCTAATGATTTGCCAGATTCTTAAAAACATCCGTATCATTTGTGATTCCCAATGCGAAGTTCAGAGTTGAAATTCAAATGTTCGTTTTTGAGACATTTCCTTCACCAGCCTACTTCACTGACCTCATTCAGTCCACCAGGAGCTTTGAGATCAGCTGACCAGCTGCTTCTCGCTGATTCAGCTATGCTTCTGAAGTTAAAAGGTGATCAGGCCTTTTTTGGCGGCAGGGCCAAAATATTGAAGCACATTCCATCTCCACGTGAGCTCTGCCTCAGATAACACTCTTTAATAATCAAAAAATGTATGCTCCATTTTATATGGTTACCTTACTTTGTTTTGTATTCAGTATGTGTCACATATAAAAAACATTTATTTTATTTGTGTGAAAGCACACATACTTGTACTACTTCAAATACTAATAGCTGTATTAGATAATAACAAAAAAAACAAAATAATAAAAATGGTTAATTGACTTGTCAAGAGTGATAAAATATGACTGAAACCAGGTACTGCAATCATAGGAAATTAAAGATATTTTTGAAAAAAATAAACAATTTACAAAAGAACCTGTCTTTAAAACATCCAATGTTCAAAATGACAAAGATTTTGAGAAAAGTCCAATTCAGTAGTCTTGACATGACCTGGATGACTGAGCATCTATAGCCTACCACAACATCGTTCTCTTCTGACAATATATACAGACTAAAATTAGGGCTGTATGAAACAAGTAATATGTGATAATGTCACATTTCCCGATGACAATACAACACGAGACGGATAAAAAAAAAAAAATTAACTAAACAGTGTTAATGTCTTTCTGGTCTGGGTTCATTGCAAGCATAGACATCATATATAGTGTGTAGTATGTCGAGCTGGTGGAAATAAAATAGCATGTATTTTTCCATCTAAATAATATTGTTTATTGAAAAAAGCATCTGGCTACATTTGCTGTTTTGGAAATAAGACAAGATAGTTGTTGTTTCTTAATGTAACATCTTCATGTCCTCCTAAAAGCATTTCTGCTGCATTAAACGGCAAGCCTCACAAACTATATTACTGCCATAGAGAACTTAAATGCATTGTACTAAAATGATTGGACTGCAATAAATATTAGCCTAACAGTCTTTTGCAATATATTGTGCAGCCCTAATTGATAGTATTTGAAACTGTGAGGTACTAGTGAAACCAACCATCTTCCTTTCTAAATCATTATTTAAAAATATTCCAACCTGCAGTACCACAGTATCCACAAGAGGGCAGCAGTGGATAGATATTCCTATGGTTGAGTTTAGAAACAATGTTTTTTTTTTGCACAGGATTTTTACTGTTCCAAACAATTTAATCTAATTATCAAATGTTTTCTCTAAATAACGTAAGACTTTAAATATTCAGCAGATAACAGACATGGGCTGGATTCCCTTTTATCTCTAAAACACAATTTGAACATCAAAAAATTGTCAGCCTCTAGTTTTATCTCTTAAGTACTTTTCTCTCTCGCTATGTATCAATTACTATGAGTTACACTAAGCACCAAAACCAGTGAGGGTGCATTTTTCTGTCATGCTGAAATAGCATTCCAGCGTTTCCCCACCCCTACACACACTTTGCTTTGGCCTATCATTCTTCTCACCTTATCTAGACAAACCATCATCTGAAAAAAATGAAAGACTGATACAGATTGTAATCACTTTAATGTCTAAAAGCAGTTGAAAACTGTGGGAAAAATAAGCCCTGCTGTTATGGCCTCTATACAAACAAAGGCAGATTTATCAGCTATCAGAGAAAAACAAATACTTTACACCTACAGATGGTGAAAACATGCGCACATCCGTGATTGTTAAAAAATAACAATATGAAAGTGAAGAAACTTCATGATCGTGGCAGCTACAGGTTTTCAACCAACATAACAGCCTCCCACTTGGACACTTTGCTAAACATAAACCAGCGTTTTATAATCTAATCTCTGTTTAGAAACCCTTCCCACACCAGTCTGTTCTGTAATCAGTCTGCTTGTATGGTATGGCAGAGGTTTGTGATTGAAAAGGGGTGCCAGTATGAAGATGAATGAACAAGTGAGTCAGATGTTGAAATGACTGTGAGAAAAACTGAAAGAGGAATAAGTGGCAGAGATAGAAGAAAGGTATCGGGTTCATCCAAGTGGAACTTCCAAATAACTCCCAGCTAGTGACAGAAATTATGTGGGCAGGACGTGGACCAACAAACCCATCCAACGAAACTTTAGTCCCCTCTACTGCAGATCTGTCGATAGCACTGGATCAGGTAAGTAGTAAATAATAATCAAACAAATTTTTTTTTTTTTACATATTATCAAGTAGAAAGGTGCATACAGTAACGTACATCGAACCCAAATTTAAAAGTGTTGGAAAATGTGTGAAAGTCCAGCAGATAGACTGAACATGCAGAGTCAGTAAGATGCTGCACAGGCAGCAGGTACAAACATGTTCACATGTTAGACATGTAAATGATCAAATAGACTCATTTAGCCATGCCGCAAACATATTTACATTCATCAGTCTGAGGAAAACTTTAAAGCTTTGTCAGAGGGAAACCACAGCTTTGCCTGTGACTTTGCATGGAATGCAAATGAAAGGTCATTTGTAAAGAAGTGAATGTGCTGGAACTGGAAATTGTTAAGGAGATATTGTTCTAAAACTTTCCATTTTTTACTATTATAAAAAGTTATTTGGATTATTTCATACAATTTTATATAATATATTATTGTTAATGGTATTTTGTAAAGTTGTTTTTGTAAAGTGTAAATCCTATTGTTCTTAGTTTTTGTGAGCAATTGTGAAAATACTGGGCTGAAATGGAACCAGCATGCACCAGGGTGGGCTTGTGTTTTCTGTTTTTTTGAAAAATATATTATTCTTTTGTTACCCACTCATAATGGTTAAATAGGCCACAAAAATATTAAAATGTTGATCCCATCATCCTAAACTCTAAAGTGACAAGCCGGGCAAGGAGAACAGTAATCGGAAAAGCGTCCAAGAGGCTCATTGTAACTGGAGTAGCTGCAAAGATTCACGGCTCGGATGGGAGAATCTGTCAAGAGGACAACTTAGAGTCATACACTCTTCAAATCTAGCCTTTATGGAAGAGTGGCAAGACAAAAGCTATCGTTGAAAAAAAAGCTATAAGAAGTCCTGTTTGCATTAAGCCATGCAGTGGACACAGAAGACACATGACAGAAGATGCTCGGGGTCAGATCACACCAATTTTTGGCCTTCATGTTATGTATGATGGGAATTAAACACTACACAACACCCTAAGCACATCATCACAACAGTCAACATGGTGGTGGCAGCCTTATGCTGTGAGAATGTTTTTCTTCAGCATGATTTATTAAATATTAATTTTAATGTTTTGTTCCACTTTACAAAAAAGCTACTTTGTGCAAATCTTTTACATAAAATACCCCAAAAAACATTTAATTTGTGGTTGTAATTTGACAAAAGGAAATTTATCAATTTGCTTTCTTATTTGCAAGATAACACTGGCCTCTCCCATTCCTCTTTGTTGCTCTGCCTCCTTTTCTTCAGAAGAGGCTAATCTACAGACAGCCTGATGACTATACTAACTAAAAGTACCAGTGATTGACATTCGTTCTTCCTGGTTCTGCCAGGTAATAGTCCCTGAAAAACTGGATTCTTGCAAGTTTAATATGAGTCACAAGATTAATGCAATTTAAGGGAGGTAAGATGTATTTTTTTAGATTGCTCATCTTGTGCCTTAGTGTAAAGAGAAGGTGACAACTTCCTAAAGAATGACAAAAACCTATCTGGATTTACGCCTCCCGTTGCTTTAACACCTACAGTAGGAGCAGTTAAATTATCTCAGCACAGAAATAAAGTGAGAATCAAAAAACAATAAAAGGTGAAACAATAAGTATCTGCAATGATAAAATATCTATACAGTATACAGCTTGTTGAATCCCAATAATTGATTGTGTATTGACATGCTACACTGAGTATATCTGTGTGTGTTCAGGTTTCCTGGACAGACACATAAAGCTCATCTGACACCACCTACACACACACATGTACCTTCATCAGCAGTCAAGATATGGCTGTACAGCTGAGGGTGCTGTAGCCCGATGCTGCAGATATCAAGTGAGACATAAACTTTACAAAGCCAACTGGGCAAACAAAGGAGAAAACTTTGGCAGAACACAGCAGATTAGATTGTTCTGTATACAGCGTCATTCTCAACACAGCCGTTTTTTAAACTCTTGGCTTAACTGCATAAGACTCGACATTTTAAACAGGACTTCTTTAAAAGCTGTGAAAATGTCAGAGAAATGGCCGCTGACCAAGTCTCCCGCCCGCTGACTCACCGTGTTCTGATCAGAGGATGTGGAGGACGCTGCTGAAGGTGTGGGGGAGTGCTGGTGGTTATTTGTGGTGACGCTTGCGGCGGACAAGGCGTTGCTCTTTACGTTGAAGTAGTCTGTCGGGGGGAGCACCATCGTCGCCTCGTCTGTCTCCGTGTCTTGATGGTGGAGGTTTACCACACTTCTGCTGCGGTGGGGGGCGGCAGTTTCACTACAGAGAAACAGGTGGAGGAGGAGAAGTGTGATAAGAAAAGAAAGAGAAAAATTTTACTGTCAAGGGACTGAAGCTATTTGCCGACAATGATGAGAAGAATGTTTGCAGGCGTTAAATGAATCTTTTAAACCTAAAAACCATGTACCAACTGTCAAGCATGGTGGTGGCAGGATCATGCTCAGGGTATATTTTGCCTAGGGGTACTGGTTTACTGCACAAAGCCTACAGAATAACGAGTAGAGGTATACCTCCACATTTTTCATTGTCATGTCAAATTAACAACTAAATGATTGAAACTTGGACACAATTGGAGGTTCAAACAAGGTAACGATCCCAAAAAAAACAAAACTGTTTATGGAATGAATATAGCAAGCTAACGATCATCTGCAACTTGATAAGGCAGATTTATTTAAATATTACAGAGGGCATATGTAGAAATTTCAGATAGCACTGTACATATAATTCTGACACTGCATGGATTTGACACAATTCAGGATAAATTCAAACTTCATTCATTCCTTCATTTAAATTATGGCAAATTATGGCATTTATGGTGACGATGAGTTTGCATATTAAAACTCTGACTGGAACTCTAATATTTAGCCAACCAACAACGCAAATGAACCTAATAAATTAGAACATCATGAATTAGCTGCCTCAAAGGAAACTTTCTGTCTTGCATTCATTTGATCCCTTTTCCCAGAAGGAAACTTTAAGACGATAGGAATCAAAAGTTGAGCAACAGGAGAGAGCCCAAAGGATTAGAAAGGTTATCACTTCAATAGGAGTAACTAGAGGAAATGCAGTCAACAATACAGCTGGCTGCAACATGAAACCCACTGGTGTGTGTGTGCTAGCTGGAATGCAGAGTCCCCTTACCTGTTGTTATTCACGAGTGGCTCGGTGAGAGCGCGGCAGTAAGATGAAGGGAACCAGCCCCTCCTGAAACACAGAAACAAGAAAGGCGACTCAGAAAATAATGTCTGTCTTCCCCATCATCTCAGTTTACACATAAAGTGTATTCAGAATAACTGCTGACGACCCACCTCCATTGTTCTATTATACAAAGGATCCAAAGATTAGAAGAAAAAGATAGAGAAGTAGTGACAAAAATTATTAGCATATTGACCCATTAACAACCGTTTGTAATGAATTAGATTTAATCTCCACAGGTTTAATGAGTCAATTCGTGAGCCTGGTTTCTATGTCTGTTTGAAATCCATGCAACCATTTGTTCCTTCCCACACACAAACCAAAATAAACTTGACATTATTTTTCCAACGGAAAGGCGAATGTAAAGCACAGTCAAAATGGTCAGCTCTAAGCTTGGAAATCTGCATATGGATATTCAAGAGATGTAACATAAAGGGACAAAATGCTTGACACAGGAAGCTTTTTGGTTTCTGTTTATAGAGCGCCTGCAGCCACAGCATTATCATCCAATCAGCTTGGAACAGGCAGGAAGGTAAACACAGAAGGAAAAGACAGTGCCAGAGCCACAACATTTCAAAGTTTAGCTTTCTTAATTAAACTCAGAACATGGACCTGCATATAGATTAAAAGGCCTGTTTGGCTATTGCCCCCCAAATATTGACTGATGCCCCCAACTCCAGTATTTAAACATAAAAAAAAAAGGTTACTGTAGCTTTAACAAAACTCAGAATAGACCAAGGCATTTAAATGTTATAAGCAAAGTGACCCAAAGCTAGTCAGTGTTAAGGTGTGTTTGTGATTGTGCTACCATGGTGCACATTTGTTTTTAATCAGTGTGTGAATTTACCTCTCCCTGACTTTGGATGATGGTTAATATTTAAGTTTGAGGTTTGGAGAACTGGCATTTCCTTTGTGTGTCTATGATATGATGTATTACTGAGTCAGACTCTTGAACAAATGCTTATATTTACTTAGGGTCTGGTGTTCACAAAATAAAAAAAAAAAAAAAATGTATATACCTGAAAATCAGTTTCTGTTGACACTAAACAAGTTCAATGAAACGGCATACTGTTGCAACTAATCGTGATTCCTGGACAAATACAGGTCCTTCTCAAAAAATTAGCATATTGTGATAAAGTTAATTATTTTCTATAATGTCATAATGAAAATTTAACATTCATATATTTTAGATTCATTGCACACTAACTGAAATATTTCAGGTCTTTTATTGTCTTAATACGGATGATTTTGGCATACAGCTCATGAAAACCCTAAATTCCTATCTCACAAAATTAGCATATTTCATCCGACCAATAAAAGAAAAGTGTTTTTAATACAAAAAACGTCAACCTTCAAATAATCATGTACAGTTATGCACTCAATACTTGGTCGGGAATCCTTTTGCAGAAATGACTGCTTCAATGCGGCGTGGCATGGAGGCAATCAGCCTGTGGCACTGAGGTCTTATGGAGGCCCAGGATGCTTCGATAGCGGCCTTTAGCTCATCCAGAGTGTTGGGTCTTGAGTCTCTCAACGTTCTCTTCACAATATCCCACAGATTCTCTATGGGGTTCAGGTCAGGAGAGTTGGCAGACCAATTGAGCACAGTGATACCATGGTCAGTAAACCATTTACCAGTGGTTTTGGCACTGTGAGCAGGTGCCAGGTCGTGCTGAAAAATGAAATCTTCATCTCCATAAAGCTTTTCAGCAGATGGAAGCATGAAGTGCTCCAAAATCTCCTGATAGCTAGCTGCATTGACCCTGCCCTTGATAAAACACAGTGGACCAACACCAGCAGCTGACACGGCACCCCAGACCATCACTGACTGTGGGTACTTGACACTGGACTTCTGGCATTTTGGCATTTCCTTCTTCCCAGTCTTCCTCCAGACTCTGGCACCTTGATTTCCGAATGACATGCAGAATTTGCTTTCATCCGAAAAAAGTACTTTGGACCACTGAGCAACAGTCCAGTGCTGCTTCTCTGTAGCCCAGGTCTGGGGAATGCGGCACCTGTAACCCATTTCCTGCACACGCCTGTGCACGGTGGCTCTGGATGTTTCTACTCCAGACTCAGTCCACTGCTTCCGCAGGTCCCCCAAGGTCTGGAATCGGACCTTCTCCACAATCTTCCTCAGGGTCCGGTCACCTCTTCTCATTGTGCAGCGTTTTCTGCTACACTTTTTTCTTCCCACAGACTTCCCACTGAGGTGCCTTGATACAGCACTCTGGGAACAGCCTATTCGTTCAGAAATTTCTTTCTGTGTCTTACCCTCTTGCTTGAGGGTGTCAATAGTGGCCTTCTGGACAGCAGTCAGGTCGGCAGTCTTACCCATGATTGGGGTTTTGAGTGATGAACCAGGCTGGGAGTTTTAAAGGCCTCAGGAATCTTTTGCAGGTGTTTAGAGTTAACTCGTTGATTCAGATGATTAGGTTCATAGCTCGTTTAGAGACCCTTTTAATGATATGCTAATTTTGTGAGATAGGAATTTTGGGTTTTCATGAGCTGTATGCCAAAATCATCCGTATTAAGACAATAAAAGACCTGAAATATTTCAGTTAGTGTGCAATGAATCTAAAATATATGAATGTTAAATTTTCATTATGACATTATGGAAAATAATTAACTTTATCACAATATGCTAATTTTTTGAGAAGGACCTGTAAGCACAATACTATTGCCACTGCTCAGATGATTAGACCCTGGAAAGAAATGTCTTACAGGGTTTTTGTTTAAATCATATTTTAGAGGCAGAAATGTTGAAAGCTTGAAACAAAACAACATTACATCCAGATCTACAGTTTTTAAAACAAAAATGAAAACACATTTTCGGACATTAAAAGAGCCTGATGAGCCTCACCTCTCTAAATTAGATGAGGTGATTAACATATATGGAAAATAATGTGTCTAAACCCATAGAGCCTGACTGCCTTTCGTAAACAGAAAAAAATATTGTTTTCTAGATCAGAAAAAAACCTTCCTAATGAAATATTTCAAATGGGGTTCGAGTGCTCATTTGAGACACAGAAAAAGGATGGAGTGAGCACTCTTACTTTACCAAGAGCTTCTATACGTAGGAAAAGCATGTGAGCTTCATGAAAGTAAATAGGTTACTGCTGGGAAAACGTTTTACCCCAGAATTATGAAACGGCTGGAAAATTGGCTTCAATGGATAAACATAACGAAGATGTTGGGTGAGCTCACAAACACAGTTCATGTCACAGTGACAACCAATAGCTTCACCAGAGTCAACAGCCAGATTATTAAAGGAGCCATTTGGCGTTCCATACGTCACAAGTCATACTCCTAAGACAACCTTTGTTTGCATTCTTGGCAGTCTTTCATGTTTTTGCTTTTTTTTAAACAAATATGTTTCTAATTTGGGTGTAGGCATCAATAAAACTATTATGAGCTAAAAGTCTTGAACACAACTGAGAGGTTTAGAAAAAGATGACAAGTCCAAGACAGATTTCATAATTAGGCTAATACGGTCATGTCTATCAGCTGCAAAGTTTCTAATAAATCTAACATTTTTCAGTCTATTAACACCACTAGTATATCTGACAATTTTAGGCATCTCATGATCAGCTGGAGGGAAACATTTGTCAGTGCTGATTTATTCTGAAAGGATAAGAACAGCCAACCACCCAAAACCATCAAACTCCAGTCTCCTGTGAGACACGCTGCTCTGATAGACATGATGAGGGACAACTTCCAGGCCTTTGAGCAGCAACCAGAACAAAGTTTTCTTTGAAGACAGCGGCCGCACATTTGAGAGCAATTCTGAAAGATTTTTTTTTGTCAGGTAATTTCCCCTGATTGTAGCAGAGATCAAGTCTAATGAACGATTAAAATTCAGACGCACGTTCCTGGGATTCAGAACAAATCTTTGTCTAAAAGTCAGACATCAAAGAAATAGAGGGAGAACAGGCTTTGTTGTTGATATTCTGTGTGGGGGAAACAGGTGGTGTTCTGAACTTCTTTCTCAGCCTCACTCAAGCCTCGTGCTGTACAAGTCCTTCTCAAAAAATTTGCATATTGTGATAAAGTTCATTATTTTCTATAATGTAATGATGAAAATTTAACATTCATATATTTTAGATTCATTGCACACTAACTGAAATATTTCAGGTCTTTTATTGTCTTAATATGGATGATTGTGGCATACAGCTCATGAAAACCCAAAATTCCTATCTCACAAAATTAGCATATTTCATCCGACCAATAAAAGAAAAGTGTTTTTAATACAAAAAACGTCAACCTTCAAATAATCATGTACAGTTATGCACTCAATACTTGGTCGGGAATCCTTTTGCAGAAATGACTGCTTCAATGCGGCGTGGCATGGAGGCAATCAGCCTGTGGCACTGCTGAGGTCTTATGGAGGCCCAGGATGCTTCGATAGCGGCCTTTAGCTCATCCAGAGTGTTGGGTCTTGAGTCTCTCAACGTTCTCTTCACAATATCCCACAGATTCTCTATGGGGTTCAGGTCAGGAGAGTTGGCAGGCCAATTGAGCTCAGTGATACCATGGTCAGTAAACCATTTACCAGTGGTTTTGGCACTGTGAGCAGGTGCCAGGTCGTGCTGAAAAATGAAATCTTCATCTCCATAAAGCTTTTCAGCAGATGGAAGCATGAAGTGCTCCAAAATCTCCTGATAGCTAGCTGCATTGACCCTGCCCTTGATAAAACACAGTGGACCAACACCAGCAGCTGACAAGGCACCCCAGACCATCACTGACTGTGGGTACTTGACACTGGACTTCTGGCATTTTGGCATTTCCTTCTCCCCAGTCTTCCTCCAGACTCTGGCACCTTGATTTCCGAATGACATGCAGAATTTGCTTTCATCCGAAAAAAGTACTTTGGACCACTGAGCAACAGTCCAGTGCTGCTTCTCTGTAGCCCAGGTCAGGTGCTTCTGCCGCTGTTTCTGGTTCAAAAGTGGCTTGACCTGGGGAATGCGGCACCTGTAGCCCATTTCCTGCACACGCCTGTGCACGGTGGCTCTGGATGTTTCTACTCCAGACTCAGTCCACTGCTTCCGCAGGTCCCCCAAGGTCTGGAATCGGCCCTTCTCCACAATCTTCCTCAGGGTCCGGTCACCTCTTCTCGTTGTGCAGCGTTTTCTGCCACACTTTTTCCTTCCCACAGACTTCCCACTGAGGTGCCTTGATACAGCACTCTGGGAACAGCCTATTCGTTCAGAAATTTCTTTCTGTGTCTTACCCTCTTGCTTGAGGGTGTCAATAGTGGCCTTCTGGACAGCAGTCAGGTCGGCAGTCTTACCCATGATTGGGGTTTTGAGTGATGAACCAGGCTGGGAGTTTTAAAGGCCTCAGGAATCTTTTGCAGGTGTTTAGAGTTAACTCGTTGATTCAGATGATTAGGTTCATAGCTCGTTTAGAGACCCTTTTAATGATATGCTAATTTTGTGAGATAGGAATTTTGGGTTTTCATGAGCTGTATGCCAAAATCATCCGTATTAAGACAATAAAAGACCTGAAATATTTCAGTTAGTGTGCAATGAATCTAAAATATATGAATGTTAAATTTTCATCATTACATTATAGAAAATAATGAACTTTATCACAATATGCTAATTTTTTGAGAAGGACCTGTACATCCTACCCTCCAGCCAAGCTTCTACTTTTTCCCTTTTCTGTCGGGTTTCCAGATCAGCCACTACAGGCACATAGAATTATGTGAGGAAAGAAACTTGGTCATAATAATAATTCTAATAATAAGAAGAAGACAAGAGGCCAACTGAGGGCGGAGAAGATCATTACTCAAATTCAAACCCAGCTTACACATGGCACCAACGTTCATCCTGAGCAATCTGATCATGTTCAGGCAGTTCCAAGTACAGGTGGGAAAAACTCAAGACTCATTCAGGATAATTTCTTCAGACCACCTTTCATCTGCATTAATTTAGCAGCATGAATACAGTCTGGTTGGAGAAACATTGAAGGAACACTCACCCACTGGACGTGGCTCCCCTCAAGCAACAGAGGTATTATTCTAGATAACTACTGGTTTAGAAAATCCTTTGTAAGCAGTTACCAGCTAGCTAAGATAATATTTTTTTAAAACAAGAAGTCTGTCTGTCCCACGTTTGAATGTTATTGATCAGAGGATTGTGGAAGTTGTGGATAAGTTAGTCTTCATTATGTGCTGTTTATTCCGACCAGCTTTGGAGCTGACTGTAACTTTCCACTCTGAGTCTTTTAAAAAGACAGATGTGACAAAATATAAGACCAATTGACAAAGATTTTCTTTTTATTTAAAGCAATGAATAATGTGGCCACGTGTGTATTCCACGTAAAACAGGTAACAGATCTGATTACTCGGGACAGATTTTGAAGCTTGGTGTGGCTCGATGGGCTTTCCTTAGTTTACTTATACCTGAATCAGCCGGGGTGCAGATTAGAACCAGATACGAACACGGGCCTCATAAAAGGGTGGAGGAAAAGAAGTGCCTAATCATGACACAGTTAGTGAGACATGGTTCATCGTGGCTCACGATGACACATTTATGAAGAGGCAGGTAGTCATGAGAGCAAATTAAAAGACAATGTAAGAAGTTTAACTTCATAACATCTTTTTTCAATGAGATGATCTCTTTTTCAACACCCAGGTACAGCACATCCATCAGAAAATATTAAACAGACATGTCAATGTGGAGGGCCTGAAAAGCCATAACTATTTCCATCTATAACATAAACGACACTATTACAATTAATGGTGAGTTTACGGTGATAACTGAACTGGAAAAAGTTAATTAATGGTCACTAATTGGTCTATTTAAAAAAAAAGTTAATTTCTGTATTTTTTTTGAAGATCCGTATCCATTTTTGGTGCGAAAGCCTTAAAATCTAACCTAAAAAATGAGTGTTGGGAAGTAAAAAAAAAAAACGTTCAGCATGTCCTTGTCAAGTCACACCCTTTCACTCATCTTTTTTAGATTTTGGATAAACTACACCAAAAACTGTTTGGAAACTCACATCTGCCAAATGGACAACATGCAGTTAAGACTCACTTTCCATTCTTTTCCATCTCGCCGTACATCCAACCATCCCTCTCGTCAGGGATGAGCAGGAGAATGACGTCCCCCTCTTCAAAGCTGAGCAAGGTGCTGTTGTTGCCAGCATTGTGGGGAAAGATGGTCCGCACCCTTGGCCTCTTCGCTAAGCTGTTGAGGCCCGTGGCGACAGACACAGACCTAGCAAGACTGTTTTCCTCGCCATTTTCATGTTCTGGGGGAGAAAAGGAGCAAGACAGGTTAAAAATGGCGAACATACAAGAACATGAAGAAAGAAATTTGCATCACATAGCCTATGTTAGTTTTTATGGTGTTGACGTTTAGCATATTATTTTGCGCTGAACACAGCGCACAGCTGTAGTAATTGTTATTAATAATTTTGCAGATATCTGATCTTAGGTAAAAGAACTTGATAAACTCAGATTCGATAAGAGCAAAAACTCAAAGAAGGATTAAAGTGTGGATTACAGTTTATCCTCTGGGGGCCGTGAATCTGCTTTAACAGTAAATTGTCCTAAAACAAATCCACAATTACATACAGGCAACTATTTTGTAAAGGTGGAAGGCTTGTAAACATAAAAAAAGAGAAAGGATAACATAATCAAAAACAACTGCAGACAAAAAAAATTGCTGTAGGGAAAATTACTACAAATCACCTTTAAGCAGCACTTATATTATACTTCCCTCTACTGAAACGTATGGACTGTAAGCCACAACAGAAGAGAAAGGAATATTAATAATAAAAAAAACAAAAAAACCTGTATACATAAAACAAGTTCACATTAAAAGCTAAATTACCTGTGCTGTTTTTGGTAGGAGTATGAGCAGTCAAACTGTTGGTGGTGCTGTCGTGGTGGTCGAACATATTAGCCAGAGGGCTAGTGTGAGCCTTCAGAGGTGGAGCCGGGGGAGCAGCCACGCTCTGCCACAGAATAAATCAACCACATTAGCAATCTGGCATTTAAAGGTGGTAATGCCACTCTGGTAATGGCATTTAAACATAGTGGCGGAATTTACACAGCTTAAACAAAGTTACTGGCTCTAATTCTGAGGTTAATTCAAATTGTAATGGTTCTTATCTTTGTTTACAACAAGGGTCAAGGGAAAAAGTTAGGTGTTTAGGAAACCTAAAATATTCTGCAAAAGCAAATCAGAAGAAGGCAAATAAAATAAATATAAAGTGTTGCACTGTATTGAAGACAAAAAGTGCCACTATTCCCTTAGGTAATTAAGTAAGTATTTATTTACAGTATGTGATAGCTTAAAATAAAATTGGAGACACAAGCATTAAATATATTAATCTCATTCTTCAATACATAATTAATTGTGCATTAATTCATTAAATGGTAAAATCATTTAATCATCAATTCATTCAGTATTTATTTCAGCAGCAGCACAGTATGGATATTTTTTTAATCTGGTATTATTGTCTATCAAAGCCAGTGAGCGGGGCTAACACTGCTATAGACAAGGTTGTTGGGCCGCAGTCGGGTTTCTGAGCTGAGAAGAGAAGCTTTTAGGTCAGACTCAGTGGCTGTTTAAATTATTTCAGACTGTAGAACTGCAAATATTGAAATAACATACTTGATTTTATTATATGACGAATTACATTTTTAATGAAAGATTTCCACATTGAGTGACATGGAAATATTAAATTCTGTAATTACTAAAGTATTGACATATTTCAGTAATTAAAGTATTTGTTTTTATATTTGTTCCCAATTTTCTTTAAATTATCCTATGTATAAATATTTAATGCCTCATTTTATTTATCAGATAACGGCACATAATGATCCAAATGGATTGCATCAATTCACACAAAGCCTAGGTTCTTAAAAAACGTTTTTTTTTTTTTGTGGAACTGCTTTGGGTACTTAGAAATGTGTATTTTCATAATAGTTCCTTTTTACAGTTAAGTTTTGATTTCCAACCAGAAGCACCCAACCCTTTTTGCAGACCAACAGAACAGCAGAGGGCTTGACTAAAATGTCTCCACAATCTGATTGTTGTTTGCTGTTAGAACACTATTATTCAGTTTCATCATTCATGTCTTTATGCAACACAAAGTGGTATTTATATCACTTCATCTATCAGTATTATATACACCCACACCTGCTGAAAACTCCTCACTGAGAGGTGTAATTATATTTTTTCCATCCTGCATTGATGAGATATTGTTTTACTACTTGCTCAGTACACACAAAAATTCAACACTTCAACTTGTGCGTTTATTCATCCTGTCATACCATGCTGTGTCGTGATGGGGTGGGGGAAGGCAGCGGTGCGATGGTGACTGGCTTCCGCAGTTCATCAATCATGGACAAAACGCTGTCAGGCATGTTGGTCGCATCGTTGCACTGGTCCTGCCAGCTGTTCAGCTTTGTTAACAGTATGTCTCTGGCCTGTCCATCAGCCATGCAACGGAGAAAAGATCATTAAAAAAAATATATAAAATCATTAGTAATCAGTAAAACAGTAAACACATCCTAATCCCTTAGGCAACACTGCATACTGTGATTCATGGGATTGTGGGCTTTGGGGCAAACTGTTACAATGTTTGAGGAAAAAAACAAAAGCGGGGTTTGATTAAAAAGAGGCACAAACATTGTGGTGCTTTAAAATGGCCTCTATTAAAGACACAATGCTAATTTGCCTCTTTTAGTTGAAATCTCATTCATCTACACATTTTTTGTGACAACTGAAATAAACGATGGCAGATTTTTGGGACATAAACAAAAAATAAATCTTTTCACATAAACTGTGTTTATATGAAAAAAGAAGCACTACAGAATTAACATAAGTGTATAAAATGAAAAAAACAGGTTACAAATTCTACATTTGCAGATGATGTCTTAATGTATATACTGATAAAGGAGCTCCTATAGATAGATACACACACACACACACACACACACAAGATCACATAACATCCTATCTTTATTTCAGTTGCCATTCAGTGATGCTTAGAACTTTTTGTCACACTAGTGGGTTTATTCCAAAGAAAAATAAAGACTTTAAATGGTGTATTTTACCTTGTCATGGTAAGTAGCAAAGTGATAGGTTAGCATGCAGTGTTTGTCAACAAGAAAACAGAAGCGTCTCTTCTCCTCCATCAAAGCCTCCTTACAGCCATCTGCGAGGAACAACTGCATCTCCGTCTGCCGAACTGTCATAGCTTCCAGCATCTGACAACAAGCAAACATCTATGAATTCCAGTTTCTTCAAATATGTATAAATCTGCATGCAGGGTGGTACAGATTTAACTATAGTTCAGTGCCGTTAGTAGTAGTATACCCTAGTGTCACACATCTCTACTTTAAGTCTGATAAAAGCCATAGACCAAGCAGCACTTTCAACAATGCCTCTATGTCCTCCATTGTTATGTTGCGTTTGTGTCGCATACAACTCTGGTCACGCTACTTTTAAGATTGTGGGGCTGTCCAAATTGATGTGGTACACGTGTAATTGAAAACAACCTGTGTAGAATGTACGTGGCTCGTTTCTGACCTGTTTGTGTACACTTAAATGTACAAAAAGAAAAGCTGTGTTTGTTCATAAAGTAAGAAAAAAGTTGAAACATTTCTGCTAAACAAAAAAAAACTATTTTACTGAATACTTGAAATACTGGCTTTGTCAAAAAAAAAAAATTTATATATATATATATATATATATATATATATATATATATATATATATATACAGGTCCTTCTCAAAATATTAGCATATTGTGATAAAGTTCATTATTTTCCATAATGTCATGTTGAAAATTTAACATTCATATATTTTAGATTCATTGCACACTAACTGAAATATTTCAGGTCTTTTATTGTCTTAATACGGATGATTTTGGCATACAGCTCATGAAAACCCAAAATTCCTATCTCACAAAATTAGCATATTTCATCCGACCAATAAAAGAAAAGTGTTTTTAATACAAAAAACGTCAACCTTCAAATAATCATGTACAGTTATGCACTCAATACTTGGTCGGGAATCCTTTTGCAGAAATGACTGCTTCAATGCGGCGTGGCATGGAGGCAATCAGCCTGTGGCACTGCTGAGGTCTTATGGAGGCCCAGGATGCTTCGATAGCGGCCTTTAGCTCATCCAGAGTGTTGGGTCTTGAGTCTCTCAACGTTCTCTTCACAATATCCCACAGATTCTCTATGGGGTTCAGGTCAGGAGAGTTGGCAGGCCAATTGAGCACAGTGATACCATGGTCAGTAAACCATTTACCAGTGGTTTTGGCACTGTGAGCAGGTGCCAGGTCGTGCTGAAAAATGAAATCTTCATCTCCATAAAGCTTTTCAGCAGATGGAAGCATGAAGTGCTCCAAAATCTCCTGATAGCTAGCTGCATTGACCCTGCCCTTGATAAAACACAGTGGACCAACACCAGCAGCTGACACGGCACCCCAGACCATCACTGACTGTGGGTACTTGACACTGGACTTCTGGCATTTTGGCATTTCCTTCTCCCCAGTCTTCCTCCAGACTCTGGCACCTTGATTTCCGAATGACATGCAGAATTTGCTTTCATCCGAAAAAAGTACTTTGGACCACTGAGCAACAGTCCAGTGCTGCTTCTCTGTAGCCCAGGTCTGGGGAATGCGGCACCTGTAGCCCATTTCCTGCACACGCCTGTGCACGGTGGCTCTGGATGTTTCTACTCCAGACTCAGTCCACTGCTTCCGCAGGTCCCCCAAGGTCTGGAATCGGCCCTTCTCCACAATCTTCCTCAGGGTCCGGTCACCTCTTCTCGCTGTGGAGCGTTTTCTGCCACACTTTTTCCTTCCCACAGACTTCCCCCTGAGGTGCCTTGATACAGCACTCTGGGAACAGCCTATTTGTTCAGAAATTTCTTTCTGTGTCTTACCCTCTTGCTTGAGGGTGTCAATAGTGGCCTTCTGGACAGCAGTCAGGTCGGCAGTCTTACCCATGATTGAGGTTTTGAGTGATGAACCAGGCTGGGAGTTTTAAAGGCCTCAGGAATCTTTTGCAGGTGTTTAGAGTTAACTCGTTGATTCAGATGATTAGGTTCATAGCTCGTTTAGAGACCCTTTAAATGATATGCTAATTTTGTGAGATTAGCTAAGACTGCAAGGGAAGCTCAGCTTCCCCTAAAATGTCAAAAAATAAGTGATCAAATATATACTGTTGTGTGTTCATGTCATTGACTAAATATGCGCTACAACGCGCTCAACTATTGTTCAGAATCAGCTTCTTATCACTGGTAACAACGCGGCTTTCCTCTCACTCATTCCTGCAGCTTCACAGTGCTTTAAACAGTGAGTTCAATAGCAAAGCAAAAATGTTGGGCTTTGTCCCGCCCATTGGACGCTCAGCGTCTCTGGGGGTCTATGGGGCAGTGGGCTGGCCTCGGCTGGCCCGGACGCTCAGCTTCTGCATGATGATTGGATGATCTGTCTGAGGCTGAATCCTGTTTTGATTGACAGCGTAATCATATATATATATATATATATATAAAATGTATATATAATGTTGTTTTTTTCTTATTTGAAAAGGTAAGAGAAGAAAACTTGCAATAAAAAACAAGGAAACTGAAAAACACCTGGAATCCTGACTGATTAAATTAATTTATTCAACACTTAAGAACTCAGTTAGGTCACAGAATGACACAGGTTGTGCATAAAAGGGTTAAACACGCAATTTCTATTAGGTACACTGTCTTATCTTGGCCCGCACATGGTCAGCAGCCACTAAAACCTTTTGATTGTTGATATATACACAAACTTAACAAGGGTGTATTACATGAAAGCAGCAAGGCTCTTTTCTTAAAAATCCTAATCTCTCTCATGCAGGGGAACAGGTATTGTTAGTTTACAGTTTCCTTTAGTGACATACTGTGCTGAAAGTAGTATTTAGAGAAAGAGAAGGAGCAGCAGGAGCATGAAGAGAGAACAGTACAAATCCCATGAACGGAGGGACAGCGTTATCTTCACTGACAGACAGGGACTGACAGAGGTCATAGTGGGTCACTGAAAGGATCCAGTTGCAGCATGCATGTGAAAGCAAATCCAACAGTCCAATTCTGTTATATTTCACAGATTATATAGTTTTTAACAGTTTAGACACAATCAATCTTCATAGCTACTTTGGAGATCCATATCTCATCTAAACTGGCTGAAACTGGCACACCCTTAACGGCTACTAACACACGCCTGCTCCATTTCAGCAATTCTCTGCTAATTCCTTTAATGATGAAGGATGATATTTACTTGGAAAGTAAGGTGGCTCAAGACCTCTAATGTGTCAAACGCAAACAGGAATAATCAGCTGATGGAAACATGGAAGCTGGTTACAGTGCCTTGCAAAAGTATTCATACCTATAGAACTCTTTTCACCTTTTGTCATGTTACAACCAAAAACTTTAATGGTTTTATCAATTTTATGTGATAAACCAACACAAAGTACTGTATAACTGAAGTGGAAGCAAAAGGATGGCTGTGCATAAAAAAGAAAAATTAAAATATGAAAACTTTGGCATACAGTCCCTGCATAAAATTCAGTGAAATAAATCGCCTTCAGAAGTCACCTAATTACTGAATGAAGTCCATCTGTGTGTAATTTATTCTCAGTATGAACACAGATGCTGTGTGAAGGCCACAGTGGTTTGTGAGAGACCATTAGTGAACAAACAAATAATTCATATGAATGAAGATTCAGAAATGTATACATACAGAAATGTATTAAAGAGGAAAATGGTGGCTTTTAAAACTGACCCTAATTACAAATAACCTAAATACACTGATTTACAGTCAAAATTCTGGACTTCATTTTGTTTTCAGACAAGAAAAGCATTCAAATATGTGAATGAGAGCAGGGCCTAGATTAACAACTGATTTTTATTTCCATCTTCTTCCTGTTTGTGTATGTTTCAAGTGATGATGATGAAGTGCAGGATTATGAAGTGTTTAACTGAAGCAGAGAAGCAATGTCAGCTTTATTGCAACCACTCGCCAAAACATGCTAAAATCTGTGTTTTTTTTTAACGCTCTCCGAGTTGTGAGGATAGCAGCACTCACTCTACCATAAGTCTCCTACTTCGTATCCAAGTAAGGGCTTCAGTCGCCACCCCTTACAAGCAGCAAAGATCTACACATCACCCGGGGTCAGGTTGTGACCCGGCTTGGCTGTCAAAGGGAAAATACTCCCCCTGGCTGTACAAGACTGATTTTAATAAGTATGTGTGTAAAAACATATTTAACAGATGAGGATGGAGAGAAGCAAATAAAGATATAAAAAATTTGAAACATGGAGAGAAACAAGTAGATAAAGGAAGAAAGATGTTGACAGGCATTTAAGTACACAGAAAAATATAAGACAATGACATTTTTTTAAAGGAACGCTCAGTGAAATATGTGGAAATCGATTAGATTCCTCCCCTAGGATGACATTCAGCACTGATATGAATGATGTGAATAACTGCAAATAGGCCCCTCAGTTTCTGCTAAATGAATATATGATATACTTCACATATATTACGTGAGTAAATGTGGCAAGTTTTGGATAAGAAAAATACAATGCCTGAAAAGATTAACCTTTTTTTTCCCTTTCTGTGAGAAAATGTGATACCCATCTTGACTAGTTTTGATCCTTACTACAGAAAAAAGCTAAAGCCATTATTCTGGAGAGGATTTCTTCCAGCATTTTGATGTTGTTTGTTCTTTATTCCTCTAATCCGCTGCACTCTGTCTGATTGTTCACTTTGAAGAAATTTTAATGTCTGGTGAATCATCCAGTATCGTTTTACAGCTCTGATGCACTGTCTACCTGTCTTCTTGCCCATCAGGGTGTGTTTCTGAGTCACCAAGATCCCACAAACTGGCTTTAAATTAAATAGGCGACCACAGCAACAAGGACACAAATTCACTCAGGTCCTGGTGGGGAGGTCAGGAAAGTGAAAAGTAGTAAGTCAAACTCCAGAAGAAAATACTTCCTCATATTTTCTGAATGACGTTGGCTTGAAGAAAAATTTTTATTTAGTTGAAGAAAACCATTTCAGGGATGCAACTCAATAGTTACCCATTCTAAAATAATTACTTAGTAGTTTTATTTTTATTTTAAGTAACATCATTCACAGTTTCTGTGACCTAAACGACTTAAAGCCCTGTTTTTTCTAAAGATCATAAACTTAAAACAAACAAACAACAACAACAAAAAACAATAAAAACAATCTTTATCCAGAAACAAACAAGAGTTTTTTGGGCACTGGATGCTACTAAGTAAAATACTCTAACAATAAAATAAATATCTAAATATATTCAGTTAAGTAGAATCCTTTAAAAAGTATTCTTTTAAAAGTATTTTAGTTGAGCCCATCCCTCCGCTAGTGTGAGGTAGGGTGAACTGTGTTCAGGGAATACACAAAACCCTTTAAGAGCACAAATAAAATCCATTCACAAAAACCAGGCAAACAGGCTGCTTGACGAGATCAATGGGAAGCAGGTTATGTAGGATTTTGATGCTGCCGTGCTGTCAGGGAATCTGCTTTAAAATGAAAGTTACCGTTCTACGGAATCAGTGCGAGGGTGTGGCGATATAACCAGCAGAAATGAATTAACATGCCACATGAAATGACTACAACAAGGTAAAACACTAAATGTAACCATGGTACAACTGCAAAATCGTCCTTTTCCAAAATGGATCTTATGAGTCGCCATACGACCTACAGAATGATACTCATAATCTGGATAAAATACAAATCTGTTTTGTGTTGCATAACTAATAAATACATTTACTTTGAACAGCTAGTAATTTCAATATTGCTACTTACCAGGGGCTAACAAAAAAAAAGTCAACAATTATGTTATTCTAAATTATTTTTATGCCTGCACAAATAAAAGCTTATCAGCACAAGACAAGCAGGTGAACTGATTTGCTTTTAACCTCTAGCAAAGCTAATCTTTGTATCTGTATACATAAAACATACAAAACAAAATACAGCAGAAAGTCAATAGTAAAGAACGATACTTTCATGCCAGACTGCACAGATCCGACACCATATCAACTAATGTTACTTCAGCTTTGATAATGTGCATCTCAGGTTTCAAAGTTTGCGGAGTAAAGAGTGCATTTAGGTCATCTATGTATGTTGACATAAATATGAACATGACTCTGTGTGTGTGGGTTTTAAAGAAAGGGCATCTCTACATGATGTTTCAAGTGTCCACCTCACCTCGCTTTCCTTGTTTTCGTACTTGTTGGCGTTCTTGCCTTGGCTCTTTCTCCTCAGTTTTTTCAGATCTGCCTGGGACCTCTCCAGAGAATCCTGCTTCATCTTGTGCTCCATCTGGTACCTCTTAAATGTGGCCTAAACCAGAGGAATGACTCATGTGAATGCTGGAACAAGAAGCTGGTGATATTTGTCAAAAAAAAGTTTCAAGCTGTCCCATCCCTTAAAAAGCCAATATTTTTAAATTCCTAAGCTAACAATTTTTTGATCAAAGAAGTCCCCCCCCCTGCTGCTGTGAGCCCACAGTCTCCTTTACCTGAGAAAAATGTGTCATGTTCTCGGTTTGTCCTGGTTTATGCAAGAAATATTTCTGTTTGTGCCACTCAAGAGATATTAACAAAGATTTAAGCATAGGAGTTCAAAGGTCAACCAGGCTCCTTTACATTACCTAACTCAAACAAAAAATTGATGTTAATCGTTTGTGCTATTTATATTGAAAAACTTTTTGCCTTTTCCTTGTGACCACCATGGAAGGCTTTAACCTTTGGATGACCTTTAAACTTTAAACTTTCAGAATTATGGTTAGTGCACAAACCATTGACACCATTCTTGTTTAAGTTGGGTAATTTTAAAGGGCCTGATTCAGCTGTAATGTTCTACTTATATATTTTAGTAATGTCTTCAAAATTAAGGTAGCACAGGTTTTTGCTGCACAAACCAGCTACCTTGCTTCAAGCAAATATTTGCTTGAAGCAAATATTTGCAGCAAGCTACAAGAACTAGCCTGTCTGTTGGGAGAATAAATAGCTTACTGGTTTGAATAACTTTAAATAAGAGGTGTAGGCAGTCCATGATTTTCTCTATTTACATATAGTTTAGGGTAGCATCCCCCGCCCCCACCTGTTGCTGCGAGCTATCAATCCGTTGTATTTCAGAGCTGAGTGAGGGGAAAACGTTAGGGTCAGCGGGTTAATACCTAAGCATTGACTGTGTGTTGAGAGAAAAGTTTGAAGCAAACCACAAGAGCTAGCATGTCTGCCCAGAGAATAAACAGCCCACTGCAGCCTAGCCCTAAATAACATCAGAATATGAAAATCCCAATGTCAGACTAGAAACAGGCCTAGGCCACTTTCCTAGAAAACTAGATCAAATATTACACAACTCATTAACTTTTTGGCAATTTTTGTCATTGTTGCTTTTCATAAGTATACAAAACTATTCATTGCTAATATTTTAACCTGGATTTGGTATGCCATGGTTTTAGAAATTCACAATTTCAAAACCACAAAATGCTCCCCATACTGTTGCTGTGGTTTACATCACTTTTAATGGGATGCCAGAGACACTGTGAGGTTTTCTCTAGAAAAGGTAATTTAAAGTAGGGCTTCCCAATACAAACATTCCTAACAAGCTAAAAGAGCTAGCATGCCTGTTGGGAGAGAAAACAACCTACCGCAGAGTTGCTACTGAGCAGCTATGCAAATTTAACTTTAGGAAAAAAAACTTTGTCGTTATTAACTGGCTTCAAACATGTCAGCCAACACAGACAGTATGACTTGTGTCGCCGCTGGATAAATGGAACCTCCTTTGTCCTTTGTGTTGTGCCTGAGATAACCCACTGTAAATAATTATCATCCCTACAGTCATAATTATAGTCCGAATTGCTACATGTGATAAGATTATGGTGCTCTTTTCAGTGTGAATAAAACCTTCACATTTATCAAGCATCTTTAGCTGAACCATCCTGTCCTTGATCTCCATTATCAGAAATTGGAAAAAAAAAATTTTCATCAAACATTACGTTTTTCTCGTCTATCCTTCCTTGTGGTCAGTGAATCAATATGCAAATCATAATAATACACTCTTACATGAAAGTGTGTTTTGTTACGGCTGCAGCTGCATTATGACTTGGAGATATACACAGAAACTACTTACTGTCATATATTTGACATCCATGTCAGTCTTCCTCTCCAGCTCGGCTATTATCTCCCTGTGGAACTTCTTAAACTTCAGGTGGAGAGGAGGAGGGACATAAACAGAAAATGATTAGAAACATGGTAGGAGCAAGAAGGACTGGCTATTCAGCTTTGCTGTCAACAACAACAACAAGAGAAAATGCAATCAATGTCAGAGAGAAATGCATAGTGATTATAGAGTGTATTGGTGAGTGTCTGCGAGGGTGAGAGCCAAGTCCAAGGTTGTGCTTATGAATGAGTCAGAAACAAAGCGTGGGAATGCCCATTGTCCTCCATTACATCCTCCCTTTCTCTGCAGCTCTCATTTATCTGCAGGTGTCAGCACGTTCATCGAAGCATTGTTGCAATGCAGCGACAGCTCCCAAGGAAACATTATCATATACATATCACACAGCATGGAGACACCAAGTTAAACTGAGGCTTTAACTCAAAAACTACAGTTTATTAAGAAGAAAACCCACCCACAGGTTCTGCTGCTAACCAACACTGTCTCAGAGGACTGCATCGCATCTTTTCTGCATGTTTAATGAGATCCTCTCACACTGGTGCAGTTCATTTCTCAAACAGAAAATATCAAGCAACATTATATGAAAATAACATGTTTCTCTAATGGTTTTTTCCACAGTTCTTCAACAATATAACTGTCTCCATTAAGGCACATTAGACACCGAATAAGCCAATGAGAAAAGGCCCAAAAAAGGGTGAATGAGTTTGAGTAATTTCCTAAACAGAAAGTTCCAGCAGCAGCAGCTGCACAGAATCACAAACTAAATCTCTAATCTGATTAGGGAAGATGAGACTTTCATCTCTGTGAGCTTCAATTTCTATAAAAATAGAAAAAAAGAGAAAGTTTTAACATGCTCTGTAAGGGTCGATATGTTACAGTAAGACATGAGTAATGTAACGATTACATCTTCGTTTATATGTTAACATGCCCCCCCCCACACTCTTTTTTTTATTATCTGGTGATCATTTTAGGTGTGTAACAACTTGCAGGAACTCTTTTGTTAAGCATGTCCATTTTAAGTCTAATGTCTTTTACTCTTACATGTCTTTAATATTAAAGTGATGTAGTTTTCACCCTCTAAACACCTCCATGTCAAACAATGCACTCATTCAAAAGCAGTAGTAGATGCTGCAATCTATTAATAAGCTATCAAATCATTTTAAATTTTTATTCCCCACAATGGGAAAGTTGTTGAATGTTGAATACAGTAAAAAAAATAATAATAAAACATCGAAAATTACTTTTCTTTAAAATGAAATGAAAATATTACAGAATTCATGAGTTTATAGTATAAAAGCAGGGTGATTAGAAATGTGGCTTTAATGGAAGTCAATGAGACACTTTTGGCCACTCAGGTGTCCTGAGGGAATACAGGTCCTTCTCAAAAGATTAGCATATTGTGATAAAGTTCATTATTTTCTATAATGTAATGATGAACATTTAATATTCATATATTTTAGATTCATTGCACACTAACTGAAATATTTTAGGTCTTTCATTGTCTTAATACGGATGATTTTGGCATACAGCTCATGAAAACCCAAAATTCCTATCTCACAAAATTAGCATATTTCATCCGACCAATAAAAGAAAAGTGTTTTTAATACAAAAAACGTCAACCTTCAAATAATCATGTACAGTTATGCACTCAATACTTGGTCGGGAATCCTTTGGCAGAAATGACTGCTTCAATGCGGCGTGGCATGGAGGCAATCAGCCTGTGGCACTGCTGAGGTCTTATGGAGGCCCAGGATGCTTCGATAGCGGCCTTTAGCTCATCCAGAGTGTTGGGTCTTGAGTCTCTCAACGTTCTCTTCACAATATCCCACAGATTCTCTATTGGGTTCAGGTCAGGAGAGTTGGCAGGCCAATTGAGCACAGTGATACCATGGTCAGTAAACCATTTACCAGTGGTTTTGGCACTGTGAGCAGGTGCCAGGTCGTGCTGAAAAATGAAATCTTCATCTCCATAAAGCTTTTCAGCAGATGGAAGCGTGAAGTGCTCCAAAATCTCCTGATATCTAGCTGCATTGACCCTGCCCTTGATAAAACACAGTGGACCAACACCAGCAGCTGACACGGCACCCCAGACCATCACTGACTGTGGGTACTTGACACTGGACTTCTGGCATTTTGGCATTTCCTTCTCCCCAGTCTTCCTCCAGACTCTGGCACCTTGATTTCCGTATGACATGCAGAATTTGCTTTCATCCGAAAAAAGTACTTTGGACCACTGAGCAACAGTCCAGTGCTGCTTCTCTGTAGCCCAGGTCAGGCGCTTCTGCTGCTGTTTCTGGTTCAAAAGTGGCTTGACCTGGGGAATGCGGCACCTGTAGCCCATTTCCTGCACACACCTGTGCACGGTGGCTCTGGATGTTTCTACTCCAGACTCAGTCCACTGCTTCCGCAGGTCCCCCAAGGTCTGGAATCGGCCCTTCTCCACAATCTTCCTCAGGGTCCGGTCACCTCTTCTCGTTGTGCAGCGTTTTCTGCCACACTTTTTCCTTCCCACAGACTTCCCACTGAGGTGCCTTGATACAGCACTCTGGGAACAGCCTATTCGTTCAGAAATGTCTTTCTGTGTCTTACCCTCTTGCTTGAGGGTGTCAATAGTGGCCTTCTGGACAGCAGTCAGGTCTGCAGTCTTACCCATGATTGGGGTTTTGAGTGATGAACCAGGCTGGGAGTTTTAAAGGCCTCAGGAATCTTTTGCAGGTGTTTAGAGTTAACTCGTTGATTCAGATGATTAGGTTCATAGCTCGTTTAGAGACCCTTTTAATGATATGCTAATTTTGTGAGATAGGAATTTTGGGTTTTCATGAGCTGTATGCCAAAATCATCCGTATTAAGACAATAAAAGACCTGAAATATTTCAGTTAGTGTGCAATGAATCTAAAATATATGAATGTTAAATTTTTATCATTACATTATGGAAAATAATGAACTTTATCACAATATGCTAATATTTTGAGAAGGACCAGTAGTGTGTGTGATGCTTATTTCCATCCTGGGTGCATGTGTGTACGTGTTAAGAAAGTTCCCAGTTTAGCTTTAAATGTTTTGGGGATGTATTTTAAGATATGGCCAGAAGTTTGTTTTCTTTTTTTTTTTAAGAAACTAAAACAAAACAGAACAAAACATAACATATACTGCATACAGAAAATACAAATAATTTAGTGCAAAAACAAAAACAACTACTAAAAATAAATTGATGCCATAGGGTTGAAGCTTTTTAATGGGAGATATAATTTGGCCGCTTTAGGACAGTCAAATTTTTTTTTACCTTTTTATTAAAAAACAGTAACATAACAGAACAAAAGCAGAACGAAATTATAATAACTTGGACTACAGTTAGGCTACAGTTTCAGGGTGCCACCCTTCTACAATCTGTGCCTCTGCCTGGCCCCCCAAGAAAATAACTTTAGACACGCCCCTGCCACAGACACACACTCAAACACTACGGATGGGGGGGCTGTGCTCAGGATGCATGGCCTTTGCTTGCTCGAGCACAGGCTCGGACTGTGGGCCCTTGTCTGGTGGCCTATGGTTCCCAGTGGTGTGTCGAACTGGTTGAGGTGTCCAGTGTGAAGTTTCCACAGTTGGTGGTGATTTGGGGACCCAAGTCATTTGTCGGTGTTTATTCACTGTTTTATTCATTTTAAAGTCAGTCATGTCATCTACCGCTTCATTCTTCCTTTTGCTGATACACTTTATGAAAATTCTAATTTTCATCAGGAGATGGCACTTGCCTACACTACCAAAACTTCCAATACCTGATTTAACGACCATGTGCTTTACTGTGCTTAACTGACCAGCAAGCGCTCCTGACCAAAACCCCACAGATAATCTTGGAAGTATTGTCAAAAAGGAAGATGGGAGACCCAACAATGCAGATGAGCTTTCAGACCCCTAACAAAGCATCCTGGGTTTCATTGACACCTCAACAGAGCCACAGGCTGATACCCTCCATGCCACGCTGCATCGATGCAGCAATTCATGCCTAAAAGAGCCCCAACCAAGCATTGAGTGCATACTGTACAATACATAGACACACCTTTCAGTAGGTTGATATTTCTGTGTTAAAAATAATTTTTTTATTAGTCTTTTGAGATACAGGATTTAAGGTTTTTATCTATAAGCCATAATTATTAAAAGACACAGAATTAAACATTTAAAAATATCTGAGTCTATATAATGTGTTTGAATTCCTTCCATGAAATGAATTACTGTATCAAATTAGCTTTTAAAATAACTTTTTTGTAGGGTTTTTTCTTTTATAATAAACAATCACATTATACTGGCATTTAAAGGGTTAAAATCATGAAAGTTATTGAAGATTTGGGTTTATTTAGTTTTGAGCAAGTCTGAAGTTGTTCAAGAGATTTGTAACAACAAAAAGCAAAAAAAAAATATTGAAGTATGATTCATAGCAGTTTTCGTGTGTATATTGTGCCACAAAGGTGTTTTTAAACCGTTCGTTCTAGACTGAACAGGACATTTTTGAACCATACTAAAAGTCCTCACTACGTCAGCACTTTCTCAAAGGAACATGTCAAATTGCCCTGGCTAATATTAGAATGCATAGAGTGCGACTTTAAGCTTTTGCAGCTAAGGGTGAATAAAGCTGCGCATCGCCAGATACAGGTCCTTCTCAAAGAATTAGCATATTGTGATAAAGTTCATTATTTTCCATAATGTCATGATGAAAATTTAACATTCATATATTTTAGATTCATTGCACACTAACTGAAATATTTCAGGTCTTTTATTGTCTTAATACGGATGATTTTGGCATACAGCTCATGAAAACCCAAAATTCCTATCTCACAAAATTAGCATATCATTAAAAGGGTCTCTAAATGAGCTATGAACCTAATCATCTGAATCAACGAGTTAACTCTAAACACCTGCAAAAGATTCCTGAGGCCTTTAAAACTCCCAGCCTGGTTCATCACTCAAAACCCCCATCATGGGTAAGACTGCCGACCTGACTGCTGTCCAGAAGGCCACTATTGACACCCTCAAGCAAGAGGGTAAGACACAGAAAGACATTTCTGAACGAATAGGCTGTTCCCAGAGTGCTGTATCAAGGCACCTCAGTGGGAAGTCTGTGGGAAGGAAAAAGTGTGGCAGAAAGCGCTGCACAACGAGAAGAGGTGACCGGACCCTGAGGAAGATTGTGGAGAAGGGCCGATTCCAGACCTTGGGGGACCTGCGGAAGCAGTGGACTGAGTCTGGAGTAGAAACATCCAGAGCCACCGTGCACAGGCGTGTGCAGGAAATGGGCTACAGGTGCTGCATTCCCCAGACCTGGGCTACAGAGAAGCAGCACTGGACTGTTGCTCAGTGGTCCAAAGTACTTTTTTCGGATGAAAGCAAATTCTGCATGTCATTCAGAAATCAAGGTGCCAGAGTCTGGAGGAAGACTGGGGAGAAGGAAATGCCAAAATGCCAGAAGTCCAGTGTCAAGTACCCACAGTCAGTGATGGTCTGGGGTGCCGTGTCAGCTGATGGTGTTGGTCCACTGTGTTTTATCAAGGGCAGGGTCAATGCAGCTAGCTATCAGGAGATTTTGGAGCACTTCATGCTTCCATCTGCTGAAAAGCTTTATGGAGATTTCATTTTTCAGCACGACCTGGCACCTGCTCACAGTGCCAAAACCACTGGTAAATGGTTTACTGACCATGGTATCACTGTGCTCAATTGGCCTGCCAACTCTCCTGACCTGAACCCCATAGAGAATCTGTGGGATATTGTGAAGAGAACGTTGAGAGACTCAAGACCCAACACTCTGGATGAGCTAAAGGCCGCTATCGAAGCATCCTGGGCCTCCATAAGACCTCAGCAGTGCCACAGGCTGATTGCCTCCATGCCACGCCGCATTGAAGCAGTCATTTCTGCAAAAGGATTCCCGACCAAGTATTGAGTGCATAACTGTACATGATTATTTGAAGGTTGACGTTTTTTGTATTAAAAACACTTTTCTTTTATTGGTCGGATGAAATATGCTAATGTTGTGAGATAGGAATTTTGGGTTTTCATGAGCTGTATGCCAAAATCATCCGTATTAAGACAATAAAGACCTGAAATATTTCAGTTAGTGTGCAATGAATCTAAAATATATGAATGTTAAATTTTCATCATTACATTATGGAAAATAATGAACTTTATCACAATATGCTAATATTTTGAGAAGGACCTGTATGTCTGCTTCAATTGACCTCTTTCACAAACTGTAACTAAAGCATATTTTAAACCTACATTAATTGAATTACTGACCTCAGAACCTTCATGTGCTCTCTCTGAAACTGCCCATCTTAAACCAGATGGGGCAGTGGTAAAGATTTGGCTTAAAATGACTGAAATACTTTATGGCTCAGTTTACACAAAAAGCTTAATTCAAAAAAGATATTTGTTATTTTTTCATTTAAAAAGGCTTTTAGCTTTTTACAGTATTATCACTTCCAGGATTTCTCTTGAAAAAGTTGTCAGCCTTCTCTTGCCTTTTTCTTTTCTGCATCTTAATTATACTAAGAGACAAAAAGACAATTCAAAGCTTGACAATGTCATGAATCTGACTGACATGACAGAGAGGCTGCTTTATTTGGTTAACGTATCCTAGCACGTCCAGAGAAACAATATGTTAGCATTAAGCAACTTCTGTGTTGCTACATTCGATGTATCCTCAGCACGAACTGATCGTAAAACAAACACAAGACAGGTGGGACTTAAGGCAGGAAAGCCAATCAGCAGCCAGTGTCAGGTTTCAACAGGAGAGGTAGGGGGAGAGGAACGGGATAGAGGAGGAAAGAGACTGGAAGCACTGTAGGAAAAGTGTGGGTGTTAAAACACCAACATCCCCCACGGTTGCAACGCTCACACTCGCCAGCCTGTAGCTGCGCGTGGTAACAGATTCAGCTGATTCATGTGGCGATTTTCTTCCACAGAAAGTTGCTGTTAGTTTAGCAAAAACGGGCGGGATTTGGCGTTAGATGCTTTTGTCAATAAAAGTCAAAGTGACAAAGTGCTAATTTGTCAACACTGTAAATGCTATATAAACTGATTGACAGCTCTGGTTGGTGTGGCCAATCAGATTCCAGGGGTAGCCAGTGCCACACCCAGCCACCCCTGTGGGTCTGTTGTAATGTGAAGAGTTGTGATAAATGCAGATGTGTACGTCTAAAGTGCATTCAAATTGGAGTTGTGGCTGGGGTGTACAAGTGGTGCTCCTTTGAGCTCAATAACTTGTGAATCTTTCCCAAACTCTTGAAAGGGCTTAGTTTCACACTCCTCTTGTAGCTGTGGGTATACCTGTTGGCTGAGCACCTTTTTCTCCAAGACTTTTTCTTTTCCCTAAATTTTCCATTAATATGGTTGAGTACAGCAATCCGAAGAAATTAGCAATAATATTTTGTGGCTAATCTTCCATGTGGAGGGTGTCAATGACTGTCGGCTGTCTTATTTAGTAGGCTGTAATAAAATTTCTGTATACATCTTTTTATTAGAAAGCACAGATGGTAGAGTTGTGATTAATTGTTTTGAAAGGGAATGTACGTTACTAAGTCCAATCAAGCTGCATTACAACACAAACTTACGGAAAAACACCAGGGGGTGAATCAGCCATGACACACTCAGATAAATCAGTGGGAAGCATGTGCATGTGCAGATACAAGTTTAATGAATCTCAAAGCAACAGCTACAGCTGATGTTTTGTTTCCAGGGCTTGTTTAGACTTGCCCTTGTACTCAAAGAAAAAATAAAGAACAGCTCTCATCGTCATTAAAACACTTTATATTTCAGTTGCCCATGTGGCTACTGTACATGTAGGTGGGAAAGGAGGCGAGGTATTTTCTATTTATGGGCATGCAAGAAAGAACTACCGGTTGAATGCGTCAGAAACAGCATGTTGCTGTGGAAATATACTGAGCAACAGGTTTACAGAGCGAGTGTGTCTGACAAAATGCATCAGGCTTAGGTAACAATCACTGAGCGATCAGACAACATTTAAACTGGCAATCTGTATGAGTCTAAAAGCATCTGTGGCACTTACATTTTCCTCCATTTCGAGATGAGCCATCCTGTGCACCTCAGAGATTTCCACCAGCACTGCACCTGAGAAGTGGAAAGAAACAAGGGACAGGTTAATGTCAGAAGACTTTTTTCATGTTTGTTTTTTCCTTCAATCCTTCCTGCTCTACAAGATAAAGCTTATTGAACCTTACTGCACAACGACAACAATGTACCTGGCAAGGAGCACAGTGTGTACCGTATGAACTGTACTACAGTGTAACAAGTCAAAGTAATTGTGAAAATCTTACATTCATGAGACCAAAGGTATAAAAGCCCATTATGTTTGACATCAAATAAAAGGCCTACAGGTACCTTACCTAGAAAAACTCCACCACCTGCTGCTTGGGTAATCAAAAACAGCTTTAATAAACGTTTGTTGCTGCAAGTGCTATAAAGCAATTACATTGGGATTATGAAGGAAATAAGATAAATATTATGATCAGACCAAGTTATTAATTTTAAATTACAAAAAATATGTGTCTAAGTTATGTGCATGCCGTATTATAATCTAAAGCGTTTTGCATTGGGTTGGTTATCTGATGTCCTTCAGCACTGGATCAAAATGACACGTCAAGCTCGGCAGCAATAGGCTATGCCCTGAAGAAACTTCCGAACCTATGTTTTTTTATCCAATTTACTACCTTTCCTTGGATTTGTCTCTATGCTTTTATGTAGTTTTCCAATGGAGAACAAATTAAGCTCAATGACGATTTTTATGTACAGCAAACTGTGAATGAACTGACTGGCATTAAGTCAATTTAACTTTTCAAATGTTTTAAACATCAAAATCCCTTAAAATCCCAATAAATCATCAGCGTAAAACCATTACATGTTTGGTAACTATATACTTAAACTGGTTTGTTGATACTGCTTTTTGTTGCAGAGGAACTGAACAGCTTGATTTTATCAGGTAGTTCACTTTGTGTGAGGCAGCCTTCCCAATGACTTGTGTTTGTTTTTTAACCATGCAGCCAGACTGCTTTGGTTCTGGGCAATGTAGCTCACAGATTTAAACAACTTTACTCATCGGCCTTGAGTTAAGCTGTTTTTTCCCCACAGGAACGCATCGCTTTATTGATGCAGGCAAAACAAGAAGAATAGTGAATCAATAAAGCTAAAGTAGATAATCCTTGCTAACCAGAAAACAGCAGCTTTTCCCTATTTTGGTGAAATGTAACTAAAATGTCAGATATGTGCTGGGGATCATTTCCTGTTGTCACAGAACAAGACTTATGACTATTTGTTTTATGATTTCCAAATAGTGTTCACGCTGCTATATTCACAGTCTTGGTATTCTCCACTTTATATCCATGTTACAGCCATAAACTACAATGTATTTTGGGGGAATTTTATACGACAGACCAACTCAAAGAAGTGCATAATGTTGAAAGGAAGAAGAATTATGTGGTTTTTAACATTAAAACAATACAAAAATGAGGCATACCTTTCTACTCACTCCTTTACGCTGATACTCCCCAAAACAATACAGTGTAACCAATTCACTTAAGAAGTCACCTAATTGGAAAAGGTCGACCTGTGTGCAACTGAATTTCAGTATAAATACACCTGTTCTGTTAGTTGGTTAGTTAACATTGGTGATAAACAAGGATCCTGAAAACCAAGAAACACAACAGGAAGGTCAAGGATAAAGTGGTGGAGAAGTTGAAAGCGTTGTCCATTTTATGCAGGGGACAAAGAAAACAAGTGGATGAAGGTATTCACAGCAGATAAGACCCCAATTGAACTCCCTGTCCTACTTGCAAAACTCTACATGTGGTGGAAAACTAGCACTGCACATCAGCCTAAACAGCAGCCCCACAGTGAAACATGGTAGTGGCATCATCATGCTTTGGGGAGTAACAGGGAAGCTGATCACAGTTATTGGGAAGAAGGATGGATCCAAATACAGAACAATCTTTCTGCATCTTGAATGGTTAAACGGTCTAGAAAAAGCATATTCATGTATTGAAATCAGGTCAAACTAAGGTCTCGACCTAAGCATTTGTTGCATGAATTAATCTCTGTTCCCATGGGGTTTTCCTTCCAACCTGACTGAGCTGGAGCCGTTTTGCAAAGAAAAACAGACAAAAATAGGGTTGTAACATCAACACGTAAAACTTTCAGCAGCATGAACACTTTTGCAAGGCCTCCTTTGTAGCAGCCAAAAGCAAGTCTACTGGTAATCTATGCATTTAGGGGTGAGACTATGACCTCAAGGTAATTTCTAAAAACTGATTGTGCACAGGGAAAGGCATCCACTCGAGATTTTTAAAAGAAATTCAAGACTGGATTATCCTGAAATAAATAAAGATGATTATAGCTTCATTTCAATGCCTAGTTTGGTTTCGAAGGTGAACACAGTCCAAGGACCTTAAATCATGTTTACAACCACCTGGCAGCAAATTCAATACTTGACAGCCAATAAATTTGCTGCCAGGTGGATATCTCACAAGGAGATGTACATGCATCAGTATGTAAACAGCACCCTTCCCTTGGCTGTCACACCACACCTTCCCTGCCTCACCTTGCTTTATGGTGAAACTGGCTGTCAGACTTCCAACAGTTTGGAAGGAAAAAAAAGGCTTTAAAACAGAAACAGACAGAAATGCAAAGGCTTTTAGGGCAGTAGGGGAGCAAATAAGAAATAATGCTAAGAATGTGTAAAGAGAGGTAGAGACGGGAAGTAGAGGGTGACACGGGAGTGGATTTTCTCTCCTGTCCCATCCCGCTCCACAGAAAAATGTCTTGTCCCATCCCAATCCCAGGCCAGCATAACGAAAAAAATCCTGTCCCATCCCACTCCTGGTAAATTGACTCCCACTCCCGTCCCGCTCCCATTCAGAACGACTCCCAGTCCTGTGACTCTCCCATTTTTGTTTTCTTCATTTAGTCTTTTGGCAATTTCTTTGTTTGAAGGACCAGTTAGGTCCCTGTTTTTAGTTGTAGTAAAGGCCAGTTAAAGTAAAAAGAATAATAATGAAGAAATAATAAAATATCAAACAAGGAAACAGACCATGCCTATCTTAGTTGAATAAACAAAATGTACATAGTTATATTTTACTCATTTATTAAGTGATAATTTCCTTTGAACAATGACATCACTTTTATGTTTCAAGTTGCTGGAACGAAAGAAAAATGCACCTAGTAAGAGAACTGTACTCAGTGAACAGAAAGGCAAAAAGGCATTACCTTCACAATTTAGAAACTGTACCTCAATGGTTCACAGCCCTGGTCCTCAGGGACCCCTTCCCTGCAGGTTTTAGATGTTTGTCTGCTCCAGAACACCTGATTCAAATTCTGACATGACCTCCTATACAGGCATCAAGAATGGAGGGTCAAACTGGACAAAATTAATACAATAAAATCATCATTAAATAAATAAATGTTGTGAATGTCTCATAAGTGAAGTAAATGTAACATGAAAGAAATGTAACATTAAATGTCCCATTAAATTAAAGGTACCATTTATTTATTTAATACATCATTAGAAACAATAAATGTACCATTATATCATGAAATGGATTATTATTCAATTAAATGTGCCACTGAATAATTAAGTATAATTTTAAAGACGACATGACGTAATTAGTGGTACACTTAATATTTAATGATGTATTAAATAAATTGTACATTTAATGGTACATTCAATTTTTTTCTATTTCACAACATATTTATTTAATATCTTCCCTTGATGAAGCCTTTCAACGAGGTCCGCGAGGGGACATGGGGGAATTTTTTCTCTTTTGTGTCCCCACGCAATAGTCTTTGCGTTATCTCGCAATACTTTGTGGGATAGTTTCCAAACCAGATAACTTCAAAAATGAAACAAACACTACACCCGTTTTGAGATTTATTGAGTTTTATTTTGAAATCAGCCTTAAATAAAATTATCTTCAAATCAGACTAAAAGACAGTTTTTATCCACAAGCTGTCAAACAAACTACTGAACAATAAAACTGCACGAAACCACATCTATGACACTTTGTTTGCTCATTACTGCTGCATGATGTGTACTTTTTTTTGTACGCAGTGTTTTTGTTTTTATCGTGATTTGAACGGTTCTTCTTATCCTAAGCAATTAATCGCATTGTTTACTGCGTGTTAACCTGCATATGACAAATAAACCAATGACATATCAGTGCTGTTTGTTTTATGAGCAGTTTGTCATCTGTGCTGCTGCTCCAAAAGGCCGAACGCTAAAGTATTGCGTGGGGACGCAAAAAAAAATTCCCCATGTCCCCTCACGGGCTCCGTACCTTTCCCTTCTACTGTGGCAAAGGCTCTTAAATCTTTAGAAAACATGCAGCAATTTTGCTGGTCAGATGAGACTTGACACATGTTGGTACTTTTGGTTTGATGAATGAAGAGATGCAGGACTGATTTAATCCAGAATCTGCCTTACAAGTGTCCCTTAATCACTGGTGAACTTGATTACAACTAAACACGTTTTACAAGCAGCAGACTGCGTGTTAACACCGCTACATTCAACTCTCCTGAAGTTCGGTAATATTTACGACTTTCCTGTCAGCTCTATGAGTTTAATAGATAAGTCCTTATTTCTGACTTTACGTTACAAATCCAATTTTACCACGTCCAGTTCTCCACCTGCGTTTGTTCCCTCCATTCCGAACGCAGGTGGAAAACATCGATCAGAAGCACTGTTGGCTTCTGGGTCATGTAGTTCGTTTGATTCGCATTATAGTATAGGCTTCTTGAAAAAAAAACTACACAATGATCCAAGTTTTTTTTTCTTAAAGTTTATAACAAAGTCTCAGTTTTACATTTCCAAAGACAATTGATCCTAGTTTATTTTCCCTCCTATTGGTTAGCTCCAGCTCCCGTCTGTTCCCCTACATTTTTTATCCTGTACCGTCCCAATCACGTGATCTTTACTGATGCTGTCTCCCGTCCCGCAGAATTCCTATGGGAATCCCGTGACCCGTGGGACTCTCGCAAAAAATTTCAGCCTCTAACGGGAAGATAAATGGAGCAACAAGAGTGTTAAAGCATTGTATGTGGTGCGAATTAAAATTGTTAAGGAATGAGACTAGAGAAAAATGTTGGCAAAAAATAAGAAAAGTCAATACTGCATGAGAGCAGAGCTCGATGGAATAAAAATAAAACCAGGAATAAAATAACTGCGGAGGCCTGGATGTCTAATACACCAGGGCCCGTATTCACAAAGATTCTCAGAGTCCTTTCAGAGAGCTCCTATCTTAGCCTCCAAGGAGTCTTAGCTTAGGAGTGATTCAACTAGCTGCTGAGAGTGACTCTGAGCAATGTGACGCTGTCTTCTAAGAGCCGTGATTGGTTGTTAGAAAAAAACAAAAACAACGGATCCTAGTAATAATTACAGAGAAATTAACTGATCATAGAATTTTGACTGGATTAAGAAATGCGTAAATCATAATGATGATACTTAGCAAAATGAAACCAATTGTCACACAGCATCAAAATGTCAGAACGTGGCTTATTTACATGCTCGTCATTATTTTGATTTGCTTGTTGTTATGTTTACTTGCCATGTTGGTAATTTTCCTACTTCAGATCAGTCTGTTGTTCCCATTGCTTTCACGCATCAGCCTGGTCTGTGAGTAGGGCTGGTACCTGCTGCGATCAGAAGCTAGAGAGGAGATTGCAGCACTCAAGCGAACTTCTCCGCTGACAGGTGGGACTTGTAGATGACCATTTAGGCGTAGGCTACTGACATCATCATGTACAATACAGCAAACACTTCACCTCATTTATATCTTACTTCCATGTATATAGTGTTTAGATTATTGTACTTTATCTTGTCTAGTCTGTATTTATGTATTTTCAAGTTTTTCCAAATTTTTGAAAAGCATTTTACAGTCTGAATATATTTAAATAATTCTGTACTGTGTTCGTAATTTTATTCACTTTTTCTTCATGGTTATTCATTATTGTTTTTTATTTTATTTATCCTTTCTAATATTACCTTACTAGAGGTGCATCTTTCATGCCGCCGAAACAGTTTAATTCCCCCTAGGGAGATGATAAGATGACCTTATTTCTATATTAATAATTGTATGATTGTTAAAGAAGTTTATGTGTTCATTTACTTGACTATTAAGGGCTGGATCCCTGCATAGAGTCAGTCGCGTTTTAGTAATTCACTGTTGATTCACTGTTTATTGTACAGAGAATATCTCTCCTTTCTCTCCACCATCTTCCCTTCTTAGGCTTACTAAAAGTCCCCCTCACAACTTTTAACATTAGTTCACCTTAGGACTCATCTTATGGTGCTTTGTGAAAAACGTTTATCTTACCGAGGTAAAAAATTAAAATAAAAAAATCTTGGACTTCAAGAAATTCTAAGATTTTTCTGAGAATGACGTCACTAGGATCTACTTTTAGTTTTAGGATTCTTTGTGAATACCGGCCCAGGTCTTAATATTCCCTTACAGGAAGAAAATGTCAGCAGGTGTGGTTCTGAGTTAAATACCGGACAAACAGGTTTATTTGCACAGCACATAAGTCTGTTGTTTGAGTGATGTGCGGTGCATCCAAGTAATGATGTTTTAAATTATTCACTGCATAGAAAAATGGCTTCGTTTCTGTAACGCCACTGCCATTAACAGTCTCATTCCAGCAGGTCCCACTCATTTGTTCACTGTCGTCACGATCGGCATCAAATGTTGCCGGGAAACAGGTGTGCTCAAATCAGAGAGTTTGTGAGGGCAAAAAGTGTGTCATGATGACAAGACGCCCAAATGCAACCCACCACCATTAGCTAACAACAAATAAGAAAACCCACACCCATAGCCTGCAGGCTTGTTTGCCCAGGCTGTAAAAATGGGGCTGGACTCTTTAGAGCAGTAGGATACAAAGGCTGATTGCTATAAAAATGTAGCTTCTCATGAATGACCTCTTTATTCTACAGAAATAACTGTGCTATTTAAAAACAACGCTAAAGTTTGTTAAAAAGCAAGGAAATAATTGTTCTTATAAATACCCACAAGAATGTTTACAAGATAATTGTAAATGTAGCATTTTTAACTACAAATAAGTAATGCATGACTTTCTGTTTCCATGGGGAAAAATGCAACATAGGCCGAGTTCAAGGGAACATGCCGTTCAAGTGAGGCCGAAGTATCCTGATTTAGGAAGGTGTCTAAAGAACATTCCTACTCTTCAAAACTTGCCCAAATCTGCAGTTTGTGCAATACTTAAAATGTTTAAAACAACCAAAACTGCAATGAAGCATAGGATAATAATCTGTGATGCTGTGGGCCTGTCGCTTCCCAAGAGCCTCTTGTTAAGAAGGACACCATAAACTCTTTGAAACAGCAGAAGAACATCAATAAATAAATAAAGACCCAATTGGGCTCTGCTGGGAAACTAAAATCGCATTGTCATTTGGTCTTCAAAAAGAATAATAATCAGCAAAATATGGAAGAATCAATGCAGAAATAGTTAATCTGCAACCTTTACTGATCGACCCTCCTCTATTTCCATCTCAGTCACCACACCTAAATCATACAAATAAATAAATCAGGCTTCCAGAACTCTGGCTAATCTAAAGCGGGGGTCTCTAGTCCTCAAGAGCCACTGAACTGTAACTTTGTCTACATTTGTCAATGTGAGATTATGCAAATCTCTCAAGACAAAAAAAAAGGAATCTGTTCCAAGGCTTTAGACTGATCTCCATCAGGGGAACCTATAAATATTGGTCATGCAGATTACTATAGAATATATCACTCAGTAAAATCTAAATAATATTGTCTGAAGGTAAAAAGAGCAGCAATCAAGTATTCTTGGATAAAAATGAGCTCCCTCCTTTTTTCGAGCTGATTTTGATGACATTTGATCAGTAGCCTACATAAAAAGAAACGGTTCTTCCACTGTTTTTGACTGATGACAAACTAATCCTTGCATCGGTGACAGTCACTTGGCACACCATGCAAACCATGCTAGGATTATGTAAAAACGTACCAGATACCATTTAAACACCAGCTAATGTGTGTTTTTATTGATCTTATAACAACCTTATTGTCACAACTAAATAAAACCAAAAAAATTATGTTTTTATGTTAAAATGAAGTGTGATGCTATAAGCTAAAGGGGTGAACTGAAAATTTATGAAAAACCCAGGGAAACAGAAAGCCCTGCCAAGTTTAATTGAAGAAATATACACAAACACTAAAATAGTTCAACTTTTACAAGAAACCTGTCAGAAACTCCAAAGATAAGCTGATGTAATGGTTAAACCTGCTGTGTAACATGGTCTAATTACATATAATATTTATTTAGAAAACACTATGTGAAGAAGGGGAAAATTTTCTCTGTTCTGATTAATAAAGTGTTCATTTACTGTTAGACCTGCAACAGGAGGAAGAATATGTTTGCAGCTGAGCAGTAGAGTGGGTGAGGTTGTCAGCTATGCACGGATAACATGAATGCAGCATTTGACCACAAACTTAAACTTAACTTCAGTAAGGAGGACATATCCCGCAAAATTCACCTTTTTAGCCCTTAAATACATTTTCTTGTGTACTTGTAATGCAGAAAATTTTAATGTATTCTCTCCAGGTGCTG